>NC_133619.1:143688607-144043607 GCF_048593235.1 Sminthopsis crassicaudata
GAACAAGTAGTAGAATGCAGAGCAGGTAATTAATAATCTATCATTTCCAGTTCAAGAGGAATATTAATTGCACTTAGAAGAGAAGTACAGAAATTGTGTTTGTTATAATTAACTTCTTACAAGTATAAAATTGCATGTGAAATGTATAATAATACATATAATAATATACATTTCCATAAACATAAGCACAGAAAATCCAGCTGAGATTTGAATGCCCTGTCTACTCTGATACAAATATATATAATAATAATGCAAATTTTAATATTCTTACAAGACATTTTCTTTGAGCTTCTTTCATTCCAGACTGAAGAGCTATAGTTCTTTACAACAGTAGCATGCTATTCTAGACCATGCAATTAAGACAATAGTAGCCATTTTAATTGAGTCCAGCTGGCCTTATATATAAGAGGAAAAAACAAAAAGTTTTAGAAATATATTAAGGAAGTTTTGTATTTGGATTTTATAGATAAAACAGATTCAATAATTTCATGTTATCTATCTTTTAAATTGATCTCAAGACCTAAATGTCTCACATAATATTAACTAGTCTAGTATAATTTAGGCAGATCACTCACAAAGTAGTGCAGAGGTTATGGTGGATATGAGTTTAATATATTGCAAGTGGAAAGTTGCAGTAAAAAAGCATCATAAAGAATATCATCATATATGAAGGAGTAGAAAAAGAAAAGAATAGGCATGCATATAGGAATTATTGTGTGCCAGACATTGTGCCAAGTGATTTTTGTAAATATTATCTCATTTGATGTTTACAACAACCGCCCTGCAAGGTAGATGCTATTATTATCTTCATTTTACATGTGAAGAACTGGAGCAAACAGGGGTAAGTGACTTTCCCAGTGACTTACGTAGACACAGTTAAAACATGTCTAAAGCCATATTTGAACTCAGGATTTTCTGACTCAAGGCTCAGTGCTCCATTTGCTGTGCCACCAGCTGTCTCTGTGACCTGAAAAGGACCTAGGTCCATCATTTGATGAGCCCAAGAGATAACAATAGATCGTCCACATACTCTATAAGTATCCAGTCAACATTAAGGGATTATAAATAATGCTAGAATTCACCTAGCTTCCTATAGGGGATGAATACAAGGTCATGGGCAAAAGTGCTGCAGCATGGGGCAATTGTCAAATCTAATGATCCTTTTTTCAGTTATCATTCTTCTTGACCTCTGCAATATTCAACACTGTTTTTCTGTTTACTTTCTCTTCTTTGGGTTTCTGTGCCACTTTTCTCTTCCTGAATGTTTGGCTACTTCTCAGTCTGCTTTGTTGGTTCTTTGTGCATATTATACCTTCATGTCAATTATGTGTTTTATCCTTGACCTTGTCCAAGTACAAGTACTTGACCAAGCATACTTAGTATATTCATTAGCTCCTACGGGTTTAATTTGGTTTTTAATTTGCATTTCCTCTATCATTTTCCTCAAGTATAGACAATTAAAATGATAAAGATCTGATTTGTAATAGAATGGCTGCATTTTGCAGCAAATTTTCTGATTTATGTGCTATAGATGCTTATGCTGAAAATTTAACAATCTGCTAATAAGCCAGAATGAACCAGCTGCAGAAGACATTCTTTTCTCCTCTCCCTCTCCAAACCCAATCCTTTATTAAACATTCCTATAATTATCAAGGAAACTAGCTTTCTTTTCAATCATGCAGGATCCTAACCTCATTCTCATTGTTGACTCCTTATTCTCAACTCATCCCACGTGCCCAATCCATTCCAAGTCTTGTTTCTGCCTTCACAAGCTCTCATACATTTAGACAGATCTATAATTCAGATTCACTACTTTTTAGCTAAACTTATTGGAATAGCCTTCCAATTGTTTTCCATGCTTAGATCTCTCCTTTCACCAGTTTATTCTCAACCCAACTGCCAAAATGATTTTTTCTAAAACATATGTATGATCATGTCATCCCTCTTATTCAATGAATTGTATTTCTTTTGGATCAAAGATAAAGTACTTTATAAAGCAGCTTTTTCTGCCCTGGTCCCTTCCTACTTTTCCAGTCTTCCTATGTTTCACTCCTCTCTGTGTGTTCTGTGATATAGCTATTACTAGTCTTCTTTCTCACACATGACAATACAGTTCCCAAATCTGGGTATTCTCATTGACCGCCACAGACTGATCTGCCAAAGTTGCTTTCTTACTAGGAAGTGCCTATGGTTGATGTTGCTTGATTTTAAAATTTTATGTGCATGAGGCTTGTAGAGCTGCTGAAGAATGTGTCAGTATTTATTATGAGACCATGGATGAAAGAAGGGTAATAAGAACTGATTAGATTGTATCTCAAAAAGATGACTTTGATTTGAAATAGAAATACCATATCTGGACAAAATGTTTTGAATGAAAATGTCAGAGATGCTCTTCCTCCTCACATCTACCTTATAGTTTTCCCTGTTTTGCTTTAAGATTCTGATCCAGTTCTGTCTTATTCATATGATTTGCTGCTGATTTTTCCCCTTGAGATTATATTCTATATACTCTGTATATATCTTACTTTTAGTTATTTATATGTTGTCTCTATTTTAATATAAACTTCATAAGGACAGGGACTTTTTTGACCTTTCTTTAGAGTCTCAGTGATCAGTACAATGCCTGATACATAATGCTTGACAAATTTTGGTTTTATTTGACTGATTAGTTTGAAGGGGTAATATGAACTTTTAAATTGGCATTTTCTTTCTTTAAATGATATTTTATTTTTCTCAGTACATGTAAAGTATATCTTAAAATATATATATTTTTTAAACTTTGAGCTCCAAATTCTCTTTCTTCCTCCCTCCATGCTTCCACACACCTGAGAAGGTATGTGTGAAGTTATGCAAAACATTTCCATAAAAGTCATGTTGTGTTGGGGCATTCATACATTGTTGGTGAATTTGTAAATGGATCCAACCATTCTGGAGAGTTATTGGAACTATGCCTAAATTGTGCATACCCTTCTTATCCAGCAATATCTCTACTGGATCTGCATCCCAAAGAGATCATAAAAGAGGGAAAAGAACTCACATGTGCAAAAATGTTTGTAGCAGCCCTTGTTTTGTAGTGACAAGGAACTGGAAACTGGAAACTGAGGGGATGCTCATCACTTGGGAAGTTACTGAATAAGTTATGATATGGGAATGTAATGGAATATTATTGTTATATAAGAAATGATCATCAGGATGATTTCAGAAGTGCCTGGAGAAGTTTGCATGAACTAATAGTAAGTGAAGTCAGTTGAACCAATAGAACATGGTACACAGCAACAAGATTATGTGAAGATCAATTGTGTTGCACTTGGCTCTTTTTAACAGTGAGATCATTCAGGACAATCTCAATAGACTTGTGATGAAGAGAGCCAGATGCATTCAGAGAGAGGACTATATGGACTGAATATGGATCACAACATAGTAATTTCTCACCCTTTTTTTTCACTTTTTTCCCCTTTTTGATCTGATTTTTATTGTGCAGCATGATAAATGTGGAAATATGTTTAGAAGACTTGCTCTATATTGGATTACTTGTTGCATATCTAGGGAGGGAGAGAGAAAAATTTGTAACAAAAGGTTTGGTAAGGGTGAATGTTGAAAACTATCTTTGCAGGTATCTTTGAAAAGAAAAGGCTATTATGAAAATAAATAAAGTCATGTTATGAAAGAAAACATAAATATTCCCCTTGACCCCAGTAAAAATCCTTATGAAAAATAAAGTTTAATAAAGTATACTATAATATGTATTTAGAAACAATCAGTTCTTTCTCTGGGAATGGATAGCATTTTTCATCTTAAGTCTTTCAGAATAGTCTTGGATCACTATACTGCTGAGATTAGCAGTCATTCATAATTGATCATCCTATGACATTGCTATTTACTTTGTATACAGTAATTTCCCTTTTTATGAGCTCATGGAGGACTTTCCAGGTTTTTCTGGGAGCATCTTTCTCATCATTTCTTATAACAATAATTTTCCATCATAATCATACACTGCAGTTTATTCAGCCATTCCCCAATTGATGGACATCTTTTCAATTTCAAATTCTGCCTCAAGAAAAAAGCTGCCAGTAATAATTTTATATACATAGGTCCTTTTCCTTGTTTTTTTCTTTTAAACTCTTTTGATTTACATGAATGTTATTAGTATTGTTAGGTCAAAAGATATGCATAATATTATAGTGCTTTGGGCATAATTCCAAACTGCTAGACAAAATGGTTGAATCAGTTCACAATTCCACCAATAGTACATTTACATCACATTCTCTCTACATTCTCTCTCACATTTGTCACTTTTCCTCTCTGGCTCAATAAACCAATCTAATAGATATGAAGTAGTATCTCAGAATTGTCTTAATTTGCATTTCTCCAATTAATAATAAGTTAAATCATTTTTAATATGGCCATAAATAGCTTGATTAGTTCATCTGAAAATTGTCCATATCTTTTGACCATTTATTAATTGGAGAATGGCTCTTATTTTTTACTTTATTAATTTAATATTTTCCCCAGTTACATTTCAAATTTTTTTCTTTGTTTTTAAAACTTTTGAGTTCCAGATTCTCTCCTTTATCCCTACCATGCTCCCCATTAAGAAACCACATGTGAAATTACTCAAAGCATTTCCATAAAAGTCATGTTGTGAAAGAAAACATAAATCTCCCACCCTAATTTAAAAAAAAAGCCCTCAAGAAAAACAAAGTTAAACAGAGAGAGGGGAGCAGAGAAGCAGAAGGAGAGGAAAAGACAGTGTGTAAGGGAGGGAAAGGAGAGAGCGTGAGAGTGGGAAACAGACATACACAGAGACAGAGAGAGTATGTATACTTCAATCTGTATTCAGATACAATCCATTTTTTCTCATGGTTGGGATAGGATTGTTCATCATAAGTACTTTGGAGTAGTTATGGATCATTGTACTGCTGAGAATAGCAAAGTCATTTACAAACTAGTCATCTCAGAACATTGTTATTACTTTGTATATACTACTTTTCATTTTGCTTTAGTTCACAGAGGATTTTCTAGGTTTTTCTTTCTTTGTTTTCTTCTGAGGGCATCCTGCTCATCATTTCCAATAAGATACTAATATTCCTTGACAAGCACATACCACAGCTTATTCAGCCATTCCCCAATTGCTAGGCATTCCCTCAATTTTTAATTTTTTGCCTTAAGAACAGAGTTGCTACAATTATTTTTCTACATATAAGTCCTTTCCTTTTTTAAAAGTATTTTTAGGTCAAAGGATATGTATGAATTTGTAACCCTTTGGGAATAGATCATATCTTCTGATCATTTACCAACTAGAGCATGGTTCTTATTTTTTTTTTTTGTTATAAATTTGACTCAGTTCTGTGTTTGAAAAATAAGGCCTTATCAAAGGAAACTTGCTTCAAAATTCCTTTTTACAATTATTATTGCTAATTGTATATCCCCTACTTATGCCATTCTCTTTCTCCTTTTACTCTGTCCATCCTCAAAAGTGTTTTGCTACTGACCACTCTATCTCCCAATATGTCCTCTCTTACAACATCTACCTCCTTCCCATATTCTATTCCCCTCCTATTTTCTGCAGAGTAAGAGAGATTTCTATACCCATATTGAGTGTGTATGTTCTTTCCTCTTTGAGCCAATTCTTATGAGAGTAAGGTTCATTCACTCATTCTCCTCTTCTCCTTTCCACCTCCATTGTAAAAACTTGTTCTTGTCTCTTTTTTAATGGCAGATAATTTACACCATTCCATTTCTTCCTTTCCCTTTTCCCCAGGTATATTCCTCTCTTACTCCTTAATTTCATCATTTTAAAAAGATGTTAATCTCTTCATATTCAACTCATCTGTGCCCTCAGTCTATATATATATATATATATATATATATATATATATATATATATACTTTCTTCAAACTGCCAAAATAATGACAAATTTATAATAAGTTACAAGTTTCATCCTCCCATGTAGTAATGCAAAGAAATAAAACTAATTAAGTCCATTATATAACTTTCCTGATTACCTCCTTATGCTTTTCTGAGTTCTGTATTTTAAAATCAAAATTTCCATTCAGTTCTGCTCTTTCCATCACAAATGATTGATAATTCTCTATTTCAATGAATAGGTGGATACTTATTTCTCTAAAGGATTATACTCAGTTTTGCTGGTAGATGATTCTTGGTTGTAATTCTAACTCCAGTGCTCTCTGAAATATCATATTCTAAGCTCTTAGAAGCTCATTTCTATTTCATCCTCAGGTTCTAGAACTTTTTCTTTCTTTCCCTCTTTCTTTCTTCTCTCTCTTTTTCCTTCCTTCCTTCCTTCCTTCCTTCCTTCCTTCCTTCCTTCCTTCCTTCCTTCCTTCCTTCCTTCCTTCCTTCCTTCCTTCCTTCCTTCCTTCCTTCCTTCCTTCCTTCCTTCCTTCCTTCCTTCCTTCCTTCCTTCCTTCCTTCCTTCCTTTCCTTCCTTTCTTTCTTTCTTTCTTTCTTTCTTTCTTTCTTTCTTTCTTTCTTTCTTTCTTTCTTTCTTTCTTTCTTTCTTTCTTTCTTTCTTTCTTTCTTTCTTTCTTTCTTTCTTTCTTTCTTTCTTTCTTTCTTTCTTTCTTTCTTTCCTCTTCTCTCTTTTGCAATTGGGATTATTTTTTATCCTTTTATTAATCATGATTTTCAAGTAGACCATTAATTTTAAAATTATCTCTCCTGGATCTATTTACCAGATCAGTTGGTTTTCCAGTGAGGTATTTCACATTGTTTTCTACTTTCTGATTTTTTTTGGGGGGGTTGCTTTACTGAATTTCCATCTTTCATGAAGTCATTAGCTTTAAATTATAATTGTAAACCAATTATTTTCCTCAATGAGTCTTTGTACCTCTTTATTTATTTAGACAATTTTGCTTGTTATGACATTCTTCCTATTGGCTTTTTGTATTTTCTTTTGTACCACTCTCAATTCTTTTTTCTAATTTCCCCTCCCCTGCTTCTTTCCTCAAGTCTGCACCAGGATTGTACTGCTTTCCTACAGGTGCAACAGACCTTTCCTGCTGACCTTCTAAGTTGTCTTTGGCTGGAAAATTGTTTCCATTTGTCTTTTTGTGGATACTGACACTTTAAAATTTGTTTAGAGTCATTATTTAAAGGTATTTGGAGGAGTGTGAGAGAGAACTCAGGTGAATCCCTGCCTTTACTCAATCATGAGTCTTCAATTTGGTTCTCTTGATTCCAAGTTCAATATTCTTTCCCATTGCCATTTCTTTCTAAATAATTCTGTATTTTTTTAACACCTGTGGATTAGATTAGCAGCAGCAAAATGAGACAAATGACTTCTTATTTAGAATTATTGCATAATTTCAAATAGATTCAGTTTTAAGTTGTAATCCCTAAATTATTTAGAGTACAATAACCCTGACTGTGTCTCTCTCGAGGAACAGCCCTCTTTTCAATGATTAGACCTTCAGGTTTGATATATTGATGAACACATGTGACAGTGTACAGGAATAGATATCATTTCTCTACAGCATGTCTAATACATAAGCTGCTTACGGATTCTGTACTTCTGTGCACACCTTATACTCTTGAGGTACATTTTTTTCTGTGCTACCTCTCTACTCTTAAGTTCTCGTTTTCTTTTTAATGTCTACTTTTTCCCAGGCCAGTGTTCTCACATAGTGACAATAATTATGATGCCTAATAAGATAATATTTCTTTAAATAAAGTACGCTTGAGTTATATGCTTGTTTGTGGGGAAATATTTCCTTTAATCTTTTCTGTAGGATTTTGGATTAAGCTTGTCATTTGTATATTTGGGAAGATATGCTAACGATATTACAGGAATAGAAGAGGGATTGAGAAGAGAATAGGAATATAAATTTTATTATCTGGAGAGTCCAGAAATTTTCAAGAAAACTAATTTTTTCTTTGCCCATAAGAACTGTGCCAGACTGTGTAGGCTGTACAGCAAACTGGGGCCAGACACAAATAATTTGCATACAGAGCAGTGGATTAGCTTTGTTTCTATTATAGAAAGAGAAATTCCTTGTAGTATAAGGAAGTGTGTACTTGTAGTAATTATTCATAATTACATTTGTATATTATTCACATGAGAAAGTATATTGTTTGGAGGAGTGTACAGTTTTATTAGGCTTTATATTAAGCCCTTCAGAATGACTATCTATTTTTGCTGTTTGAAAAAGACCAAGATTTTTACTATGTACTCCAGCACTCTTGAAAATTATGTTTCTTGGCTCTTTAATTACATTTTACACAATACTAATAATTCCAAGTATGTTAGCTTTAACTTTTTTGCTCTAAAATCAATGGGTAATGTGTTTTTCTTGTTGGAGAGTTGATGAAAGTATTAGTAGAAATAGCCCTGAATTTAGATTGAGGGAGACCCTGGATTCAAATCCCATCTTATTTTCTTTAAGACTCAATCCAGGTATTACATTATTTTCTGACACCTATCTGTACTTCCAGTTGCTAGTATTTTCCATCTCTAAATTAACTTGCATTTATTTTATATCCTCTGTGTATATGTCTACAGCTAGCCAAGGAGGGTAAAGATGCCCTCTCCCAGTAAGAAATATAATTCTAGGCTCATATTCTGATTGAGATACATTTCAGAAAGAAACTTGTCTTCTAGAACTGGAGATCATTATTGATCACAAAATAAATAATTTTGATTATATTAAGTTAAATTTTTTTTGTCCAAACAAAACTAATACAGATAAGATTAGAAGGGAAGCAATAAACTTGGAAAATATTATATTCAAAGGTTCTTATAAAGGCCTCATTTCTAAAATATATAGAGAATTGACTTAAATTTATAAGAATTCAAGCCATTCTCCAATTGATAAATGGCAGAAGGATATTGTAAAGGGCAGGAATTCTGGAGAAATATATTTAAGGCTCAGTATGATTGATTTAATCCTACAACAAGGTGTTAATTCAGTGGAACTGGTAAGACAATGATTATCTAGTTTAGCATGTGAGTTCTCTAGTTCAGTATGATTGAATCTTACAACAAATAATGGTTCCCTACTGATATAATGATTGGTATATACTCAGTATACTGTAATGATATAATTGTAATAGAGTATATAAGCTGGGGACAGAAAAGACTTGACCAGCCTCCTGGTGGCTCTCCTGCCTCCTGCATTTCCTCCACTGAAACCAACACCCATTCTGGAGGGCTTCCAGAAAGCTAACCAGATGCCAGGTGAAGGAGGCAGACTGTAGAATAGGCAATAAAGACTTTGGGCTTTATCCCTGGCTATTCTCATGGTGATTATTCTGCTGAAACAAAGATTGGTCCCAATACCTCCCGAAAGCTAACCAGGACATTACAGGCTATGAACACATTATTTTCAAATGAAGAAATTGAAACTGTCTCTAGTCATATTAAAAGGTGCTCCAAATCACTATTGATCAGAGAAATGCAAATTAAGACAACTCAGATACCATTACACACCTCTCAGATTGGCTAAGATGACAGGAAAAGATAATAATGAATGTTGGAGGGGATATGGGAAAAGTGGGACATTAATACATTGTTGGTGTAACTGTGAATGGATCCAACCATTCTGGTGAGCAATTTGGAACTATGCCCAAAAAAGTTATCAAATTGTGCATACCCTTTGACCCAGCAGTGTTTCTACTAGGTTTGTATATCAAAGAAATCTTAAAGAAGGGAAAGGGACCTGTATGTGCAAAAATGTTTGTGGCAGCCCTTTTCGTAGTGGCTAGAAACTGGAAGATGAATGGATGTCCATCAGTTGGAGAATGGCTGAATAATTTATGGCATATGAATGTTATGGAATATTATTATTCTGTAAGACATGATCACCAGGATGATTTCGGAGCGACCTGGAGAGTCTTATGTGAACTGAGGCTAAGTGAGATGACTCAGACCACTTCCAATTGTTTAGTGATGAAGAGAGCCATCTACACCCAGAGAGAAGACTGTGGGAACTGAATGTGGACCACAACATAGCACTTTCACTCTTTTTATTATTCTTTGCTTTCATTTTATTTTGCTTCTTATTTTTTTCTGGCTTTATTTGCTTTTTCTTGTGTGGCAAGATAATTGTATAAATACATATGCATATGTTGTACGTATATTTCCATGTTTAACATATATTGGACTACTTTCCATCCAGGGAAGGGGAAGGGGAATTGGAACACAAGGTTTTTCAAGGACTAATGTTGAATAATTGTCCATGCATATGTTTTTGAAAAACAAAAAAGCTCTAATAAAGAAAAAAGGAAACTTGTCTTCTAAAGAGAAAGGGTAGTCTTTTTTCAAAGTTCCCACTTCTTTATAGTGTTAGGGAAACATATTTGTCTCATGTGTGGGAGTACTCTAAAAGTGAGTAGAAAGGCACTTATTGTATAATGTGGATCAGATTCAGGACAATTATTTACTCTACAAAAATGTTTTGCAGTACTCATTGATGGACTTGATACTTGATACACTAACGTGTAATGACTCAGAAAACTGATAATTCATCAAAACTGTAGATATTTTTTGAGAAATGCTGAATAGTCAGTCAATTTCTTGGTAGTTATCTAATGAAACTCCTTCAGGATACTTGTGTTCTGGCAAGATAGAATTTGACATGGACTCAATCACTCATTATCTTTTCAGTAGACTTCTCCTTTTTGGAGAACAGGTTCCAACTTGAAGCAATAGCTCCAAAGCCTTTGCCTTGCCAGCTTCACTTCCATTGGCATAGCTTGTGGACAAGTTACTCCCTTGCTTTGCAAAATAAGGCATCTCAGCTGTTGGACTGATCTGTTGCTGTCTGAGAAACTATTGTGCTAACTGCAAAGGAAAAATAACCCTGAAAGGCAGATGCTATTATTATTTCCATTGAACACATGAAGTTAAAGGAGGCAGAGGTTAAGTGACTTGCCAAGCCAAGGATATGACTGAAGGCAAATTTGTACTTAGGAGGTCTTCCTGATTCAAGGTCCAACAATCTATTTACTGTACCAGAGAAAGGTAAAATATTTTGCCCATGTCACACAAGCAATATCTGTCATAAATAGGACTTGTACATAAGTCATTCCAACTCTGAGACTGTCTTTCTCAAGTACTCTGTCTCTAGTAGAGGTCAGGATTTTTATTTTATAAATTTTATAAATTACAAATAAAATTATTTTATTTTTCCCATCTTAAAATGTGAGTACATTGCTCCAATGATCTTTTCAACATACAGTCCCTGGATAACTGAGGGCCCAAACTACTGGGCATACATGTGCATGTATATATGTGCACACATGTTTACAGAGTAGAAATTCAGCCAATAGCCAGCCTGTACAAACTACAAAGCAGTCGTATATTGTGCTGGCAGCGGTTTGCACCAACATGGCTCAAAGTAGTTATTTGTGGTTGGGGCTGTCAGATCTAAAGATCATTTCCCTTGGTAGAAATGTGGTAAAGAAAATGAGAGAGTACAAATTTATTTTAACTACATGAGCCATCAAGCAGCTATAAAAAGTATCCAATAGGAAAGTTATAAAAATGTGAAGGTAACAAACAGAGTTCTCTTAGAAAAAAGCAGAATCTGAATGCAGGTGCTACATTGAACTAAGCAGTTAACTTGTTCTAGAAAAGATCTTGGTGTGAGGGCTAAAGGAAGCAATAAGAACTTGTTCTAATTCAGTTCAAATAAACTCAAGGCCTGGGAGTAATTAAGCTAAACCTGAAAGAAAGCAGGGTGGAAAGAAGCAAGAATTTCAATGAGGATTAAACATTGGACCTGCAGGCCTAGACCAACACTTCTTTAGTGTACAGATGGCCACTGCCTTTGTATATACTCTGTCTGATACTAGAAATGGGGGAACAGGCTATTCACTAAATAGAGTATTTAAAAATAAAACTTGACTTGGCATCCTAAAATGTGTGTTGGGAGAACAGAGCAAGGGAAAAGCTGGCACAGTGTCTGTTAACTATTAGGCACAGGGCTAGCCTGAGAGAATATTGTGAAAGAAGCTAAGACTGTTTTTCTGAATCCCTTCTCTGCCTTGTTTTTGATGCCATAGAAATCTCAAGCATATAGTACATCATTCTGAATAATGTAGTAGGTGACATTTGAACTCTTCTGCCTTTATCTCTATTTCTACATTTTTCCTCCTGTTTTTTGTTCTTCAAAACCTTTTCATCTATCCTTTCCCTTAAATCCTATCTATTTCCCTGGGTCCTGATTATTCTGCACCATTGAAAGAGTGATTAATACTCGCTGCTTTAAAAAAAATGGATCTGTTAGGGGTAATAAGTGAATACTATTTCTAATTTTTTGTACCTCTTTTTTTTCCTTTCTACTTTTTAAGCACCATTTCTACTCTCTAACCTTCCCCTCTTCCTTCCCACCTGTCCTTAGGTTCTTAAGTACCTTTGTGCCCTGCAGAAAAGGGATCAAATAAAGATAATTGTTGCAGTAGGGTTAGAGAATTCATCTATACTTTTCCATGGAGGGGAAAGTAAAATTTTAAAGGGGGGACCCTAAAGAGAGAAATACAGATTCTAATAGATCCAAGGGGCCATACAAATCATCTAATCTAGCCCCTTCACTTTAAAAATGTGGAAGCTGAGGCTCAGAAAGGGAAAGTGATTTATCCAAGGTGACTGCTTAGAATAAAGAAATGAGTCACTAATATTGGAATTTCAAGCTTTCAGGATGAAATATTTTTGGCTAGGAGCTTTCCTGGCTGCCTTCAAACCATATCATGCAAGTGGCTGCCCACTCTGCTGAGGCATAAAGCTACCCTTGATTAGAGGCTTGGTGTTGCAGTAACATGTGGTCTCTGAAGAATTTTTATTTTAATCGTCAGAAGGAATTTTGAAGGTATGTTTGGAATCTAGCCACTGGCAATAAGTCCCATTGATATTTGCAAGTGAAGGTGGAGCATATTGCAATTGATCCTGAAACTATTCATATTTTGGAAGGGGAATCATGTTTGGGGATTTTTATTTTCCTTCTAAAACATCCTAATGCCAATATTTTTTTTTTTACAAATCATTCTGAATATCAGGAAACTTGAAAAATTATAAATGACTTCTTACACAAAATTCTATCCCACTGATTCTATAGATGAGAAAACTGAGATCCAGAGAGATTAAGTAATTTGTCCAGTGTTTAACCTATATTGGATTACTTGCTGTTTGGTGGGGCAGGGAGAAATATTTGGAGCACAAAGTTTGGCAAGGGTGAATATTAAAAACTTACCTTTGCATTTATTTTGAAAAATAAAAAGCTATAGCTTTTTAAGAAGTGTTATTATCCAAGGTCATATAATAACTGTTAGGAAAATTGTATAACCCAATTTTGTTTTTTGGCAGTGTTAATACAATAAATGAAACAAAGAAGTAACAAAACCAAAATTAACTAATTAGGATTATAAATCATTGTCTGAAAACACAGCCTAATTTTAATCTCCTTTTTTCCCTATCAACTATATTGTGTTGTTTGTAGTAACTTATTTGAACCTAGAAGCTAATAGCTTATTTTCTAGCTTCTCCATTTTTCCATTTGATAAATATTGATTTGATTCTGTGTTTTTACTGAAGCTTGAAATTAATATGGCTTTATGTGCTAAAATGACCAATTCTGTTAACATTATACTAGCTACAGGTTTGATTTTTTTTTTTTTTTTAATTTAACCACTGTTATAGAATTTGGGTTGGTAGTTAGAAAAATGATAATGTCCTTTAAGTGCACTTGATGTTTATTGTTATTCTTGATTAAAAATAGAATCAGATGAGGTAAAACTAGAACTCAAAATTGATATTCCCATTTAATCTATTTCACTACTTCTACTAATATTCTTTCCTGGTTATTTGCTAATTTCTACTAGCTTTGACTTAAGAATTCTTAAGAATTCTACCTTCTAGAATTAATAAGATTTAGAGCTATGTGGGATCTCAAAGATTACTTTGATAACAATATAAATACTTAATATCTGCTTGTTTGAGCAGCTAGATGGTACAGATGGTTGGAGTGCTAGTCCTGGAGTAAGGAAGATTCCTCTCAGTGAGTTGAAGTCTGGCCTCCAATATATAAGAATCATGTGACAAGTCATTTAACTCTCTTTGCCTCAGTAAATGTAAATGAGATGGAGAAGGAAATGGCAAACTCTTTCAGTATTTTTGCCAAGAAAACCCCAGAAGGGATCATGGAGAGTCAAATGTGACTCAACAACAATATGTTTATTTGATTGATATATTGATATTAAGACCTAGGAAGGGACTCATTAAAAATTAGACTGCTGAACCATAACAGACCTTTGTTTAAGCTTCTTATGCAGTCTCCATTTATGACATTGCTTGTAGTCTAATTTATGGAATCACAGAATTTTAAATTAGGAAGAGAAGTTGAAGATCATTCAATTTAACTCAACCAGCATTTCTTGAAGTAAATTTTGGTGATCACCTAGTGCAATTTCATACCACCTAGACCCTTCCCTTTACCATTTCAACCTATACATTCTTTATTGTTATTACTAGAAATACAGGAATGCTCCTCACTACAGCCTATGGAGAATCTGATCATCATAGGTACACATTTGTGTTGTAAGTAAATTGAGATAAAATACAGGGGCCCCCTCTTTACCCTTGTTGAATCACAAAATCTAAAATTCTTCCATTAGAGATTTATACCTTTGCTTTTAAAACAAGGACATTCTGACAAAATGAAAATGGAGATAGAATTACTAAAATATTGTTTCACAGATATTGTAGATTAAGTAGCCAATTTTGAGAAGGGGCAGGGCAAAGCAGAATATGAGGAATGGAAAACAGGATTAAAAAGTCATAAGGGTTGAGGATAGAAAGTGGTTTGGGTGAAGCATTCTATTATGAACTCCAGGCAAGAAGGAAGCAATATGAAGGCTTATTTGGAGAAGGAAGAATTTTCTAGATGGAGTAGGTGAATGATGTTGAAAAAAATAATGAATGATGAGGAAGATTGTTTTCCTAAATATTTTTTTGTTCAGAGTTGTTACAGTTATAACTGTTTTCCCCAGGAATGAATAGAGTTCCACTCCTAGACAAGGGCATTAGATTTATGTATTTAAATACACAATGGCAACTACAGTAGTAAACTGGCTAGCATTAACAAAGTATGGTAAACTTTAGAAGACATTACATATTTTGACACATTTGATTGGAACAAAACTCTTGTGAAGTAGGTGTTATTATATCTTCGGTTTACAAATTAGGAAAATGAGGTACAGTGACTTACTTAGAGTTAGTAAATGTATGATACAGGATTTGAACTTGTGTTTTATATTTTTATTATTTATATAAATATAATTTATACATATTTATATAATTATATATTACATATTTATATCTTGAGATAAAGTTAAGAATATCTTAAATTTGTTTTTGTTTTAGTAAAATAAAAGTCTCAGATAAGCATTTCTAATTATATACTAACATATATTGTATAACCCTGAAAAAGAATATGTAATTAGAGTGTAGTGGAATACAGTCTATGGGTGCTGATAGTGCTTGATCTTCCAGTGGGAAAGATGAAATTCAGTAGTAAAGGATCAGTTATGTAGCTCTTAGGCGCCACCTGCAGGACAGAGCATCATCCCCAGGTCCATCTTTTTGTATGCTCAGAAATGACTCCCAAGGTGTACAGGATGGATCATTCCAATATCTTGGGGAACACAGTCATTCATGTATTCCTTACTAGATGAGAAACTGGGGTCCCAAGAAGCAAACAGATGAGTCAAGGAATAGGATGATACTTTATCAAAGTTATTTCAAATTTCCTGGGGGATTAAGAGTAAGGAAGAGATTTAGGAAGGAGAAGGAAGAGGAGGAGGAAGAAGAGGAAGAAGGAAGAACAACAACAATAGCAACCACAAGAAAAAGAACAATAGAACAACAACAATTCTGAGTTTTGCTGGCTTAGAAGAATGGATTGGAAACTAAAAATGAAATTGGTCAGAAGGAGTATCTGGGAGGCACTTTTCTCCTACCATTCTATTATATTATGAAACATATTTACTTATTTGATATGCATTTAAAGAACTGCTTATATTTGTATGTAGTATAAAATAACTTTATTTTCAAATCAGGTATGGGTTGAATCTGAAAGCTCTTCTTCCTTGCTTCTCCCCAAATGGAATTCCTCTCAGGGTTCCTACTGAAAATAAGGGCCAAAAGAATGGAGTCCATTGAGGGTTAAGGCATTTTTTTTTAATGGCAATGAGACAAGTATGAAAATAATAATTATGCTAATAACCTACTTTTGTAAATGCTTCAATGTTTCTGAAGTGCTTTGTATGTTTGGAGAAGCTAGGTTGTTTTCTATTAGCTTTGTTAATTTTTTTCATAAATTTATTCTTATATGAGGCACCTTTATGGCTTAGTGGATAGAGCACTGAGCCTCGAGTCAGAAAGACTTTAGTTCAAATTTTACTTTAGACAATTAATAAGTGTGTAACTTTATATAAATAACTTAATCTCCTTCAGCCTCAGTTTCATCATCTGCTGAATGGGAATAACAGTAGGACTTCTCTCGCAAGGTTGTTGTGAAAATCAATGAGATACATATATAATAAAGCACTCAGCTAGGCTTAATATTCTATGTAAATTCTATTATTATTTTATAGTTTTAATTATATTTGTTATTTAGAAGTTAAAAAATAAGATCAAAGGGAAAAATGAACATTTTTATCCAATCTTATCACAAAAGGAATATTCTATTCAAGATCAATCTGGCAAAAATAGGGAGAATCAATTTTACATTCTGTATGTTCAGTTGTTATATATGGAAGTTAAGCTATTGCTTAAAAATCCTAAGCCAAAGGAGGGACCATGAAAATAGCCTGAAAAAAGGAGACAACAATTAAGGGCTTAAAGAAGTTCACAAAAATGTTTTCTAAGGTTAAAGGCAAATATGATATATAGAGATACACATTTTGAGTTGCTGATAAGGTTATTGGTCTCTTCTCCTCTCTCCCAGCCGTCTCCATATAGTAATATAGATCAGAAGTTTGAAACTGGGACCTAAAGAGGAAAGTTTTTCATTCCTCTGGAGACTGAAAGTAGATTGAAGAAAATCATTCAGTCTTATCCTAGAGAGTGGAAAATAAGAATCATAACAGTGAGAATTGCAATCTAGAAGAAAAACTTTTGTGGACTAAAAATGTTTCTGATCAAGAGGAGTATTTAGAAGGGATTGTTTTCTTCCTTTAAAACTAAGGTAAGCTAATTAAGTCTAAACCTATTATTTACTTCAGTTTTATCTAGTCTATATTCTCAGATTTCTTCACATGCTATGAAGTACATTTATAGGCTTGAAATGACTCGAATTTGACTATTTGCTAGGTTATATAGAGGAAACCTCTAACATCAGAGAAAAATGTTTCATACACAAAGACATAATCAGATGGAGAAATCAGTTATGTTTAGGCTTTAGTGAAGGGAATAGTGAAAAATTAAAAAAATAATTAGATGAAGAACCAATTTAGAGCAAAGCCTTTGGATCCAAGTACCTGTATATTCTTGCCAACGGTGAACTTTCTTCTTGATTTTTTTACCCTTGTTCTTTTGCTCTTGCCTTAAAGATTTTATTTTCTCCTCCTCCCTTCTTGAGGGCGGGAACTGTCTTTTCTGTTTCTTTGTATCCTCAGTCTTCACATATAGTTAGCACTTAAATATTTATTGACTGCTCATTGACTCACTGACTGAACCTATGGGCTATTTATGAGTTCTTTAGACCTTTCTTAATTACCGATCTCCAATTGGTTAGCCAAAATCAATTGAAAAAAAGATGCCACTTGGGGCAGCTAGGTGGCACAGTGGTTAGAGCACCAGCCCTGAAGTCAGGAGGACTTGAGAAATGTGGTCTCAAACACTTAAGACTTCCTAGCTGTGTGATGCTGGGCAAGTCACTTAACCCCAATTGCTTCAGCAAAAAAGAAAAGAAAAGGGAAAAAAAAAAAAGATATCATGAATTCCATGAATGTAGTTTTGAATTAGCATTAGACTTCTAAATATGAATTCTCTGAAATTAGATATGTTAATTATTTTATGTTGTTTGTCCATTTTTGAAGAGGATCAATGATGTTGCAGATTGATGTCTTGACTTGTGTTTAAATTGGATTTAAACAAGGCAGAATTGCACAAAGTTGACAGCCTTACTCTACCAGAGGCATCAAGGTCCAATGGCAGGACAATGGTTTGGGATGTAGTGTGGATGACCTTGCTATCTTTAGTGGCTAATCAAGCCCTAAACACTCCACAGTTCCTGTTTCAGATACCTTCATTGCCATAGGACATAGTGTTCTTATCTGCTCATGTTTCCAGGGGAAGTCTTCACATGCTTGGAATAAATACTCCCTTGACTCATCTACAGGTTTGAGACCTTATATGACAACCTGGTTCAGTCTGTCCATCAAGATGAATTTTTGGGATGTTGATGCATGTGCCATAGCTTCTTGGAGCCACAGGTGGGAGTTGGATGACAGACAGACACCAAAAATGGATGAGTAGCCCTGAAAAGGACTAAGTGAGTCCTTATGCCAGAGGTGTTAGGCCTCCTGAAAACCCCAAACACCCCAATTATTTTAACCAATATAAATTAATCAGCAAGCACTTATTAAGGGCATACTATAGGTCAGATACTGTGCTAGGTGCTAAAGAAACAATGATGTACCTCCTCTGGACAACTTTATTGACTTGGAAACTTATCAAAAGCAAATTATATTTTGAAAATGGAAAAAAACTCCATGATTTTGATATATTATTTTCCTATTTATTTTAGTTATTACATATATTACATATATAATAAAATTTATTTATATATGTATATATTTGGCACACAAATATATCCTACTACTCCCACATCTTGAGCAATAGAAAGCATTTTCGAATATAAAATTATATTAGGTCCATTGGATAGTACAGGTTCTTTTACAATTCTTCCAACAAGAAAGAGACAAGGATCTGGGCATGCTGCCCAGAACACTCTCACCGGAGCAGAATATTTCAGAAGTAGGATCATTGGAAAGAAAACCAGTATTTTTTTTTTTTTTTTTTTTTTTTGGGTAACTGAGAGAACCAAGATCCTCATTCATTTATTATGTAAATGTTGTAAAATAAAAATTGTTATAAAACAATTCAGATGATATAATACATGAACTGACAAGTTTTATCTCAAGTGGTGATATCCCTCTATATAACTGGCTTTAACTTGTTCATGGCGTTTACCGTAACAGTTGATAATAGCAATAAAGTCCCTGTGCTATTCTAAATCTATCTGGCAGGATTTAAGAAATGTCTTCCTTGATTCAGCTGGTACATAGCTTTGTGTCTTCATCCCTCAGAATTTCTAAAACCTTTTTGTTATTCATCCCTTTCACTGTAGAAGTTCACTAATAATTGGTAAGATCATATTAGCATGATAGGGTATAAGGTTTATAAGTTATATAGTAGTTATAAGTAGTTATAAGAACCATAAATTTATGGTTCTGTAAGGTTGTATTTCTTTGTCCTTTGTTTATAAATCTTCCACATCTTTATATAATTTTCTCTCACTGTCTTTTGATAAGAAATATGATTGAGTCATATAAAAAAAGTTTCTGCCTCAGAGTAATTTAGGGAAGGGGAGAAGGTATAAATAAAACATTTATTATTATTTACTATGTGCCAGGCTTGTGCAAAGATCTAGGAATACAAATACAAGCAAAAAGCAAACAAATAATAGCAGCAACAACAACAAAACAAACAAAATTGTCATCAAGGAGTCTCACTCTTTTGGGGGAAGACAACACATAAAAGGAAATTAGACAGTAGGGATCTCTGGAGCTTACAGATCCAACAAAGTGCTGTCCTTTTCAAAGTAGTCACTTTGTGAATTTTTATGTGCTATAAAACATTTGAAACATAATGAGAGGCAATAGAGGAAAGTGGATAAAGTACTGACTCTATTTGGAGCTAACAAGATCTAGGTTCATATATTGCCTCTGACACTAATTGGATGGTTGTAGGCGAGTCTCTTAACCTCTTATTTTTGTGGTACTAATCTCATATTTACAGTGTTATATTACTAATCTCATAGCTACATTGTTACATTGAGAAACTATTCTGCAAAGTGCTTTGCAAACTTTAAAGTACTATATAAAATAGCTAATATTATTGTTCCTATGATGCAATCATTGCTCCATTTTTAGATTTTCCTTTCTGAAATTGCCTTTAGAATTCATGATTTTTCTCTCCCCCCCCCAACCTACTTTTGTGTATCCTCACCTTTGACAACATATTTAATTTTGGGATATGACCAAGAGTTATTGAGATCAAGACTAGTGAATATGGCTAATTAGAAATTTGATATGTGTTTTAAGTAATTTAATTATTTAATTACTTAAAATAGGTGTATTGTGTGACCTACATACTACTTTGAGAGATGTTCAGAGGATAATTCCAAAAAATAAAAAAAATCACTGGCAATATTGTTAGACAAAGTATATAGCCATCTAAGATAGCTTTTGTCTGCCTATGTCTGTAGAGTATCAGGAAGAATGGAGAAGGGGATGGGCATGTGTTGAGCATACCTTTAGATCAAGTGTTGCATTAGTCACTCATAAGTTAAAGGACATTTATTTCCTACATCTACTGAGTTCAGTGATAATTTCCTTTTTGATCTTGCACTCATCTTCCACTTTGGGCCCATTATTATAAATCTATTTCAGACCTAGATTTAGCCAAATGTTGTTTCTTGTCTTGTGACCAAACTCTGTTCTTAACAAAGTCCTTCCTGACCCTCTGGAAATTTGTCAACCTGTTGCTTTTGGCCCATGGCTGTAGGTATTGACAAAGTCTGGCTTTGTGTCTGATACCATTAATACACTCTTTCAAACTCTCCTCACACTCAGAAATGCATTCCTTTTCATGGAAGGAGTAAAGTGCCTGGCAGCCCGAGGACAGTAACAGTATTTGGAAGATTGGCATCTGGTCAGTCATCAAGCATTTATTAAACATTATATTCCAGCCAGTGATGGGTGTTGAGGATGCAAAGAAAGGCACATGTTTGGCTACATCAGTTTTGATATGCTCATATAACAATAAATGTTGTTATTTTATGCCTATATTTTGCACATCATATCAAATTCCCTTGCAAATATAACAAAATGTAATGAGGTAATCAGATTACTAAGTATCTGTTAGTCCTATTGTCTAAATTCCTGTAAACCCTATGGGCATCAGCTAATTTGGACAGCTGCTCTAAGCCTATTGGACTTTCAATTATGCTTCATTGAACAAATCCGGGAGAGTCAGTGGCTTCAAGAGTTATGATATAAAATTAGCCTTATCATTCATGCTTTAGGCAAATGAAAACCTGTCAACAGTTTGGTCAACTAATTGCTCACTTAACTGAGAATCTGTCAGCTCCATACTTATCTTTTGTCAATCTTTTTTTTATTTGGAGTCAATATAAAAAATTCAATTTCAGGAAGACTCAGGAAAATGCATTTCCACTAATATTTGACCATAAGCATCAATGAACATTTGAGAAGACAACAGAGAAACATTAGATCTTTATTCTAGGACTATTTTGAGGAATCCATGCTATGAGTCTCACTGCCTTATGGCTGAGACTGCCTTGTAAGAAGATTTATTTTATATTTTCTTATCCAACCACTTTGAAAAAAGTTCAAGATGGACCCATGCTGTTCTGAATTCCACTTTATAGTGAAGAATGTTATAGCATTATAAAAGTGAAATTTTAAAACATTCACTTTCTCTTACCATGTTAAAATGTGCAGTGGGAAAAATGACTGGCATAAACAGTCATGTAAAGTTGCAGAGAACTGTTCTTTCTAGAAGGTCTAATAAGCTTTAGGAATTTTTCCAAAATATGAGTTCATTGTATTATAACTTGTCCTAAAGCCCATCTCCCTTCATTTTCTTCCTCATTTTCATTTCTCCTTCACTTTTGTCATTTTTTTTAACCTTCAGCATCCTTCAGTGATCAGTGTCCAAGATACTATTTGATATCCAATGTGTTTTATTAGGTGTTTTATATACTTTCACATCTGGACTACGTATTATGGTTGTTCTTAATTCACCTTTTATTTTAATGCTTTTTTAGGCACTAGGGAATAAATCTTGAATGTTTCTAGATATCCATTTTTAAAACAAAACTGAAAACAAAAAGATATAATTTGAAAGGTCATGAAAGAAAACTGCAAAAGCCACTGTATGCGACAAAGAGATTTAAATTAATACTCTACAGCAAGGGGATAATAATGTATAATATAGGTATTCAATGTGAGAAAGACATTTTCAAAGAGACCTGGGGGGCAATATCAAGATTCAAACTGGATATGAATTTTCATCGTGTTAGAGCAGCACAGCTACAGACTGAATTATGGCCTTGATTTCATAAGCTTGGCTTCTTTTTTCCCTGGCTTTAGCTCTTGGTGTATAACCTTGGGAATCTCAGGTATTATGTTCAGTTATGGATGTCAGGATTTAGTAAAGATATTTGCAACCTGGAGCATGTTCAGAAAAAAGGACCAGGAAAGAAGGCCTTGAGTACATGCCATGTTACTGGTAGTTGAAGGAACTAGACAGGAAATGATAAGACATTGGAATAAGGAAATGAGGGCAGACTTCAAGTATATTCGAAGCTATCCTGTGGAAGAAAGATAAATTTACTGTGCTTGAACCCAGGGGGCAGAACTTGGACCAATGAGTGAAAGTTGTAAAGTGATAAACTGAGAGTTCTAAGGAAAAACTTCTTTAGAATTAGAGCTGTCCCAAAGTGAAATAGGCTGCACCTAGAAATAGTGGATCCCTCATAACTTGAGAAAAGACTAATTTGTTCATATGTTAGATATGTGAAAGGGGATTCTTAATCAGTTATGAGTTGGACTGGATTTATAATGGGGGGGTCTCTAAATCATACATAAAGATTTCTGCAGGTTTCATAGGAGTTTAGAAAAATCACATGTTGACATAATTTAACTTTTATTTTAGAACAAGTAGTTGGCCCAGTGTAGAATATCCAGCTTGGAGTCAGGAAGATATATTTCATAAGTTCAAATCTGACCTATGTTATGCTGGGGAAATCACTTCATCCTATATGTGTCAGCTTTCTCATCTATAAAATGAGCTGGAAAAAGGAATTGGCAAAGACTGTAGTGGGAAAACCCCAAATGAGTTCGTGAAGAGTCAGCTCAAAAATAACTGAACAACAAAATTATCTATTTGATTTTTACTTATTTTGTAAATATTTCCCAAATAAATTTTATTCTGGTTGTGCCACACTTTAGACTGTTGTCATCAAGAGTCAGCATTGTTTGGTAAGCCTGGTCTAAATGTTTTAAATAATGAGATTCTCTGATTCTTTATGGTTCTGTGGGCATGTATAGCATGTTAGAATTTATTAGGAAAACAGATAATCTGGGGAGATAGAAATCATTTACTGGGGGAAGTCCTAAAAAAGGAGCAACATGCATAGCAGTAATTGCAACTACTTTGGGGTCTCTAGACTAGTACTGTTTAGCTTATTTCATTAAGTCCCTATGTCCTTCCCACTCTTCTTTGGCTGCTCTTTCCCTGAACCAAGACCGAAAAGGTCTTAACCATGCAGAGTCTGGTTATATGATCTTGATTCCTGCTTGTTATTACCTATACAATCCTTGGAAGTAGAACTCTGGATGTTTGTTCTTATGTAGTAATCTGATTTTTACTTCTTGCCTTTCATTTAATTTTCATCTATTGTTTCCAGTGAATAATTCAAATGGTGGGGGTCTGGAGACTACATTAAAATTCCAATTTTGTGATTTATTATCTTTAGAATTACAAGTCACTTAATCTCTTTTTGTGCCTCAGTTTTTTCATCTGTAAAATAGATTTTATTTTGTTGGTCAGACAACAGCCCTTCTAGCTCCAAATCTTATGAAGCTAAAAAAAAACCAGGCTTCATTCTTAGCCAAATTCAGTTCCCGAGATTTACTTAGAGGAAAGAGCAAAAGTATTTTTATTAGAGAACAGTTTATTTATTTATTAATATGGATTGTATTAGGTCATATAACAATGAAATTATTTAAATGTAAAATTTGAGATCTCAAGATAGAGAAATCTATTCATACTCTGTTTCTAGAAGTAGTTAAAATAGTTGAATGAAAAATAAAAAATCTTAACATAGTTTTCCTGTATCACAAAACATTCATGGGACCTGTTCTGTAAACCAAGTATATCTGTGATATAATTTTAATTCATTATTCTAATTTCTTGTTATTTTACTTGTTGAAATTACAATGATTGTTGGATTCCTAATTACCAAGAGAATAGATTTCCCTTAGGAGCAAAAAGATAGCAATCCCTATATATCCTAAGAATAATTTATTCAATTTGGATAACATATATTTGAAATATGCATATATACATAAACACACACACATATACGCATCCTGTTTTAGTGTCAAACTTAAAACTAGTTTATAAGAATCCTGATTTGGGAAAGGAATCCCTCTTGTGGTTGGATGTTAGCATTACAGTTTAATTGCATTTGTAGGATTTGATGTTAATTCTTTATATGTAATTTAAATGACAAAATTTTCTTAAGGTCATAATGAACACATTTTGTATTATATATTCTATAACATAACTTTAATTGACAAGTAAAAGAATTCAAATACTAGTAATAATTTGAATAACGACTAATAAAAAACAGACCACAAAGATGGCTTATTTAAAACACTGATGGAACCAGAATACAGATTCATATTTGCTAGTGTTATACTGGACTAATCAATTAAAAATGTTTTTTCCATCTTATCACTGATCTATGAATGTAGTAATCCATTAAAACTCTTAAAACTAGGACTTGATAATACAAATTTTAAAAATAATACTTATGGAAGATAAAGAATAATGCTTGGAGTATTTGACTAGTCAGGTATAAACAAAAAGGTAGAAACAGTAATAAATATCACCTTTAATGAGTCATTCAGCAGCTTCTAAAAGAGCATTGTGGACAAGTATTCTATTGTCACTTGTGAATTGTAGACTATTTTGTATTTGACTCTTGTTTACACATGTATACAAACAAAATATGTATGCATAGATACAGTAATATATGGTGAGGTATAACCAAATGTTGAGGTCTATACCTAAATAAAATTAGTATTAATTGAAGTCTAATGGCAGGTTTGGGGTACAGGGAGTCAAAACCTGCAACCCCTTTGGATTCGGCGCAAGGATACAAAGTTAAATGAGTTCTAGTGGCAACGAGAGTCCCTTGTAAATGAATTTACAGGCCCTAAAACCTAGATTGATAAAAAAGGTTTATTGTAGGGTTTGGAAGTAAGGTTAAAGTTTAGTTAGTAAAAGGAGTTAGATAGAGAAAGAAATACACTAAAAGCAGCGGACAGAGAGTCTGTGATGCAAAGCATGATGCTTGCATGTTTCAACTCTCTGCCAAGAGATGATTCCAGCTTGGCTCTTTTATTTGCTTGAAGGGGCCTAGGGTGGAGTTCCAGGTTGTTTCTTCGAGGGCCAGAACCCACCAGGTGGGGGTTGGGAAGGAAACCTGAGCAGTTCATTAGAATGGGGCTTGGGTACAGCCCAAACTGGTCAGATCCAGATCTCTCCCCTTGGAATACAAAAGGGTAGTTTTGACCAGATCTTGTAAATCAAAAGTCAGTCCCAAAGGAAGTTGGAGATCAGAAAAGGAATCTTAAAGGGGCCACAGCCCAATCAATATATATGCTCATTTATATATGCACACATATAGGTACAGTACATAAATTCACATGGGCATGTACATATCACAATTCATTATTACCTTGCAGATGTATAGAACATCTGTGAGGGACTTTTGAATCTAATCTTTCCAAATCAATATTTTGGTTTTTAACCAAAACAACAATGACTAAAAAAGGCACTCACAGAAAACATTGTCATGCCAGTGAGGCAGTTTCACAAAGATATTTTGATTGTATTTACAGCATTTCATTCAAGTACTACCTTCTTTTTTCACATCCTCTTTGACAATTTTAGTCCTTGATTGTTCCTGTAATAATTACTGGTTTACAAAAACCACATTTCAGAAAAATAATCTTGTACTTGAAGAAAGATATATTGCTACCATGTTTTATCTATATTTTCTCTTCTTCTAGTTAAATGTTATCATTGCCTTCAACCAACCTCATATTGTGCAGTTTACCTACTTACTATCCCGGTCACCTTTGGATATGATTTAGCTTATCAATATCTTTCCCAAAGTGTGATGCTCCCAATTGAGTATAATACTTTAGATATGAGTCAAATAAGAGCTGAATATTGTGGACCTTTGTTGATATCAGGCCTTTGTTACGTATAGTTGAATACTGAATTACCTTGTTTGACTAATATTCTACAAGTTTTTCCTTAGATTGAGCTTTTCAATTCACTGAAACTTCAGATAATTTTCACAAAACAGTTATGTAGCTATCCCTCTTCCATAGCCTACTAATGAAATAGGTCTTGGTTTTGTCTCTTTAAGTTTCTTCTTCTTAATTTGACCTATTGGTCTAGACTTTTGAATAATTTTAGATTCTCATCCTGCTATCCAGTGCTGCAGCTTTCCTTCCTAGCTTTATGTCATCAGAAATTTTGCTAAGTAAGCTATCTCTACCTTTGTCCAAAGCTGAATTCTTTGGAACTGGTTCTCCTCAAAAGTAGAATATATGCCAGATTTTGCTTGGCTTTTCTGTCTTCTGTCATGAATACAATATTAGTTCATTTTAGGTGATCAGAATTGGGTTTAAAATACTAATTGCCCTTATTTCCATCTTTCAGGAGAATAGAAAGAGTATTATATTTTACAAGAATCCTGGGTTCAAATCCCATCTGTTTCTTCTTTCCTGACCACTGACTTCTCTCCTTTCCTTTAAGTTACAACTAAAACTCTACCTTTTACTGAAAACCTTCCCAAACCCCTTTTTATTACTGTTTTCCTTCTTTTAATTAATTGTTGTCTTCTCATTAAATTGTAAATGTCCTGAGGGCAGGGACCATCTTTTGCTTTTTAGAGTGTTTAGGATAATGCCTGGCACATAGTAGGTGTTTAATAAATATTTATTGATTGTATGAATTTATTCAAGTCTTTTAATAGCTCAGTGTTCTTGACAACTCTTAAGAATTAAGTTGCAGAAATGATGTTGATTTTCATTGTTAGAGTTTCTTTTTGTGTGTGTGTGTGTGTTTCAACATTATTTAATGTTTTTTTTAAATTAAATTTAATTTTTTTATTCATTTTTCCAAATTATCCCCTCCCTCACTCCACTCCCTCCCCCCGATGACAGGCAATCCCATACATTTTACATGTGTTACAATATAACCTAGATACAATATATGTGTGTAAATACCATTTTCTTGTTGCACATTAAGTATTAGCTTCCGAAGGTATAAGTAACCTGGGTAGATAGACAGTAGTGCTAACAATTTACATTCACTTCCCAGTGTTCCTTCTCTGGGTGTAGTTATTTCTGTCCATCATTGATCAACTGGAAGTGAATTGGATCTTCTTCATGTTGAAGATTTCCACTTCCATCAGAATACATCCTCATACAGTATTGTTGTTGAAGTGTATAGTGATCTTCTGGTTCTGCTCATTTCACTCAGCAACAGTTGATTTAAGTCTCTCCAAGCCTCTCTGTATTCCTTCTGCTGGTCATTTCTTACAGAGCAATAATATTCCATAACCTTCATATACCACAATTTACCCAACCATTCTCCAATTGATGGACATCCATTCAACTTCCAGTTTCTAGCTACAACAAAAAGAGCTGCCACAAACATTTTGGCACATACAGGTCCCTTTCCGCTCTTTAGTATTTCTTTGGGATATAATCCCAATAACAGCAATGCTGGGTCAAAGGGTATGCACAGTTTGATAACTTTTGGGGCATAGTTCCAAATTGCTCTCCAGAATGGTTGGATTCTTTCACAACTCCACCAACAATGTATCAGTGTCCCAGTTTTCCCACATCCCCTCCAACATTCATCATTATTTGTTCCTGTCATCTTAGCCAATCTGACAGGTGTGTAGTGGTGTCTCAGAGTTGTCTTAATTTGCATTTCTCTGATCAGTAGTGATTTGGAATACTCTTTCATATGAGTGGAAATAGTTTCAATTTCATCATCTGAGAATTGTCTGTTTATGTCCCTTGACCATTTATCAATTGGAGAATGGTTTGGTTTTCTATAAATCAGGGTCGGTTCTCTATATATTTTGGAAATGAGACCTTTGTCAGAACCTTTACTTTTAAAAATATTTTCCCAATTTGTTACTTCCCTTCTAATCTTGTTTGCATTAGTATTGTTTGTACAGAAACTTTTTAGTTTGATGTGATCAAAATCTTCTATTTTGTGATCAATAATGATCTCTAGTTCTCCTCTGGTCATAAATTCCTTCCTCCTCCATAGGTCTGAGAGGTAGACTATTCTCTGTTCCTATAATCTATTTATTATCTCATTCTTTATGCCTAAATCATGGACCCATTTTGATCTTATCTTGGTATATGGTGTTAAGTGTGGATCCATATCTAATTTCTGCCATACTAATTTCCAGTTTTCCCAATTGTTTGAGTTTCTTAATTGCAATCATTGTGAATATATTTTTCAAGTTTGTAAAATGTTTTAAATATATTATATTCATTTTTTTCTGGTCTGAGACTTATATTATCTTCCTCTGCTGCTCTTCAGGTTACCCAGTTTCTTTTACCTTTAATTGGATACAAATTTTAGGAAGCAAATTTAATTAAAGTAAATTGATATAAAATTAGAGAAGATTTGGTAGGCCAAAGTTTGGTAGAAAACATCTGAAGGTCATAGTGTAACTCAAACTGAATATGAATTAATAATATAAATCTATTATTATTTTTAAAAATATATTTTGATACTGGGATAAATTAAATTAACATGCCATACTTTGGTCAGAAAATTGTCTTCCATTGTCATTTTCTCTACCTGCAGTGCATATTAAAATAGTCTGTGCTATTTGAAAATGAGATGGAAAATATGTTCTGTGATGAATTGATTGGTCACCCCTAGACTTCCCTTAATCAGGTTAAATTATCTTAAAACATGTGAAATATTATTCTAAGGATTGCTCAGATAAGTTATTCTTCTCTACAAAGAACTGAACAATAGAAAATTATCTTAAATTGTAGAAAGACAGAGTTCAACTAAAAATCAGTGTTTAAGTTATTGACTGTTAGGCTTATTAAACATCAGAACAAGCTATCTAAAGAGGTTTTGAAATTTCTTTCTTGATAACATTTAAAAATAAAATCATAAGTCCTGATTAATGAATTCACTTGGCAGGAGTAAAAAACCAGAGCAGACGACTTCTTTAGGGTTCATTCCACTTCTGTGATTGTAATATCTTTTTGGTTGTCCAATTTTTTTGGCTCTTGTATCCTCTGAATGCTGCTAAGCTGTTTTTAAATCACTGTTCATTCATCTTTCCTCCTATATTTGGAAATCTCTTTCAGGAAATGAAGCAAAACATTCACAAAGCAAAAACCACAAATCAGAATTTGTTAACACATTATAGTGAAATAATGCTTGTTTTTAAACATCTATTTAATTATCATCAAGTAAATCCATTTTAGCAATCTGAGAATCCAAGCAAATATAAGGACCCTGATAATGCCTTTCTATTGTGTACTGGTCTCTAGGGAAATAGAATTGAAAATTTTACCAGCCACTGCAACAGAAAAGTGACAGCATCTGTCAGCAGGTAGTACTCCAAAGTATTTGTTCATTATCACAGATTTGTCATTTTCCTGGAGAAGTCGACATTGAAGTTTATGCCTTCTACATAGCAATTAGAGGTAATGATTTTCTAAAATGTTTTTATTTATATTGAGAAGTATTTAGAACATGAACAGATAGTAAATCACTGTCACAAACTCAAATAATTCACCGGTCAGATTGAATTCTCAGGAGTCATTTATATAAATAAAGTGTATATGAGAATATTAGTTTTCCGGTCAGTCATTGTTATAAAAAATTCACCCCAAAGTTGTAAATTTGAGAATACTATAGATTGAATGTATATATCCAGAAGATTGTTTTCAAAATCTAAGAGAAAAAAATCAAACAGTGTAAACAAGTTCTACAATAGTGAGAATTTTGAAAATTCTTTTCTCCATAAAGCAATTTATTTCACCATATGTGAAAGGAAAAATTAAGATTAATTAGTTATATGCATTTTGATGATACCCAATGTTATAGTAATAGTAATAACAACAGTAATAATAGAGGTTCAAATACATCTATGGTTTCAGTGATATAGATATTCTCTCCAATTAAAGAGTATAACCCACACATGCCTCAACAATTTGTCTGATTGTGCATATTCCTAAATTCTTAACCATGGGCCGGGACTTCCGGCCAAGATGGCGGCGTGGAGGCAGACAGCTGCTTGAGCTCCTCGTTTTCTCTCAGAACTTACTTCATGACAAGCCTCTGACTTAATGCTTGACCCAGAAAGAAATCCAAAAATTATCACCAAGAGAAGACATCCTTGAAAGTCTCCAGAAAAGGTCTGTGTTTGTTCGGGGGAGGGTCAATCAGACTGGGCGCAGACTGAGGGCAGACAGCCAGAGCAAGACAGGCAGCTCACACAACTCAGACCGGAGGGGGAGGGGTGTGATCTCTGCAGTTTCTGCGAAAGGGCTTTTGCCCCAGTGTGGATGCTCCATCTTGGCAGCAAGCCAGGAGCGGTGGAGAGGGTGTAAACACCGGAGGTGAAGATTAAAACCCCAGAAAGCCAGCGTCTCTCAGAGCCCGGCCACCCCCAACCCCCACCTGGACTGACTAGGTGCGTTCTCAGAGCCTCAGAGCGCAGACTCAGTGCAGTCATTGCTGTTCTGTTAGTGGCTCTCTGCTGCCCTACCCCCAGTCTGTAGAGGAAGCCCATTAATACCATCCAGCCCCATCCCCCACAAAACAGACCTATTGTTTCTCTTGTCAGTTTGTTTTCTTTGATTCCTGCTCTGACAAAATGAACAAAAAATTCAAAAGGGCTCTAACCATTGACAGCTTCTGTGTGGAGAGGGAGCAGACTTCAAATGCTGAGGAGACTAGCAACAGAATGTCCCCAGATGTATCCCCTGGGAGGGATATAAGCTGCTCCTCAATACAAAAGAACCTCATAGAGGAAATCAAAAAGGTTCTCACAAGAGAGCTGGAAGAGAAATGGGAAAAGGAAAGGGAAGCTTGGCAAGAGAGCCTGGAGAAGTCATCCCATGCATTCAAAGACAGAATGGATAAAGAAATCAAATCATTGAGAAACAAGATTAGTGAGCTGGAAAAGGTAAACAATTCCAAGGAAAACAGGATTAGTGAGCTGGAAAAGGTAAACAACTCCAAGGAAAACAGGATTAGAGAGCTGGAAAAAGAAATCAGCTCTCAAAAAAATAAAATGGATAAAATGGAAAAAAATTCCATAGAAGATAAAAACTCAATTGGACAATTACAAAGAGATATAAAAAAAGTGAGTGAAGAAAATACATCATTGAAAATTAGACTGGAACAAGTAGAAATGAATGACTCAAGGAGAAACCAAGAGGGAGTCAAGCAAAACCAGAGAAATGAAACAATTGAAAAGACTGTCAAGTACCTTACCAGAAAGACAACAGACCTGGAAAACAGATCCAGGAGAGACAATTTGAGAATAATCGGACTCCCTGAAAAATGGGAGGAAAAAAAGAGCTTGGACACCATTTTCGAGGAAATTATCAAAGAGAACTGCCCAGACGTTTTGGAAACAGAGGGTAAAATAGACATTGAGAAAATTCATCGATCACCTACTGAAAGGGACCCTAAAATCAAAACGCCAAGAAATATAGTGGCCAAGTTCAAGAACCATCAGACAAAAGAAAAGATATTGGAAGCTGCTAGAAAAAAACAATTCAGATATAGAGGATCCACAATAAGGATAACACAGGATCTAGCAGCATCCACATTAAAAGAACGCAGGGCCTGGAACATGATATTCCGAAAGGCTAAGGAACTTGGTATGCAGCCAAGAATAACTTACCCAGCAAGAATGAGCATCGTTTTCCAGGGAAGAAGATGGACATTTAACGAAATAAATGAATTCCATCTATTTTTGATGAAAAAACCAGACCTACATAAAAGGTTTGATCTTCAAATACAGAACTCAAGAGACTTCTAAAAAAGGTAAAAAGAAATCTTGAGAACTATACATCCGTCAAAAAAATATGTAAAGAACATATGTACAATTTGTCTTAGAAAATAGAGGTGGAAAGGAGATTATATCATAAAAAAGTATAAAGTGGTGGTACTACATCTCATGAAGAGGCAAAGGTAACCTATTATATCTGAGAGAAAGAAAGGAGGGAGATGAACATAGCGTGTATCAATAGACATATTCGATTTATGGTGAAACTTCTTCCACTTCATTGAAAAGTGAAAGGGAAGGAGTAAGCTAAGGGGAAGGGAATACAGTAATTTCGAGGAAAAGGGGTAAAATAAGGGGAGGATTTTTAAGGTGGGGGAGGGATCCTAAAAAGGGAGGGCTGTGAAAAGCAAGTGGTGTTTACCAGTTTAATACTGGATAGGAGGGTAAAAGGGAAGGAAAGGGGAAAAGCATAAGCAGGGGTTAATAGGATGGCAAGCAATATAGAATTAGTCCTTCTAACCATAAATGTGAATGGGGCAAACTGCCTCATAAAGAGGAAGCAGTTAGCAGACTGGATTAAAAGTCAGAATCCTACTATATGTTGTTTACAGGAAACACACCTGAAACAGGATGAGACATTCAAACTAAAAGTAAAAGGGTGGAGCAGAATCTATTATGCTTCAGGCAAAACCAAAAAAGCAGGAGTAGCCATCCTCATCTCAGATCAAGCAAAAACAAAAATTGATCTCATTAAAAGAGATAAGGAAGGGCATTATATCCTGCTAAAGGGAAGCATCAATAGTGAAGCAGTATCAATATTAAACATGTATGCACCAAGTGGTGCAGCATCTAAATTCTTAAAAGAGAAATTAAGAGAGCTGCAAGAGGAAATAGATAGCAAAACTATAATAGCGGGAGATCTCAACCTTGCACTATCAGAATTAGATAAATCAAACCACAAAATAAATAAGAAAGAAGTCAAAGAGGTAAATAGAATACTAGAAAAGTTTGATATGATAGATCTTTGGCGAAAGCTAAATGGAGACAGAAAGGAATATACTTTCTTCTCAGCAGTTCATGGAACCTATACAAAAATTGACCATATACTAGGGCATAAAAACCTCAAAATCAAATGCAGTAAGGCAGAAATAGTAAATGCATCCTTTTCAGACCATAATGCAATCAAAATAACATTTAATAAAAAGCTAGGGGAAAATAGACCAAAAAATAATTGGAAACTAAATAATCTTATACTAAAGAATGATTGGGTAAAACAGCAAATCATAGACATAATTAATAACTTCACCCAAGAAAATGACAATAATGAGACATCATACCAAAATGTGTGGGATACAGCCAAAGCAGTAATTAGGGGAAGTTTTATATCTCTACAGGCCTACCTGCATAAAATAGAGAAAGAGAGGGCCAACGAATTGGGTTTACAACTAAAATTGCTAGAAAAGGAACAAATTAAAAACCCCCAGACAAACACAAAACTTGAAATTCAAAAAATAAAAGGTGAGATTAATAAAATTGAAAGTAAAAAAACTATTGAATTAATTAATAAAACTAAGAGTTGGTTTTATGAAAAAAACAACAAAATAGACAAACCCTTAGTAAACCTGATTAAAAAAAGGAAAGAGAAAAAGCAAATTGATAGTCTTGAAAATGAAAAGGGTGAACTCACCACTAATGAAGAGGAAATTAGAACAATAGTTAGGAGCTACTTTGCTCAACTTTATGCCGATAAATTCGATAACTTAAATGAAATGGAAGAATACCTTCAAAAATATAGCTTGCCCAGATTAACAGAGGAAGAAGTAAATAGTTTAAATAGTCCCATCTCAGAAAAAGAAATAGACCAAGCTATTAACCAACTTCCTAAGAAAAAGTCCCCAGGACCAGATGGATTTACAGGTGAATTCTACCAAACATTTAAAGAACAACTAACTCCAATGCTATGTAAACTATTTGAAAAAATAGGGATTGAAGGAGTCCTACCAAATTCCTTCTATGACACAGACATGGTACTGATACCTAAACCAGGTAGATCGAAAACTGAGAAAGAAAACTATAGACCAATTTCCTTAATGAATATTGATGCTAAAATCTTAAATAAGATATTAGCAAATAGACTTCAGAAAATCATCCCCAGGATAATACACTATGACCAAGTGGGATTTATACCAGGAATGCAGGGCTGGTTTAATATTAGGAAAACTATTAGTATAATTGACCATATTAATAATCAAATTAATAAAAACCATATGATCATCTCAATAGATGCAGAAAAGGCATTTGATAAAATCCAACATCCATTCCTACTAAAAACACTTGAGAGTATAGGAATAAATGGACTATTCCTTAAAATAATAAGGAGCATATATTTAAAACCTTCAGTAAACATCATATGTAATGGTGATAAACTAGAACCTTTCCCTGTAAGATCAGGAGTGAAACAAGGTTGCCCACTATCACCATTACTATTCAATATAGTACTAGAAACTCTAGCCTTGGCAATAAGAGCCGAGAAAGAGATCCAAGGAATTAGAGTAGGAAATGAAGAAATCAAATTGTCACTTTTCGCAGATGACATGATGGTATACTTAGAGAACCCCAAAGACTCTGCTAAAAAGCTATTAGAAATAATTCAGAATTTTAGCAAAGTCGCAGGATACAAAATAAATCCACATAAATCCTCAGGATTTTTATACATTACCAACACAATCCAACAGCAAGAGATACAAAGTGAAATTCCATTCAAAATAACAGTCGATAGTATCAAATATTTGGGAATATATCTACCAAAGGAGAGTCAGGAATTATATGAGCAAAATTACAAAACACTTGCCACAAAAATAAAGTCAGATTTAAATAATTGGAAAGACATTCAATGTTCTTGGATAGGCCGAGCGAATATAATAAAGATGACAATACTCCCCAAACTAATCTATTTATTTAGTGCTATACCAATCAGACTCCCAAGAAACTATTTTAATGACCTAGAAAAAATAACAACAAAATTCATATGGAAGAATAAAAGGTCGAGAATTGCAAGGGAACTAATGAAAAAAAAGTCAGAGGAAGGTGGTCTAAGTGTACCTGATTTAAAGCTATATTATAAAGCAACAGTCACCAAAACCATTTGGTATTGGTTAAGAAATAGACTAGTTGATCAGTGGCATAGGTTAGGTACACAGGACAAGATAGTGAATAAAAATAGCAATCTAATCTTTGACAAACCCAAAGATCCCAAATTTTGGGATAAGAATTCATTATTTGACAAAAACTGCTGGGAAAACTGGAAATTAGTATGGCAGAAACTAGGCATGGACCCACATTTAACACCCCATACTAAGATTAGATCAAAATGGGTCCAAGATTTAGGCATAAAGAATGAAATCATAAATAAATTGGAGGAACATGGAATGGTTTACCTCTCAGACTTGTGGAGGAGGAAGGAGTTTGTGTCCAAGGGAGAACTAGAGACCATTATTGATCACAAAATAGAACATTTTGATTACACCAAATTAAAAAGTTTCTGCACAAACAAAACTAATGCAAACAAGATTAGAAGGGAAGTAACAAATTGGGAAAAAATTTTTACAGTTAAAGGTTCTGATAAAGGCCTCATCTCCAAAATATACAGAGAATTGACTTTAATTTATAAGAAATCAAGCCATTCTCCAATTGATAAATGGTCAAAGGATATGAACAGACAATTTTCAGATGATGAAATTAAAACTATTTCCACTCATATGAAAGAGTGTTCCAAATCACTATTGATCAGAGAAATGCAAATTAAGACAACTCTGAGGTATCATTACACACCTGTCAGATTGGCTAAGATGACAGGAACAAATAACGATGAATGTTGGAGGGGCTGTGGGAAAACTGGGACACTGATGCATTGTTGGTGGAGTTGTGAAAGAATCCAACCATTCTGGAGAGCAATCTGGAATTATGCCCAAAAAGTTATCAAAATGTGCATACCCTTTGACCCAGCCATACTACTACTGGGCTTATACCCCAAGGAACTACTAGAGAAGGGAAAGGGTCCTGTATGTGCCAAAATGTTTGTGGCAGCCCTTTTCATAGTGGCTAGAAGCTGGAAGATGAATGGATGTCCATCAATTGGAGAATGGTTGGGTAAACTATGGTATATGAATGTTATGGAATATTATTGTTCTATAAGAAATGACCAACAGGAGAAATACAGAGAGGCTTGGAGAGACTTACATCAACTGATGCTGAGTGAAACGAGCAGAACCAGAAGATCATTATACACTTCAACAATGATACTGTACGAGGATGTATGCTGATGGAAGTGGATTTCTTCAACATAGAGAAGAGCTAATCCAATTCCAATTGATTAATGATGGACAGAACCAGCTACATCCAGAAAAGGAACACTGGGAAATGAATGTAAACTGTTATTTTTACCTTCTGAATCCAAGTCTTCCTGTGCAACAAAAAAAAAATTCGGTTCTACACACACATATTGTATCTAAATTATACTGTAATATATTTAACATATATAAGACTGCTTGCCATCTGGGGGAGGGGGTTGGGGGAGGAAGGGAAAAAATCTGAATAGAAGTAAGTGCAAGGGATAATGTTGTAAAAAATTACCCATGCATATGTACTGTCAAAAATGTTATAATTATATAATAAAATAAAAAATTTAAAAAAAAAAAAAACCATGGGCCTACTTATAGAATTATAACTCATATGATTTTAACACTTTAAGGTTTGAAAAGTAAAGCAATGAAAGCTTAAGCAAATTACTGTTCTAATGTCTAAATATGAACAGTTAGGTAGTGTCCGGGACATCTTCTGAATTTGAGTTCAGTACTCTTATTTATGCTGCCACAGTCTATAATTCCTCCTACATTGTCTCAGAATAGCTCTTTACTATTTTCACATAAATAAGTCTTTTATTTACAAAGAGATTACTTTCTTGAATGCAGAGACTGCATTTTCTTCATATTTTGTTTCTTCTAAGTCACTAATTCAGTCTTATACATATAGTGGGTGCTTAGTAAGTTGTTGAAGAGTTTATGAATAATATTATAGTATGAATAATATCAGAATAATCTGTGTCTAAGCTATTCATTAAATCTCTGAGACAATTTTGTGATAAATGTTAAGTAGCAAGGAAAATTTGATACAATGAAAAATAACAGATAAATCCAAAATAAAAATAGTTTAATGCCTTACATATTTGAATTGAGTTAATTTGTCCACATCCTTTTTTTTTCTTTTCCCTACTCTGGCATCATTCTACCTACTTTGAAGTTTATACTACGGTGATTTCTATAGGTGTAAATGTGTATGTTTAAATTCTGAGGTTGTATCTTGGTTACTTCATTGGTGAGAGGCTTGTGGATTGATTGAAATGAAGACTACTAGGGGGACGTTTTGTTTAATGGGGCCTTCATCAATTAGTTCAGGGCCTCCTCAATTTGCAAATTCAGTAAATTCATATTATCAGTTCACCCAGCCTTGTTTAAATTGGAGAGAGTTGATCCTTGTTAACCAAGTTCATAAGGTTAGGCTACTTAACCATAGAATTAGAGCAAAAAAGGTTTCATTTCATTTAATGGCTATTTCTGTCCAGTCGTGGTAGTCTGATGAAATGGCCTTCTTTATGCTGGAGAAATGGTGAAATTTTTATCTGAATATCTTGGAACAGTTGAGTTCTAACTCAATACTGTTCCCCTTGGATAGTGCTAGAGAAATGCTCACAAATTATTTAGATATTTAGATCCAACACTTTTTTCTCCCTCCCTCGCCCCCCCCCTTTTTTTTTTTTTTTGGTGATATTTATTCAGTCACCAAAAGCTTCTGTAATTATACTACAGTATAAAGCATTAATTAGATTATATTAGTTACAATATAGAATTATATCTTCCTGATAAAGTTAGAGAGAGGCACTCTTGCCTACTTGATGAGATTTGGGAGATACCTTAGTCTCCTAAGCCACACTTGCCCATTATCTCTGGGGAAGAATAGACAGCTTCCTGGGAAGAATACTATAATGGTTAATTTTATTCATGTTATATTGGCTATCATTAATTTCATATTCCTAGTGTTTTATTTTCTGCTCTTGTCACAAATTTCTTTAGGGACTACCTTTAGGGAAGTTCAGTGACTACAAATGAACATTTACATTATTGAAAAGCAGAACTGAAGTTTTTTATAATGTTTTAAGATGTAAGAGAATCTGTACTAATCTACAGGAGATAAACATTACACAACCACAATTTTCCTTATCACCAGGAAAATGAATATTGTTATTGCATTCTGCTGTCTAAACTGCATCACTTTCAATGATTCAATAATTGATAAAGTAGAAAAGTTAATTAAAACTACCTTATCCTTGGAGCAGAGGCAGAAATTATGGTTTTGATATAATATATATACATATATATACATATACATATCTATCTATCTATCTATCCATCTATCTATCTATGTATCTATATAATGCTTCTGTGGACAATCTATACTGTTTGGTGCTCTTCCCTTTGTAACTCTGCTCATTCAGTCTTGCCAAATAAATATCAACATTAAGCACTTATAGTATCAGCCACTGTACTAGGCCTTGGGGATACAGAGACAATGAAGCTCTATTTCTTCAAAGGAACTTAATTTCTAATGAATAATACAGCAAATACATATAAGTGTATATAGAAGAAATAGAGAATAAATAGATCTAAATGCAAAATAGTAAAGTATAAAATATTTTTGGAGTAAGTGAATATTAGGAGGAATGAATACAGTTTACATGAAGAAATTACAGCTTGAACTGTGTCTTAAAGGAAGAGAAATATTTTCTGTGGTAGAAGTGATGAGGAAATGCTTTCCAATTATATGGAAAGGGCTCTGTAAAAGCATGGAGGTGGATTGTCATATGTGAGGATTGTTCATTAGCTCCAGAAAACATGATTGCTAATTCAGTTGCCTGCTATCCCCAAGGCCTACAGATAATTTGCCTCATTGTGACTTGTGCTGGACTGCACTCCATTCTCATTCCAAAGAGACAGATTTTTCCTGCAAACTTTTTAAGTATTCTTGGGCTGAAAACTGCTTCACCCTACGTCAGGGGTAAGAATGTGATTGATCAGACCAATATGAGCTTAGAAGGCTCTACCACAGGTCAAAGAAATAGTCCACATGAACATATGGGAAGGAGATATTTCTAAATTTGCACATTTTGAACTGCTACAATTCTGCCTTGCTCAGAGAACACAGTGCCTTCTTCAATATGGGTATGCCATGATGATTGGTCCTGTGCCAATATCTCTCATGATTTTTGGAGAGACCTGGAGAATGTCCATGTATCTATCACTTCTTCTGACTTCCAAGGATTTCATCATACTTTTATCTCAACAACCTTTTGAAATGCAGATCATCCTGTGTGTTATTATCTTCATCTAAATAAGGAAATTGAGATTATTGGAAGCTATGGCATTCCTGCAATGACAAAGTTATAAGTATTTGAGGTAAGATTCAAACCAAAATCTCTGGATTCCAAGTTTACTCATCTATCACTACTCACATTATTGAGTCTGTGACTGGGAGAGGATCCTTCTTTGACTACTTTGTGGTTTCCTCACTTCCTTATTGCATGTTCCCAGGGCAGGGCAGTAAAGGTCTCTTGAAGTTGGACCTGGTGATCAAAAGAGTTATCCTTGTTTTTATGCCCATTGCTGAAAAAACAGTGACACAATGGCAATGGGCAAGGTCATCAATCAGCTGTTCAATGCCAGATTCAATGGCCTTTTCTCAATCCCATTTTCTTTTACATTTATTTATTTATATTTATGCACCATTGAGGCCATTTATCTCTTATCTACTCCTCCAATACTTTTTTTTTCTCCCTTGATAACAAACATTAGGGGAAATCTCTTTCCTCCTTTCTGGCTTGAATAAAGTATCATAAAGTCTTATATAAAATGAATATCCATCAAGCCTGTGTCCTCAACCCACTTTTACCAATCTCTCTATACTCTTTCCTCTATCAATTTTATCTACTCCTATCACTTCAATTATAAATTTTGTGTAAATTATTTTAAAATCTGTATCTCCAGCTCAGGTTTTATTCATATTTACATGTTCTGATTTTTTGGTCTTCTATTTTTGTTCAATTATTTATTGAAATAGCACTAATTTTTTTTTGAGTTTTTTTTTTAACTCCATTTTTTCAAAGTAATGTAAAAGAAAACAACTTGGAGAGATGTTCTATAACTCTTATTAAAACATTGAACAATCATGGCCTGAAAAGACTGGTGGGCTTCACAACTTTTGGCAGAAAGATGATGAACTAACAACAGAATGAAACATTCATTTTCATATATTGCTAATGTGTCAACTTACTGTTTGACTACCGATATGTTTACAAAGAAGAGCTCTTCTTTGAGAAGCTTTGGGAAGCTGAAGTAAGTTGGTATGGACAGAAATGCAAAAAAAAATACATCAGAAGAATAAACATCAATTTTGTAATTTTAAAAATAAGCAATATATATTTAAAAGCAAGCTATATGTAACAGAAGTTTACAATTTATAGAATTAACTTTTTTGTATTTTGTATTTTGAAGTGGTTGTGTTTTAATGATTATTTGTAATAAAGAACACAATTTTTAAAAAATCCTCTAATTTTATACTTCTTTCTTGTTTTACCTTTTTATTCATTTTCTTTTAGTAGAGCTTCTACCTTTTCCTATACCTTATTCTGTTTTCTTCAGAAATTATATGTCTTATGAATGCACTGCATTTCCCACTACTATTAGATATCTCCAACTGAACATTCGACTAGTCCCTCACATACAACATGCCCAAATGAATTCATCATATTTCCCTCTAAGACTTGCCCTTAAGAACATCCCTTTTTCTGCTGACAGCATTCCCATTCTCCAAGTCATCTAGGTTTGGAATTTATGGGCCATTTTGGCTATTTCTAATACCTCTCTTTCCAAAATATAATTTCCTACCAAGACTTGTAGCTTGTACCACCCCTTGTGTCCCATCCTTTCCATTCTACCATTCCAGCAGGAATTATGTTTGCTATCAAGTGGTTTCCCCTGGAATAGTCTCTTCTCAATCCATTCTTCACATTGCTACTCAAGTGACCACCTTTAATGCCCAGAGAAGATCACTTTTCTTTCTTGTTCTAATAACTTCAGTGCCTCCCCATGATGTAATAAATAAATCATAAATTCTTTATCTTGACATCATTCATCCCACCCCCACATAATCTAGCTGCACAGTTCTAGTCTTCATAATGTTATAATTTTGACCTACATTCTTCTCTACTTGAGCTACTTTTCTCACACTGTACTCTTTTAACAGGGTACTTTTGCTTATATCATCCCCGATGTCTTACAAAAAAATATCACCACTATTTACTCTCTCTTCTACCTATTGAAATTGATTCTTCATAATGGCTTTTCTGATATCTTTGCATCATGGCTTAGGGTTTGCTATTGCAATCCATGTGATGCCTGTAGTGGCAGGAGCCTTCAAGTTGAAAGGAAATCAAAGAAACAGAACTGTAGGGGAGTGATTTCTAACCTATAATAAAAAAACCAGCATGTGTCTATAAAACAACTTAGTGTAACAAATTATTAGAATTCTTTGATAAGCTTTGTTAGTCTAACAGTGGTTTTTAAAATGTCCATGAGCCACTAGGGGTTCCTGAGATCATTTTAGGGACACTATGACGTCAACATTATTTTCATAATAGCACAATGTTATTTGCCTGTTAAAATACTCTACCCATTCTAACTACATAATATGAGACCAGATTTTTCTTCATATACTTCAATCAAAACAGCATAGCAACTGACTGAATGCAAAGAGATTTGCAACTCCAGCTGTCTTTTATTTTGCTAGATATTTAAGCGATTTGTAAAATATGTAAAATAATGCTGTATTTAGTAAGTAGTTATTTTTATAAATCTTTCATAAATTAAAAAATATATTTATTTGTTTTTATTTTAATTTTTCAAATATTTAAATAAAAATTATAATATAGTAAATGCTGATAGATATATCACACTTAACAAAAGTTCATTGGGGTTCTCTATAATTCTTAAGTGTGTAAGATGGTTCTGAGGCCAAAATGTTTGAGTTCTGCTGGTCTAACAATTTATTTTGTATATAGATTTTTTTTGGTCTTTAGTGGGTATAAACCTTATCTTAACCTGGCTGCATTGTCTAAAAAACACTTGCTTAGTCTTTCCCCCCAGAAAGAGGGGATTTCTGATGTGGAAGGGAAGGTTTCAGGCCATGCCCCTTGTTCTCTTTGGTCCGAGGGTGGGGAGTTCTTTCAGTAAAATCGTAGCTGTCAGGAGCTCTAGTCATAGCCTTGCTTAGCCTTCATGAATCTATAGGGGGAAAAAAAAAGTGTTCCCTGTCATTGAGGTACTAGATGAGTCTCAGTCCTTATGTTGGAGTTCTGAACCATAGTCTGTACTTTATGAATCAAACAGAGTTGAACCAAGAAGTTTCCCAGCTTGTAGTTTATTGATTTGTAGTTATTATTTTGGAGTCATGCTCATCAGGAAATTGGGGTGACTTCCTGTTTGAGTAGACCCTATTCTGGATAACAGTTCATGAGTGTAAGAGTGGAGAGAAATACTAAATGGAGTCCTTACTATTAAAGTACACATTTTAGAGACCCGTATTCTCTCTGGGAAAAAAAATAGGGTATGTCTTAGAGATAGGAATGGGTCTACCTGTCCTCCATCATCTATTCAGATACAATGATTGGGAAATTTAGAGCTCAGATTAGCATTTTATGAACTAAAGGGAAAAACTTGTGCCTCTTGCTTGACCTATTCATCTGATTTGTTTGGATTCTGTGACAAGAGAAGACTCTAGAAGTCATTGCAGAAAGCTTTGTTAGTAGTACATGGATACTTCACCAGAAATTAGTGGGTAGGTTTTCGTGATTTCAGAAATGATTAGTGTTGTCCTTCCTTTTTCATCCCTTTCTTCCTTCCTTCCTACCTTCCTTTTTCTTTCGTTCCTTCTCCCTTCCTTTCTTTCTTTCTTTCTTCTAATCCCCAAGATATGGTATAGTACTTGGCATATAATAGGTACTTAGTAAATGTTTATTTTATTGCTGTATTTTGTTTTGAAGAAATATTTATTCAGATAAGAAATGAAATTACAACAACAGTAATGCATCTCAATTTAAATGCCATAGAAGAGAAACAAAAAAGAAATTAAATTGGACTTAAGAAGAATGAGAAACCTATTCAGTAGAAAGGAATTAGAAAAGCTTTTATAAAGGAAAATAGAATTTGAGATGAACCTTCTTCAAGTGCCAGTGCAATTGTGACTGATGAGAGAATATTCCAGATGGGCAGGAGCAAAATAAGTCAAGATCAAAAGACATATGTTTACAAAATAGTTCAGTTGTCCAGTTTAGTCCCAGAATGTTACACATAATGAGTTGAAAGGAATACTGAGGCCAGATTGTGGAAGATCCTGAATGTCAGGCTGAGGAATTTTTTACATTCATTTTAGTTTTCAAAATCAGATAAACTGTGGAGTAATTTATAGCTTTTCTAGTCAATGGTAATCTTTTCATCTTTTAAATTATCATCACCAATATGAATGTTATGGAATATTATTGTTCCGTAAGAAATGACCAACAGGAGGAATACAGCGAGGCTTGGAGAGACTTACATCAACTGATGCTGAGTGAAATGAGCAGAACCAGAAGATCATTATACACTTCAACAATGATACTGTATGAGGATGTATTCTGATGGAAGTGGATATCTTCAACATAGAGAAGAGCTAATCCAATTCCAATTGATCAATGATGGACAGAATCAGCTACATCCAGAAAAGGAACACTGGGAAATGAGTATAAACTGTGAGCACTGTTTTGTTTTGTTTTTCTTCCCAGATTATTTTTAGCTTCTGAATACAATTCTTCCTTTGCAACAACAACAACAACAAAATTTGATTCTGAACATATATATTGTACCTAGGATATACTATAAAATATTTAATATGTATGGGAATGCCTGCCATCTAGGGAGGGGATGGAGGGAAGGAGGGGAAAAATTTGTAACAAAAGGGAGTACAATGGATAATGTTGTAAAAAAAATTACCTATGAATATGTACTGTCAAAGAAAATGTTATAATTATAAAAAGTAATAAAAAATTATCACCAAGTACCACTTATTTATATTGGACAAAACTTATCCAATATGGTGGTATTGAAATGGGCATTAAAGGGATCATTTCTAGATCATTACTAGAATTATCAGGGAATTCATGCATTGTTGAGTCCAAAACTATTGTTTGAAAGAAGAAGAAACTGAGATCCAGGGAAGATATGAATTTGTAAGGTCACACAAATTAAAAATGTTAAAAACTGGATTTTGTCTTGGTTTCTTTGCCTAAAGAGCTAATGCTCTTATTACTCTACCACTTCATCTTGTTGAGTTAAATATGTGTGGTTTATCATTTTTCACCATTTGAACTTTACATTAGTAAGCCACCTAGAAATGATTAAACTGGTACATCAACCATAGTTGCTTCTAATCCCTAACCTGTGAATTCTCTAAAATGCACATTCCACAGCTTCTAAAATTGATTTTTATCTTTTAAAACTAAGCTGTGATGTCTCTCTACTTTTTAAACAGTCTCACATTCTGCCCACAGATAATTGGTATTTTGATTGAACCAACATAAGAATAAAAATACTAATGAATCAAAGGAAATTATTCTCATTAAATGGGAAGCCAAAAAAGCAGTGGTTTCTAGAACAAATATTATTCAAAAATATTCTCATTAAAAGAAATTGCCCTCTCTGGTATAATAAAATTCATCTAAAAAGAAGCATCTGGTGAAATCATATAACTTACTGTAGCATAACATTTGGGATAAATTAAGTTACTCCATTGTCAAAGTGCTTTCTTGGCTTCTTGATATTTTCCCTATATTTAACTTATCAGTGTCTCACAGTACTCCAGTGTGCTCATATTTTCCTTATTATTCCTTTCAGGGCATGGTATTGTGAAGACTACAAAGTGGTAATAGTTCTTTGAAGGGATAAAACTACTTTCAAAAAGGAGTTCAAGGTTATACTCAGCACTCTAGATATTTATTCTTTTCTATGACCCACTTGCCCAGTCTGGTGCATGAATAACCCTACAAACTTGAAGTGTGTAAGTGCCAAAGCAAATGGTCTGTGAAAGTGTATGTATTGGGGGAGTTGTAAAGGGTAGGTTGGGGGAAAGGGGACAAAGGCAGGAAGGTATTAACCTGGGTGCACATTAGGCTATGCAGAGATTTTATATGTTCAAGTGCACTGGCTTTTCCCATTAGAGCACAACCAAGCATTTCTTTCCTTTCCTTTTTAATATCCCTGTATAATGGGGATATCTATAAAATATTACTAAACTTAAGGTTAGCTAAGAATTCAGATGTTAATCTTATTCTGCATCTGTTAAATGAATAGAATAGACTGTTTCTGAATGAAATATTTAGACAAGGGATCATTCTTAAAGGATTCTGAATTATTTTTCCTTTCAAAATATGGCTATTTCTTTTCTTTTCTTTTTTTTTTTTTGTTTGTGTTTTGCTTCAGACCTGTGTTTTCATTGGTATAGGGAATTCCTGATGAGAAAGCTTTCTTTACCAGTTTAGATCAATAATTCTTCTGCAATTTATAGTCTTGGATAGTTGACTGGGGCATTAAGAGGTTAAACAGTTTTCCTAGGGCCATATAGAAAGTATGTATCAGCAAGAAAAACTTGTTCTTGAGTCAAAGTTTACCTCTCTCTAATGTTTACCTTTATATTCGTTTTATAATTATAAAGTGCTGTCACATACATTAGCTTACTTAAACCCTGCAACAATCCTGTGAATTATCTGGACAGTTATTTTGATTCTCATTTTATAGATAAGAAAACTAAGGCTCAGAGGTGAAATGATTTGCTCCAAATTTCCAGTTGGTAAATGGCCCAGCTAGAGTGTATACCTACATTTTCTGAGAGTGTTATGACCTCCTCCAGGAAGTTGTCAGTGATCTACTTAATCAATAATGACCTTTCTGGCTCAAGACTCAAATAGTACCCTTTTTAAGCTATGGTCCCAAAGTTTTTCTTACACCTTTATTAATGTACTATTTTAATTATGTATTATTTTGAATGAGATTTTTGTGGTATGAGTCCTATCCATTTACTATACTAAAATCTCTATAATGGTTCATTTAAATTTTGATATCTCCACAAATTCCCATTGCACAGAGTAGGCACTTAATAATAAATGCTAAGTAATTAAATTGAATTCTGAATTCCCATGTCTTTTCTATTAAGTCCTTCTGCCTCAGGCTGATTGCTTTTGAAGTGGTTAGGAGATGAACAGAAGTGTTAAGAACTAGGTAAAATAGAATTTATTCTTGGACAGTTTTAGAGCTGGAATCTGTTTATTTGATAGATTTTCATTAGAATACTCCAGTCTCTTGGGGTTAATCTTAAAAACCTGGGAAAAGATCAACTGCTATTCTGGGGAACCACACAGCCAAAAGTCACCACTTTCTACATTATTTTTTAAATTCCTCCAGATATTACGATTGTTTCCTTTTTGAAATCATGTTGCATAGCTTTCTGTATATTTTGAATTTATATGTGTGTGTTTTTGTTGCTGCCCCTTGCCCCCAATCATCCACAGAAATATATGCTTCTTGACTCCTTAATTTTTGCTTGTTTCTCCAGAGTGTCTTGCATGTAATAATCACTAACTTTTATTAATATTAAGATTTATGAAGGCATTGTATGTATAGTTAGGTAAGATGATAAGTATTTTTAATACCAACTATGTGCCAAGCACACATTACTAAGACTTATACAAATCCCTCATTTGATCCTCACAAGGATCCTGTGAGGGAGGTACTCTTATTATTCTGATTTTATAGTTGAGGAAACTGAAGTGGTTAAGTGACTTGCATAGGTTCACACAACTAGTAAATTTATGAGGGTGGATTTAAACTTAGGTTTTAACTATAGATCCAGTGTTCTATTCAATATAGAGCTGCCTTTGTAAATATTACATTTGGTATTTATAACAACTTTTGTGAGTTAGATGCTATTACTATCACCATTTTACAGATGCAGAAATCAAGAGCCATTTCCAGTCTCATAGCTATTTCAGTCTCTTAGACTACATTCCAGCTCAGGTTTTCCTGATTGAAAGTCTAGCGCTCTATCAGGATCTTTTTTCTTGTATATATTTAGCAAATAGTTGTTAAACTGAATTGAATAAGAAACAAAAGCATGGAAATCTTAATGATTTGCCCTAATCACACAGTCACTTAGATCCTGGCTATATCACTTGTCCATTTAATACCACTGCTACCTGGAAGAGAAATAGTGCCTTCAGGAATTAAGATGAACATTTAGGTTGACAGATGTGGATATTGCAGAGAGGAAAATTGTCTTGTTTTAAGAGAAATAATGCAAAAGATTAAATAATAACTTTCTATAGCTTGATTTTTTTGGTGAAATTGAATTTTCTCCTTTGCTAAATATGTGCAGTAACAAAACCTTACAGGAAGGAATGAGAAGAGCTTTCTTTATATTTTTTGTAAAGTATTATTTAGTCAGGAACTTGAAAAATATTTTTAAATATGTTGTCTGATGAAATGAATTTTATTTTATATAAAGAATCTTTTCTTTTTCCATGCTTGCCTCATATATGTATTTCATTTCCTAAAATGATGATAAGGATTTTTGAGGTGGGAAGGATAACTTACACCTTCTCACTGTACTACAAAAGCACAGCTAAATATAACCTAATGGACAGATTATGTGCCAGGGTTTCTAAATCACCATTATCATAGGCACAGAATACAAATCTCGACATCTAACAACCACATCAACAAATAATCATCTTCTATGTATTAGAAAGGACTAAAAAGTTTCCAATGATTCCTTGTAGAGATCCTGTATACAACATTTTAAGATACCTGAAAAACAAATGTATTATTTTTTCCATTTAAAATTGTTTCTGTGGAGTAGCAAAGAAGAAAAGCTTCAATATCTTTTTGATGATCTTCTATGCTGTTTCACCTGTGGCCTTTTAGGAAACTGATGGACACTAATGACTAGACAAAGTTCTGTCTCTTTTGTTGTGAATTTTTTAGATAATACACTGAGTTTTTGCTTGGTTTCATCCACATAATTCACAAATTAGAAACGATGTCTAAAGAAACCTGGGATATTGGATAATATTTAATAATAATAAAAAATACTTATCATGTTATATAAAACCTACTATGTGCCAGGCACTTTAAGAATTATCTCAGTTGACCTTCACAACAGCAAATTAGTATAAATATCAAAAATAATAATTTGAGTTTTATCAATAATTCAATATCTATATTTCTTTGAGAATAGTCTGGAAGATACATTTTATGAAGAGTTATTGCTGCAGCATAACTTCTGCATATATTCTTCTAACCACAATTGCACTGGCAGCTTGGGTCACCAAAATGTCAGTTTACTACTCTGAAAGTTTTAGGATTAATTCTAAGAAACTGGTTCATTCTAATGATATTACTCAAAAGCTCTTGCCAAATTCAATTAACTGATTAACATCTCACTAATATCAATTATCTATTTGATTTCAATTAGCTTTTATGAAATATTTATTGAGAAAATAAAGAAATTAAGTTTTAAAAAACTCTACAAATGAGAGGGTATGTCTTTTTCTCTTTACACTGTTGCTGGGAAGAGTGAGCTCAAACTTCGTGTTTAGTACAAACCATTATGCATTTCTTCTGGGGACACACACATATTCCTATGGAGACATTATCACGGCTCTCTCTCTCTCTCTCTCTCTCTCTCTCTCTCTCTCTCTCTCTCTCTCTCTCTCTCTCTCTCTCTCTCTCTCTCTCTCTCTCTCTCTCCTCCTCCTCCTCCTCCTCCTCCTCCTCCTTCTCCTCCCTCTTCTCCCTCTCCCTTCTCTCCTCTTTTCTTCTCTCCTCTCTCCCTTCAATCTTAAGGAAGAATGAATTCAAACTTGGACAATAAATATATGGACTCAAAGGAGCCTCTATATTCCTGGTCTCAGAAGTATTTTTTTTTTCTTCACAGTTACCACCAAGTTTATGTTAATGAGATTCCCCATTTAGTGAGGTTGGCTCCTAAGATGTGATGTCTCAGCTGATGGGGGTAATCTATTTCTGGCCTGGGTCCAACTTCTCTTTTACCTACTACAATGACTCCTCCACAGATTCAGCATTATGACTATCACAATCTCTGCCACACATTCCAGTTGCTGTAATTCTAATGGCTCCTTTCAACTTTTTCAAGCTCATAAAGTTGCAATCTGTTCATTTCCATCTCCAACACTCATTAAGCTATGATTGGGAAAGAATAAACATAGGTAATGAAAGAAACAGGTGTCATGTGTTCATAAATGCATGATTGTCAGGTAAGAGAACCTTCCCCCAAAACATAATGTTATAATAAGTAGTACTTCTTACTTGCATGTAGCTGGAAGTCAGGTAGGGAGACAAGTTTTAGGAAAGGTAGATGGACACAAGAGATATGAAAGACAAAGAGAGATCATCTGCCCAAACATTTTGTACCCTGAATTCTAGTTCTCTCTTTACTGATCATTTAGTTTTGTTCTTTTTTTTTTTTCCTCAGTAAACTGGTAGTTGTTTTTATTAATATGAATCTATATAAATCCGCGTGCTTATTTGGCAACATGTCAGAGAAAGTGGAAATATTCTGTACAACCCATCAGGAAATACAATTACATGTTCTAAGGTATGGTTTCTCATTGGTCAGGGCCCCATTACACTGTTTTAATAAATTAATGCTTTCAAAAGATATCCCATATATAAAAATCCAACTAGTATATGTGTTCTGTGAAATTAGTCTTTCCTAGATTATGAAAGTATGAAAAATTAAGCAATATCACTGTCATTGGATAAATAAGTTCATAGGAGATACATACTGATTTTATTCTAATGTGCTACAGTAATATTGTATCTTGTCATTTTCATGGAATCAGTATTTGAGAGCTTCAAAGCATTTTAGTGGTTAACTTTTCTAATAATCTTATTTTGTAAATGAGGGAATGGAGGCACAAAGAGTTCAAATGGAAGAAGTATGATGTAGTAAAAAGAGCACCTTGAGTTAGAATCAAATGATCAGCATTCAGATATCACATGATATCAATTCTGTCACATAATATCTGTAAGACTTTTGGTGAGTCACAACTTTTCATGGCACCAGTTTTCTCATCTTTAAAATGAGGGAGTTTGACTAAGTGGCCTCTGAGATCACTTATAGTTCTACATCTATGATTTTATGACTTATCCAAGATTATATGCCTATTTAATGATATAGCTAGAACTGTAACTCATATTTCCTAGCTTTTAAAAAATGTTGTGACTTAATATTAGTTCACATTTTTGAGATGGTTTTGTTATATGATGTTGGATGTTATTTTAAACCTAATCCCTGTTAATTTGGTCTCTGACTTTCCTAGAAATAAAGTTCTCTCTCAACAAATTTTTCTTCTTGGTTTGTCCAAAATGGAGTTATTGAGTTTAATTGTTTCTAATTCTTCCTTATCTATTCTGTTTTATTGAATCACTTTTAAAAAGTCACATCAAATAAATTTGATGGTTATTCTTTATAATATAATTTAAAATCTGTAAGTGCTATTTATGCTTCATTTTTACTTTTTAAATGGAATCATCTGGAAAACCTTAACCTATGGACCTGTAGTCCGTGTAAAATATTTGGGCTCATTCCACAACAATATAGGCAGCTTAGATTAATTCAAAAGTTAAAAAAAAAATCAGTTCCCATAGGCAAGCAGATGGAAGCAAGTCATATGGAAGTATAGTTTCTGTACTACTTAAATCAATTTCCAAACTTGTGAGTTGATCATATCTTAAACTTAAATCATCCTGATTCTCATTGATTGGCTAATAATAGGTCCCAAGCCAACCTCCAAGCCATCATTGTTTGAGTTCTTATTGGGTCAGAGCGAATGTAAATAACAAAATAACACAGTCTCTCTCTCTCTCTCTCTCTCTCTCTCTCTCTCTCTCTCTCTCTCTCTCTCTCTCTCTCTCTCTCTCTCTCTCTCTCTCTCTCTCTCTCTTCCTGTCCCCTGTTCTTTTTCTAGCTTTTTAAGTTACATGTCCAATTCATTTATCTCTTTTTTATTTTATTAACATAACTATTTAGAGACATTAAAATTTCATTTGGGCCTACATAGGCTGCATCTCCAAGGATAAAACCTGATAATTCAAGAGGCATTGAAGAGGGAGAGAAAATTTGAATGAAACTCTGGAGAGAAGTTGTAAGTGAAGGAAAATTTCATTTGTTGTGAACCGCAAGTATAAGGGGATCAGAAGATATGTATTTGCTTGTCACAGAATAGAGGAAGTACTAGTTATCAAGAAAAAAAATTATCAAATGCCTGCCATTCTTTTTGTATTTGAGAAACTGAATACATTTTCGTGAGCAGCCAAATCAAAAATAAGGTAATATTTTGTTTTCTGTACATACATTTTTCTAAATGTTTTCTGAAGTATAGCTCATGGTTACTCATGACTTAAATCAAAATTATACAACTATGGAACATCAAGAATAACTACTAGAATAAATAAATCTTAGAACAGAGTCTTTTAATTGTTAAACTATTTTTAAATATGGAATATACTAAGCTTTATTTTTGCTATGACAAAAATACTGAATACAGCTTAAATGTCATTTTAAATACTGTCTCTGGTAGCCATTATTTATATAACATAGAGTATATCACTTAAATGCTCAAAGAATGAGTCTCCTCATTTGTAAAATTTTAAAGTTAAACTAGATCAAGGATTTCTAATCTAAGCTTTGTAAATTTTTCTTTTCAAATAATTGATAACTATTTTAATATAATTGATTTCCGTAGCATATTGGGTCTTTTATTTTATGCATTTAAAAACATTTTTCTGAGAAGGATTCCATGGATTTGACGAGACTAACAAAGGGATCCATGATACACAAAAAAGTTAAGAATTCCTGATTTAGAAGGAATATAAAGTCCTTAAAGATCCAGGTTAAATATGCTAGTATTTTTATAAGTTCTATTACATTTCTGGCTGTAGAATGTTTGAAAAGTGGGCAAAAACAATATGATAGAATTTGAGTTCCTTTGGGACTTCATTTCAAGCTAAGATTTTTGATCTTCAAATTATTTCTTAACAAAGAGGCCAAGAGGACTTGATTATCTGAAAAGTGACTGCAGATGAAATAATGCAATGTTGATAAAAATTAAGAATGAGAACTCTGGAAATCCTATGATGTTGAAGCTTACTTAGATGCCCCAAAATAGTTTATTAAATCCTATCAATCCTATCAAATCCTGTTTGACTGAGATGTCTCTGGATATTTCTTTTTGACTCCTGGTATCTGATCAATATGTTGGAAACATTTACTCTCAAAAAAATTTTTTTTTCTATTTAACAGTTCACAGGGGTTTTTATTTTTGTTTTCGCCTTCCCCTCCCCCTCATTTTTTATCCCTTTCCCTTTCTTTCTGACCTTCCTCTTTTCTGTCTCCCTGTCCCTTCCCCTGCTCTTCTCCTGCCTCCTCCTCTCACCTTCTCCTCCAACTTCTCTCTCCCCCTTCCCTTCCCTTTTCTCCCCCTTCTTCCCCTCCCTTCCCCCTCCTTCCTATCCTTCTCTCTCCCTCCTCTGTTTCTTCTTCATTCCCTCTCTCCCTCTTCCCCCTCTCCTTTTCCTCCTTCTCCCCTGTCTTTGGAGAGAAACTATCTTATTTTGTCTTTGTAATCCTATCATCAAATACTGTCTCAAGCACATAGAAAGCGCATAAATGCTTATTGAGTTGAACGAATTGTGTGGAACACTCATGAATGTAGAAAGATGAATATACATAGTGTCTGACATCAGAAAATTTACAGATTGTTGAGAAGATTATACATGTATATAATAAACTATACAGGTAGTTTTTCCATTACTTAGCTAATGTGTTCCTGCCATCACATTGCCATATAAATTTGCACAATGAATATCAGAAGGCCTAAGGAAAAAAGTGGGGTTAGGGTACAACACTTAAAAACTTCAACCATACCAAGTTAGAAAAAAAAAAAAAAGATAACATCATAAAAAAGCAAATTTTATACATTTACCTGGTTCAGGAATTCATGTATATGTTACAATAAACCCTGGTATCTACTAGCTCTAAACATGGGTGACATGGAAATGGGGTGAAATAGAGCATAGGGATGAGTACAATACCTTCCCCATCCTGACACCACAAACAATGTGCAATAAATCTGGCAATTTACCTTGAAAAAGGACTATTTTGATTGTGGAAGTGAATTTTGGAGTTAATGAGAAAGGATATAATTTTGTTTGATCTCACCATTTTTTATAACTGAAATCATGTATGGACAAGAGTAGTTCTGCTTAGATTGTTCCCTAACATATTAATCTCATTGGAACAAATTCAAATTTTCAAAACAAGTGTTCAGGAGAACTTATTATAATTTAAGGTAGCATGTGACACTGCTATAAAAAAGCTTCTTTCAGTATATTTTCAGTTAAGATTATTACAGAAAAAAATACATTTTTTCTGGGGTTAAGTGATTAGAGATCTTTTTTATTAAAAAGATTGCATTTACACTGGTCCTTAAGTGATGGTTTAGAAATTGCATAGATGAGGTTCCAGGGATAATAAGAGTGTTCAAGTGATAAAAGGCTCATTGTTCTTCTATAAACCTTTATCCTTTTAAGATTATTTTAGATAAAACATTTATTAAAATTTAATGTGTATTAGGCATTGTGTTAAGTATTGGGAATATGAGTAGGAGTTTTAAAAAATATTATTATATATTTTAAAATATTTTCAACATTAACTTTTACAAAAGTTAGTGTTTCAGATTTTTCTCCTCTCTCCCTCTCCCTTTCAAGGGACAGCAAACAATCTTATCTAGTTAAATTTGCAATTCTTTCATACAAATTTCCATATTTATCATACTGCACAAAGAAACATATGAACAAAAAGAAAAAAAAAAACATGAGAAAAGAAAAAATAAAACAAAACAAAATAAGCAAACCACCACCACCAACAAAAGGTCTGATCCATGTTCAGTCTCCTTAGTTCTCTCTCTGGATGTAAATGGCACTTTCCTCCACAAAACTATTGGAATTGAAAGAGCTTACATTTTAATGGGGATAGGCAACATATAGATAACACATAAAAGAGAAACCCAGAGTAAGGGGGAAGGAAAAAAGGCAATGTAGGAAGTCTAGAAATTCAGGAGCTAAGCCTGCTTTGAAATGAGCATGATTAGGAGGATGTGTACTTCCTCAAATGCAGGTTCTAGGAAAGAACTTCTTCAGGAGAAGAGAACAATTTCCTTCCTAAATAGGAGGGAAAGAAGGCAACTTAATGATCACTAGGCAACTGAAATTGACATATTTGTCTTCTTTTAGTAGTTCTCATGGGTCTTTTTTGATGTCTCATTTATTCTTAACTATTTACCTTCATTCATACTCCATCTCTTTTTCTCAGCAAGATTCTTCTCTACTTTTACAGTGATTGCTACAAAAGTAATCGCCAAATTATATTTAGTACAGGAGAAAGGGAACTGGTTTTAAAGACAAAGGCCCTGGATTCAAAATGTGACTCTGAGGCTCCCAATACCTAAAACTTGGGGAAGTCAATTAATCTTTCTGAACTTCACTTTCTTCATTGATAAAATAGAATTTGGATTAGGTGGTAACAGAAGTTCTTTTCTGATGTAGATTTAAGATATGGAAAAATATTTCTAATTACTTCTAGAGATGAGTGGGGCCACATAAAATTGCCACATACAGTTTTCCAGTATTTGAAATGCTACATTTTTCTGAGCTTGGATCTAGACTTGGATGTTCCCTCTTTTTTAGGTGAGATCACTTCAATCCTACTACACTTTACCCCACTTCAACTGAAAACTTTTCAGATGCATATTATGTGCTTCCTGTTAAATCTAAATAAAAATGTATTCCAAGTATAACAGGAACATTCCCTTTATCACATCTTGCTGTATATCTATCTCCTGTAATATTGTTTCTACTTTTTCTACTTTTCATTTTCTACTTTAAAAGGTATAAAATTTTGCATCCTCTTTAATAAACATAATATGTAATTTAATTCAACCAACTTATATTAGTACCACCACATGGGAATCATTAAACCTGTTATTTGTCCTTTGTGTGGGGCAGTATTGACCACAAAAACAGAGACTTTCAGAGTAGTAACAACCAAAATAGGGTTTATTATGATTTCTTGACAAAGGGCATCTCCAATCTGACAAGGTATTGTCAGTAAAGAAGTGCATAGTATAAACTGCAAAACACCAGAATAAAAAGCCTGAATACAGAAGCCTCTCACCCCTTGCTGACTTTTTCTCCTATTGTTTGAGGGAGTCTGGACGTACATGGCTACAGGCATCCAACCCTCTGCTTGTTTTTCTCCTCAGACTTCTTGATTTGACCATCCAAGTTAAAAATCTTTCCTTGTTTTCCTTCTCCTTACTACAAAGCCACAGAGATGTACACTCCAGAGCATCTGAGAACCCAGTGATCTCCTTCTCTGGTAACTTAACTAAGCATGCTTCATACTTCCCTTGGGGGAGGAAGGCTCTTTTATTAATATTTTCCCCATTTTGGCTGAAAAATGAAAGTGACTAATTTAGCCTTTACCAATTTTTCTCAGTTGCCTGTTTTTATACTTACCCTGTTTCCAGGTCATGGGGAGATCACCACTGAATTCTGCTGATGATGTCAATCAAGCTGATATGTATAGGACCTCACCAAGAGCCCCACATTTAGGTGCCAAATATTGTGTCCTGCTTTTTAAAGCCCCTAAGTTGGGGTGAGAAAACATACTGTGCTTTCTAGAGCCCCCATGCTGGGGTGGTTAAAATATACTCTTTTAGTGGAGGAGTGATAAGGTGAGATCCCAAAGATGGTTACAATATGGAGTCCATTTATTCCAAATTTTCTCCCCCTTATATATCCTCATACCCTTCTATAACCAAAACAACCCTGGGCATGCACTAAGTATACACTGCACATGTGCCACCACATGAACAACTTATTGTTGTACGTTTGCCACCTGGTATCACTCTTCCAATTGGTATCACTCTGCTTCAATCACAACACAGGCTATCACTGTCCCCTGATTTCTCAGGAAGGCAGAGAGCCTTTAGGGGAGGTGGGGAACTGAACCAGACATTGTCAGCAGGTTCCCTCTGGGCTGACGGGTCTTATACCTCACAGAGAGTTCCCCCACTGACTGTGGCCCTCTATAAAACAACAACAACAACAACAACAACAACCAACAACAAAACAACAAAAAACAATAAACAAAAACAAACAAACCCATTTTATGATTAAAGTTAAGTAAGAATTGAGGCAAAGAATGGCCTATTTTATCTCCTTTTAAAAAATTCAATCTGGAAGCATAAGATCCTCTGTGTTTCTGGCCAAAACAGAAACAATTGCTATTTATATTTATTCTGAGTCAATCATGGACCAACTAAGGCTTGTCCAAGGTTGGCTAATCAAGGAAAACTGAAGTGATTTGGATTTAAGGAATGGTCTTTAAAAAAGAAATCTAGAGGATAAACTCCAAGCTATCAAAGAAAAAAATATACACCATATGTGCAATTATATATACATGAATATATGTACATATATATGTATATACACACATACATATGTATAGTTAAAATGCAAAATGAAGAATTTTGTGCCATTTCCTGGAAAAATAGATTGTTAGCAATGAAGTTTTATTGCATTTTAAACCCAGTCCAAATCTAATAAACATCTATTAAGCACCTATTATGTGCCAGACACTGTGCTAAGTGCTGGAGATACAATGAAAAAGAAAGGAAGTCTCAACTTTCAAGGAGCTTACAACATAAATGGAGGGCTGGTGCTCTATCCACGTATCACCTACTATCTCCTAAAATTTTTTTGAGAGATAGGGTGAAGGGACCAAAGCATAAACAAAGAAGTAAACATGAAGCCAGAGGATGGACCTGATATGTGTTTTACCAGAGGGAAGGGTCTTAAGAAGGGAACTGAGTAGAGAATACATGATATACCTAACACCCTATGCAAAGGCAGAGATGATGGACAATCAAATAGAAAGAAAAGCTGATCCTAGTGGCTGTTTAGAGTGAAAGATGTTGAAGTGACTACAAAGGTACATGGAAACCAGACGTTGAAGTCTTTACGCCATTTTTCATACTGCTAACCAATTTCAGTCTTCCTTAAACCCAGATTTAGTTATTATGTTTCTACATTGCTCCAAATTCTTCACAATGACTTTGTACTGCCTGATCCTCAGGACTTTATTCTCTTGGCCTGCATTTAAAACTCTGCAATGTGATACCACTCTGTGTTTTTAGTTTCATATTTCTACTTTCTCCATGTTCCAGACAAATTAGCCTAGTGCTCTGGTTCAATCCCTATACCTGCAATTTCTTAGAAACTACCTCTATTAGTGAAATCCTGGCTATTACTTTAAAGCCCAATCAAATGTTACTTTTTAAAGAAAATCTTTCTTGATGTCTTTAGTAGAGATAAAATGGAGGGCAGGACGGCTTTAGTATGGTTGAAATCAGTCACTCCACATGTAAAGTAGAGTGAGCTGAGTTCAGTTTCCACCGCTGTTAAGGAAGGAGAATGGATGTTCTTTGCTTTCAAACCCTCCAGTCAGAAGGGAGAGGAAGCTGAGGCAGATGACTTGACTTAGCAGCATGATGGTAAGTTTAGAAGTGATCAATTTATCCTTGGAGGGGCATTTCATGTAATTTAAACCCAGCAGAGCAACAGATGACTTTAAGTTTTAAAGGCTGTATGTGAATTCAAAAAAGCAAAGATGGGGAGGGGGAGACATTCCACATGTGAACTGTGGCACAGGAGTTAGAAAACAGTTGAGCTAGAATATATAGTTTGTTGTAGAGAAGAACAAGAAATGAGATCGCAAAAGGTAGGTTGGTGCCAAGTTATGGAGGGCCTTAAATGCCAGCTGAGGAGTTTATACTGTATTCAGTAGACAAAAGGAAGCCACTGAAAATTTTTGAGATTGAAGACTAACATGGAATGATATTATGGCAGTGTAATAATGCAGGTTACCAATCTGCTCCTGGATAGCCATTTTTAGACATTGTATAGAAAAACTTGAATATAAGGAAAACTTCAGATGCTTTGACTTTGATTTAAAAATTCCAGTGTAAGCAATAAAATGAGAAATATGTATCACAGAATTTAAACATTGCTGTGGACCACTGTCAATATATGGTATAATTGCTTTGCCATTTTTTGAAAGGAAAAGCAAACAATCTACTTAAAAATGTGAAAGTCTGGCAAGGCCATATAGCATACATTGATTAACTACTGTTCTACACCATTGGCTTTATAAACCTCAGCAGTGTAATATTTCTAAATGACAGTGGTTAAACAAACAATGGAGCATTATTAGTTGATGAGTAGAAGTCTTACTCCTGCATGGTAATTGCAAATGCTTGAGGGAGTCCTGCCAGCTGCACTTGCAATGCAAAGCAGGACAGATCTGGAAGCTGGGGCTGCTTATCAGCATTAGACTTTTCAATGCAGTGTGCAGAGGAAGATTGAGTTGTGAATGTCAGATACTCTGACAGCTAACCTGATGTCATATTTTGTTCATCTAGGTAGAAATGGACTAATCATGATAATACACAGGCAGACCAAACACAAAATTTTTAGTTAATTTGGTGAAGTTTTTACAAGATGAATGTTTTTATATCTGAGCTATGCATGTAGGGGGAACGAATCTTCATTTATTAATTCTTTGGAATCTGCAGATGTATAGACTGAGTTTTCTTTTTTATTACATTGTTAATTGAAACCTTTATCTTAGTAGTACCTCTGACTTCTTTCATATCTTTCCCTGAATTATGAATTATGATTTATGCACCTTGAAAACAATACCACTTCTACTTTACTATTATTTGTCACTGTTTAAAGATATTAAGACTTGAATTCATTGGTCCTTCGAGCACTATTATGGAGTGAAACATTGGTATTTATTATTGTGAATATTTCCAGTTAGCAGAATGATTGCTAAATGATTCATAGACATTCAGGATCAATAAAAAAAAATTTAAGTTTAGTGTTAAAAATTTCTGGACTGCTCAAATTTTCCTGTTCTCTGAATGGAAGTCATCATCCACCAACTCTTATTAACTAATGCTGAATGTATATGATGTTCCTATTACTCATATAGGAATGTTTTAGTGACTAAGATGATCTTTAAGTAATTCATGTAGGGCCAAATAAAATGTGTAGGAAGAACACTTACTGTTTTGGTGATCCTGGACATGTCACTTAAACTAATTTGCCTCAGTTCCTCCTCTATAAAATCAGCTAGAGAAGGAAATGCCAAACCACTTCAGTATGTTAGCTAACCCAAATGGAGTCATCAAGAGTCAGATGTGACTACAATGACTGAATAACAACAAAAAATGTGTAAGGAATTGTTGTAAGCATAAGAGATAAAAAGGAAAGCAAAACAACAGTTTCTGCCCTCAATATCCAGGCTATGAAATGTCACTATTTCTGTTTTGGATTAACCTTTCTTGAAAGGAAACAAACTTGTTCAGACATTAGTGTCAGAGTTCCTCTTGAGTTTAAGCCAATAGAAACTGAGTTTCACTTATGCCATATACAAGTTGATCTTTGCCTTGGGGCAGTGTCCTGCCATTTTTTGTTGGGTATAATGCATGGGTTCATTGGTGTGTGTGTGTGTGGGGGAGGTTGCCAAATTTGTGGATTTTTTTTTTTGTTTGTTTTGGTCTTTAAACCCCAGAATAGGGGTTAATCTCTTTAAAATCAGAAGATTTGGTGTATGGGGAGAATAATGATGTGAGTGACATAAATGAGCAAATTGAGATGTCCTAATTTTTGGGCAAAGATGAATGCCAAATAACTGACTTTCTCTAATGAAGAATTGATGTGTAAACATTAGAAACTATTGAACTTGCAGTATCTCTTGCTGCTTTATAGATTCTTTTGTTGTGGGTAGTTTTTCTTTGTCAGTAATACATACATACATACATACATACATATATATATATATATATATATATATATATATATATATATATATATATATATATATATATATATATATATATATATATATTGCCATTAGAGATTTCCCACAATCAGTAATTTTGAGTGTGTAGGTATCACATTTTTATTAGCTCTCAGGGTGATGCCAAGTTGATAGCATGTGTTTCACAGTGAAATGTGAAATACCTCAGTGGCTGTTCTAAGTCCCTAGAGAATCAAAGACTGCAGGATGATTATCTATCTTGGTAGTGTTAACAGTTCTCAGAAATGAAATGGCTACATTTAACATTGTTTGAACATTTTTACTGTTGTGTTGAAACTGATAGTTTCCTTTCCAGGGCCCCAAGCCTGAAGACAAAAGAAATGAAGTAAGATAATCTTAAAAATAGACTACATTTATATAATTTATTGTTTCTTTTTCTTTCACATTTTCATTGGTAAACAAAGAAATTCTAGCCCTAATCATTGAGGCAAATTAGAATTAACTTGGGCATCCTTAATGATCTTTAAATGTGATATGTGACACAATTATTAAATTTTAGCTCAAGTTGACATATCCAATATTCAGTAATTAAATTGATTAAGTTCATCAATATTTATTCTGATTTATGCCAAAGCCAAGGGAATTATTTAATATTTTAAAGCTTATTTCTTATTCATTGTAGCATCTCCCACGTACAAAGTTCAGACGAGTCTTAGAAATAGAATTGTCAAGATCCATAATTCAGTGGAAATTATCATCAAATAATATCCTCTAAGTGCCTGTGTGTGAATAGAACTATGTAAAAATTTATTTGAAGGACAAAGAGACTATGTCTTTTCCTCAAAGACAAAGGAAAGGTTTGGCAAGATGCAGTTTAATTTCATCTATACAGAGAGGACAAGTTTGTTGTTCAGGCCAGGAAAACAAGCATTTTGTGACTATGCGACCTGTCTTTCCATACTGACCAAATAAACCATGCAATTCTCTCTATCATTTAATTGGACACCGTCTCACTCTTATCACTATTGTAGAAGAATTTGCTTCAATCATATATGATTGAACCAGAGGACTGTGCTCTTACAATTTTGAGATTATAGGTTATGATTCAATCAGATATACTATATAGACTTATGAAGGGGATGAATTACTAGCAGTTTAATCATGATTGTAAGATTTGAAAATTGCTAAAGATATTTGAAAAATACCCTACCTCAAAAAACTCAACAATTTGGAACTGCAAAGTGCCTTTAATGCCACTATTAGGACATTTGTGTTATTGTTATTATTATTATTATTTGTTTGTTTATTTTGCTGAAACAATTGGGATTAAATGACTTCGCCAGGGTCACATAAGTAGTAAGTTATTAAGTGTCTGAGGACAGATTTGAACTCAATTTCTCCTGATTTCATGGCTGGTGGTCTATCCACAGTGTCACTTAGCTGCCCTTTGTGTAATCTTTTTTAAAGATCATTTGGTCTCTAAGAGTGATGTATTAAAATGTCAGTGATCATGATTAATCCCTAAAATTTCATTAGTTAATACCTTATAGAAGCAAGATGGCTGTTACAAGGGAGCAAAATTAGAAAGAAAGATGCTACAGTTGGAAAAAGAAAGCAGGATGACTCCAAAGACAAAGTTTGAAAAATATAGAGAATAACTTATCTATATAAATAGCTCTTCCTTCTAAATATATTTAGGAAGTTAAATTTTTGTATGTAATTTTTTCTGAGTGTGTGTGTGTGAGTTTGTATATGTCTGTGTGTGCATGTGTGCGTGTGTATAGTTAGTTCAAAGAACTTACTATGTTATAGACCAAGGGTGGGGAATGCCCAACCTGTGACCCATATAAGGCCTGCAAAATCATTTGCTAAGACAACTGTATGCAATGATGAGCTGAAAACTAGGTACACCAACCTCTCATTGTTTCAATTCTATAATTTGATGCTTTTGTATGGTATTAATCTCCAAATTGCTCCTGGCAGGAAAAAAAAATTCCATGACCCCTGTTCTAGACACTAGGCTACAAACAGGGTATCCTTATGATTTCATTGGTAAAGCAGTCTCCAAGTAAAACAACTTTCAATAATAATGCAGGTTAGATTCTCTCCTGAAACTGGTAGATTCAAAGAGGTTTCTGGAGCATTGAAAGGTGAAATGAGATAAGACTAGAATTTAAGATTTCCTGGTTCTATGGCCTGCTCTATACAATTTATCATTTGGGTAGACATGAATATCTTTATGAATAATAATAGTTGACATACATTCCAAAATACTTTATATCTATCATTCAATAATCTCTTTTAATCCTTACAAAATCTTCACAAGTTGGGAAGTAGGTATAATTTTGCCAACAAACCTTAATAGTAGCCTATATTTTCCTAAGTATGCAAGTGACTGAAAAGTGCAAAGAATGTGTGATCCCACTGAATTTATTGTATATTTATCATTAAAATAGCACTTGACTAAAATGAGGAAAACCATGCTCTTAAGGGATAACTTTGATCCAATATGCTCTCATCTTTGTTAAGATCATATAAGATCCCTAGAGAATGTAACTACAGAGATAACTATGACAATTCTTTTTTGATTATTAATGACATCAACAGAGTGGAAAAAAAAAACCTATGAGGAAATAATACTATGCTTGCTATTGCAAAGACAGATGCCCTGTGTAAGATTAATATGGAAAAGAAATTTACATGCATAGTCATGGTTTCCATATGCTCCCATTTGTGGATGATATTGTACTGATTAGATCTAGCCCCAAGACATGAAATGACTTCTAGAGGGAAAGTTTAGCAATTTATATAAGAAAAATTAAATGGATGTAAAATATCTAACATTCAGATTATGGCATGCAAATGAATGTTCAATTCACTGATTTAATCTTTATTTAGATGAAAGTCAAAGTAGATGTACAATCAATTGACTCTAGAATTATATAGGACAAAACTAACAGAATGGATTGAATTGAGAGTTTTCTCAGCACTATTAATAATTCTCAGCTTTTCTATAATCCAAAAACTGATCTTTTACACACAATTATTCTCTTAGCAATGGTGTGTTACAATTTCCTGAGCTTATCTTTACTATGTTATTTGTACTCCCACTTTGCAAAATACATCTGCATTCTACTTCACAGACATTCTCATACTCCACATACTCCATTTCCATTTCTCACATACTCCAATGCTTCCACAATTCACTCAATTGCCAATAAGATCTTCCTAAATTTCAGATCACTCTGGTGGAATTGTAGTGGCATTAAGAGAGTTGTGGAAATCCCCTTTTGGTCAGAGGCATAGGTTCTTCATGAAAAAATTCATGAACTGGAAGAGTTTTAGGTGGCAAAAATGGAAGTTTATTGTTGGATGAAAAGTTAGCTTTGCTAAGAGACTGACTTCATAGTGGCAAAGTCCTATTAGGGAAATGGCGGCTGACACTGAGAAGAGAATGTCTTTTCAACGGGCAGGGTCCTGACAGGCAGCTATACCAAGAGACAAAGCATATTCCTGCTTTGGACATTCTTCAAAGAAGGGAGTTTAAAATTGCCCTTTAATAGAGAAACTTGAGGCTCCAGTTTCAGGTTAAAAAGAAAGCCAAAGTTCCCCAGGCCTAGTTCTCCAAATGAATGGAAATAACTTTTTATTTTTTTATTTTTGAAAGCTTCTGGAATTTGGAATTTCTGAGAAGAGTCTGCATTAGTGGGGTGATTTGCCTTTAAAAAAGAGCCCAGTCAGATGAAGCCTCTTAACTTGTCTGGGGAGATATGCTTTCCCAGGAAAGAACTCTTGACTCTCTCTTCTTTTACAGATCAAAGGGAACACAGTTTTAGAGTGATAATTTTATAGATCAAAGGAACATAGTTTCACACCCCTGTATACTCTACTAACCAACAGATGCCAGTGGCTTTCTACTGTCCTCAGTTTAGCTTTGAAAGTCCTTAACTATTTAGGGTCTACATTTCCAGCATTGTTACATGCTACTTTACTCCATTTACACTGTGATTCACTAACATCAACATTCTTGTTGTCCCTCATATAAAGCACCCCATCTATAGCCCTATGTCTTTCACTGTCTAGAGTGATCTCCCTTCTTATTCCCCCCCACCCCGGCTTTCTTCAATACCAAGCTCAAAACTAGCTTTCTGGATAAGACCTTTCCTTGTCCCCAAAACTTCTAAGTCTATTTTGGTTCATAACTAAATTGGTGAGATATATTGGCATTTGTTTGTCTCCTTAATAGAGAGATAAGAGCTAATATCCTTTGAGCTGTATCCTATCGGGGATAACCTTTGTTTGGATGAGCTTCAATCTGGTAGACCTGATTCTCTGATTTCATTGTTTCTTGGTTATCCAATTCCTGTTGTACAATATTTCCTTGATAGATCCACATCCTAGTTCCATAGGCCTTAACTTATCTCCTGATAGACCTGTTTCCAAAATCTCTGACTTCCACTGGACTCCTTGGAATTTCTAAGTATCAACTATGCTAAGTCAGTATGATCCTGATCCATGACCAGAGAATTTCAGTTCTGTTCCCTGACAGGACCAGACCCCTGTGCATTCAGTATTTAAGCTTTTTATTAGCAAATTTAAACCATTGACTTTGTTAGTTTCATTCTGTCTCAAGAAGAATTAACATTTCCAGCCTAGTCTTCAAATGGCCTTGCTACTTTGTTGGAGGGCTTCACGTCTATTACCAGCAGTACAAGACCCATGGGAATCAGGTTCTAGACTTATATATCTGATTTCCTTTCCCATACCAATGTCAGGTTTGGCTTGGTTATCCTTACTCTGATCCTAGGTCTTTTTGCAGTCAATACCAGAAGTTTCTTAACCTGTTTAGATCCCTACTTGTCTGATATAGCCAGAAATTGTGCTGCCTTCATGTGCAGTATTAGAAGACAGTAGGTTTCCTTGATATTTTTGTTTGATTTTGTTTGAATAACACACACACACACACACACACACACACACACATTTGTCTCTCTACTTCATCAATCCTGGATTATTTATAAGAGAAACTTTAAAGTTACCAGTTTTCTTTAGGGTTTCTACCTTTTCAAATAGATCTGGATAATATTATTTTATGAAATCCCAGACTCAATGGATTTTTTTTTGTCTGAATAGGATCCTAAAGCTCTCATATCTTGAAAGGCAACTTTGCCAGGGAATCTGATTCTTTCTTCTCTGCTACAACCTGATTATCAAGACCTCCTTGACTAAAAACTTTATTCCTAATCAATTTGAACACAATATAATAGGGTCAATAGGATATTAAACTTAAAATAAATAACACTATAATTCAAATCCATCTGCACTAGATGTGTGACCATGGGCAAATTACTTAACCTTCCTAAGCCTGTTATCTTATCTGTAAAATTGAAATAAAATACCTGCATTAACTACCTTTTTATGAGATATAAATGCAGTAATCATTATAAAATGCCTTGCAAACTTTAAAGTACTTAATGACAGTTATTATTATTAAGATCTTATTTGGTCCACTTATCTAGTTGCATCACACTGAAAGTTAGGCCATTGTATTACTGGTGTCTAGTAACCTTGGTGATTTTGGAGCCCATTGACTCCCAAATACTTGTGTTTGGGACATTAACACTCAGCCATTCTTACAAGGCCAGAATATTGTTTAATCTTGTGATCAGATACTTTATTGGTTTTTATTATTGTTGTTTAGTCATTTTTTTAAGTCTTGTCTGATACTATGTAACCACTTCTGGAGTTTTCTTAGAAAATATATTACAGTGGTTTGTTACTTTATTGATACTGTGTTGGCTTTTTGTTATTGTTTGGTTATTTTTTAGTCTTGTCTGACTCTGTGTAACTACTTTTGGGTTTTCTTTGAAAAAATACTGCAGTTGTTTGCCATTTACCAATCCAGCTCATTTTACAGATGTGGAAACTGAGGCAAGCAGAGTGAAGTGACCAATCTAAAGACCTATAGCTAATATCTGAGGCTAAATTTGAACTCAGGAAAAGCAATCTTTCTGACTCCAGAGTTGGCAGTCTATCCCCTGCAGCATCACCTACTTCAATCACAGAAGTTGGTACTAGGATCTATTATTTGGTCAGATATATAAGAATGAAATGACACATTAAATGATCCCTTAATTCCTCATCTAAACCCCTACTGAATGGCTCAGCTGCCACTGCCTCTTTCCAATGTGAACTATCTCATAACTGTCAAAATTCATTAATGTAAACTATCAGCAACCATCCTCTTGGTTGGGTGTCTAACATAGAGGTTACTGTGTCATTGTTCTGATTTGATAAGATTTTTTCTAGAACAACTATAATCTCCATACTGTAGTCTGTCTTATGTGGAGAAATATTTAGTTATGAGCAACTACTCCTAATTTTTCTGTTTCACAAATTTAAAAACTCTAATATATAGAAAAAATAAGCTAAATAATAAATACTACTTCATTTTTTGTTAAAAAGAAAGGTTCTGGGCAATGGAAGGAAGGGGAAAGAGCGTAGGAAGAAAGACAAATGTGGGGCAGTATAGAGGAATTGGTTTTGTTTTCCTCCTCTCATTTAATATAAGGCAGCTTCTTACTTCCTTGGATAACAAGAAATCAACTTTGCAAGTATAAAATAGAAAATGTATGCATAGATAGCTGTTATTCTGTAAAAGATTGGGAAAGGAATTTATTTCATTGTAGTGAATGCTCAACATGACCCAACAATGTGATATGGCAGATTGAAAATCTAATGAAGTTTTGGGCAACTTTATGAGGGACATAACTCCTAGTAAAAGAGGGTTTAAGGTATCATTAGCCTCTGGTCTTTTACAAACTCATATAGAATAGAAGTGTCAAATACAATGTATAGGCCTCTGAAACTAGCTGAAAATATCCAGAATATTGACAGAGGAGGAGAAAAAAGATGATGAAGAACCTTAGTTCAATTAAAGGAACTAGGTATGTATATCTTGGAGAAAAAAAAAAAACAAAAAACTGGGAGAAGATATAATAGCTGCTCATGTTCATATATTAAGAGTCCATTATGAAGGAGCTAGTAGACATATTTGATTCCATTTGTTAGAACCATAAGGTATGGAAGGCAGTGGCAAAGATGACAATTTGAACTTGATGTTGGGAAAATCATTCCTGATAATTTGAGTCATATAAAAGTAGAATATCATGTTTTGGGATGTGGTGGTTTTCCCTTCCTTTGAAGTGTTCAAGCAAGACAATCAGATGAACATATGTATACTATGTGCAAATAAAAAAGTTGGAATGGCATTGGTGTTGCTGCTTCCTTCTTCTCTGTTTTTGACTCCTCGTTACATTTCTGACATTCCTTTATTTAGTTTTAATACACATTGTTTTATGAATCATATTGGAAGAGAAAAATCAGAGCCAAAGGGAAAAAACTATGGAGAGATAAAAGAGCAGAAAAAAAAAATTAAGTGAACGTAGAACAAGTTCATTTACATTCAGTCTCCTTAGCTCTTTTTCTGCATGCAGATGGTATTTTTTGTCCAAAGTCTTTTGGGATTGCTTTGGATCACTGAACTACTAAGAAGAACCAAGACTTTCATAGTTGATCATTGTATATTCTTGTGTTGTTGCATACAATGCATTCCTGGTTCTGCTCGTTTTGCTCAGCATCAGTTCCTGTAAATTTTTCCAGGCCTTTCTATAATCAGCTTGTTTATCATTTTTTAACAGAACAATACTTTTCCTTTATCTTCGTGTATCCCAACTTGTTCAGCCATTTCCCAATTGATGGGTATCCACTCCTTTTCTAATTTTTTACTATCACAAAAAGAATTGCTACAAACATTTTTGCACATGTAAGTCTTTCCCCTTTCTTTTTGATTTCCTTGAGATGCAGACCCTGGAATGGCACTGCTAAGTTAAAAGGTATGCACAATTGTATAGCCCTTTGGGCACAGTTCCAAATTGCTCTCTAGAATGGTTGGGTCATTTCACATCCCCCCAACAACATAGTAGTGTCCCAGTTTTCCAATATTTCTCATTATCTTTTTCTGAAATCTTAGCCAATCTGAGAGGTATTAGGTGGTACCTCAGAGTTGTTTTAATTTGAATTTCTGTAATCAATAGTGATTTAGAGCATTATTTTTCATATAACCACAAATGGCTTTAATTTTACCATTTGAAAATTGTCTGTTCATATCCTTTGACCACTTTTCAATTGGAGAATGACCTGTATTCTTATAAATTTGACACAGTTCTTTATATATTTTAGAAATGAGTCCTTTATCAGAAACACTGGCTCTCAATATTTTTCCCAGCTTTGTAATTATTTTTAATCTTTTTTTTTGTTTTGTTTGTGCAGCAACATTTTAATTTAATGTAATCAAAGTTGTTCATTTTGCTTTTCATAAAATTCTCTAGTTCTTTGGTCATAAATTCCTCCCTTCTTCAAAGATCTGATAGGTGAATTATCTGTTGTTCTCTTAATTTGTTTATGGTATCACCTTCTATGTCCAAATCATGTATCTATTTTGACCTTATTTTAGTATGGGGTATGAGATGTAGGTCTTTGCTGAGTTTCTAACATTATTTTCTAGTTTTCCCAGCAATTTTTGTCAATTAGTGAGTTCTTATTCCAGAAGCTGGAGTTTGGGAGGTTATCAAATACTAGATTACTATAATCCTGTATTATTATGTCATGTGTATCTAGTTTTCCCACTGTTCCGTCACTCTGTTTCTTAGCCAGTACTAAATGATATTGATTACTGTTGCTTTATATCTGACCTCACTTTTTGAAACTGATCTCTCCAAAGTTACCAATGATTTTATTGTCAACTCTAATGGCCTTTTCTCAGTCCTTGACCTTTAACATCACTCATTACCTTCTTCTGGACACCTTCTTCTCTCTAGGTTTTTGTTACAATGCTGTTCTCTGCTATTTTATTCTTCCTACCTGTCTGGACACTACTTCCCAGTATCCTTTTCTTGGATCTTCATCCAGTTTATAATGTATTAATTTTGGTTGTCTCTCAAGGATCTCTTGGGATCTCATTTCTGGTTTTTTTTGTTTGTTTGTTTCTGTTTGTTTTTTGAGGCAATCAGGGTTAAGTGACTTGCCCAGTGTCATACAGCTAGGAAGTATCTGAGATCCTTTTTGAATTTAGGTCCTCCTGAATTCAGGGTTGGTACTCTATTCATTGCATCTTCTAGCTGCCCCCTCACCCTAGGATCTCTTTTCTTTCTCTATATATCATGCCTTCAGCTCCAGTGGATCAAACAATCTTCTTTATTTTGATGATTCTCATATCTATTTATCTAGTCCTAATCTTTTTTCCAATCTTTAGCTTCACATCACAAATTACCTTTTAGACATTTGAATTTAACACCCAGAAATGTTTTAAACATTTCCAAAATAGAATTAATCTTTTCTTCTCAAACCCATGCCAGCTTTCAAATGGACCTATTCCTTGAGTGGTCACTGCAGTTCTACCAGCTTCCCAGGTTTGTAAAGATTTTACCAAGGCAATGTATAGATCCCTGAACCTGGAGTCAGTCTAGTCTCAGATGTTTCCTAGCTGTGTGGCTCTAGTCAAGTTACTTAAATTCTGTCTGCTTTATTTTCTTCTACTGTGTGTTAAGGATAATAATAATACCTACTTCCAAAATTTGTTGTGAGAAACTTGTTAAAACTCTTAGCACAGTGCCTGTATTATATTAAGCACTTAATATAAGCATATTTTCTTCCTTTTTTCTTTATCCATAATTCCTTACTCGTACTGAATCCATATCTGTGATTGCCTTCTATTCTCTTGTGACATCTCTTATATATCTTTCTCAATAATCATAAAACCACCACCTGGAATAAGCCTCATCACATAATGTCTGCACTATTGCAACAACATTTTCTTTGCTCTCCTTACTTCTTGTCATTTTCAAGTCAAGTCCATGATCCATTTAATTTCCATTTTGAACATCCTAAAACAAGTCTGACCTATGTATTATTTCTAGTGTTGTCTGAGCATCCTGTTTAGCTGATAAACTACATCTTCCTACTATTCAGGATCAAACATTAAACCTGTTAAAACTTTAAGACCCTGCACAACCCTGATGATCCTGCATTTTTAGAAGTCTTACACACTGGGTTGCCCGTAGTCAGAGCACTGGGCCTGGAATCAAGAAGGTCAAATTTGGCTTGGGTATGTCACTTAGCCACTATTTGCTTTATTTCCTTTATCAGTAAAATATAGATAATACTAGCACCTGTCTTTCAATCTCATTATCAAATAAGTTAATATTTATGTAGTGCGTAGTACAAAGTACCTGGCACATATTAGGCACTATATAAATGTTAAATGACCCTGCTATCTCACAATATTGGATTTTTTTCTGTTCCTTGTTGGGTCAGTCATCTGCTGACTCTCTTCTTTGCTCTTCTTGCTGCTGACATATTCTCCCTCTTCATCTCTGCCTCCTAGCATTTCCCCAGTATTTTCTGAAATTATTTCTCAATTATCATCTATGTATATAGTTAGTTGCATTATTAGTTTTCCCATTAGAATGTGAGGTTCTTGGGGGGAGGGACTATGTTTTTGCCTTTCTTTGTATATTTGGCACTTAGCATAATGCCTTCTGACACATAATAAGAACTGAGTATTACAGAGTACTGTCATGTTTTCAAATTCGATAATTCTGTAATCTTTGCTGACCACTTATACCTTTTAGAGGGAGCAGTGCTTCTAAGAATAAGATGATGTAGGGTTCCTCCCCCTCTTCAAGCTCAAAAGAGTTGTGTGTGTGCAAGTGTGTATATATGTGATGTGTGTGGTATGTGTATGGTGTACTTTTTTTTTGCTATAATAAACTAGGAAATATTTAACGCTCACAACTTTGACAGCATGCTTCTAAACAGTTTCTGACCGTGCAATTTACTAATCAGAAATGAAGGAAGAAGCCACCAGACATGTCTAAAAGACTAACTTAGAGTGAGGCCTTTGATAGAGAGCTTGCTTTTAATCATGAGAAATTAGAAATTCCAATGGACTGTATACTCAAAGCACTAGCTACTGAGGTACTTCTCTCTATCAAAGGGCTTGCCACTTGTAACAAGATATCTCTTCTAAGACCACAAACACTTAAATCCAAGACTTGAAAGAAAACACAGACATTTTCCACTCATTTTACCTCCATTCCTCATTTGTGAGAGGAAAAAGCCCTGAATATTTTTTTTACTTTATTCTTTAAAAAGGAAAAAGTTTCAAAAAGAGGCATTAAAAAACTCAAAGATGAATGGTGACCTACTCCTCTGCCTTTGAAAAAGGGGTATATAAATATCATACAACAGCTGAAGACTCCAGCTGAAGTTAAATTTTATGAAAAAAGAAAAGAGCTTTAGCTTAACCTACACCTGTATGCAAACAGTGGAGCAATATTAAATGGCAATCACCTGTTCAGTAGTAGCAGGGAGCAGTAATCAACAGAAACTGAATATTTAGCAGAAACTATAAGTTAGGGCTTCTTAAACATTTTTTATTAGTGACTCCTTTATGCCCAAGAAATTTTTATGTGACTCTGGGTATATAGGTATATAAAATAGGTATACAAGTTAAATATATTTTGATAATAATACATAATAGGAAGATTCTGGGAAGATAGTGGAGTATATAGGTAAATCTCAAGCTCTCCAGGTTTCCCCCACAAATAGAACAAATATGCACTTGAAGGAAAACATAGATTGATGAAAAATCAAGAAGACTTGGGGTAGAACAGAGGTCCTCCTGATATAATCCAAGGTTATCTGCAAAAAGACGTCAGACCAGGATTAACCTATATGAAGTATACACACCTCCTAGCTATCTCTGCAGAAATATCCAGTGGCGACCCTGACTTAGGCTAGCTGGGTTTGGCTGAAGCCTCAGCAGGAACTACAAAGACTTTCACCTCCTGGACTGTTTGTGGAGTTGAGGATTGAGTCCAAGAAGACTAAGTGAACCTCAAGTGATTGGGTACCCAAACCCATCTGTGCTTCTGAAACATGGCCCTGGGTGAGAAGAAATCCACACCCAGTGTGTGCAGAAGCAGTGAGAGAGGGATGCTACTGGCTATGGGCATATGCAGGAGAGGAGAGCTCTTGGTTTGGGGTTCTTGGTCAGAGTGGAGAGCTGAAGGGAAGCTTGAGACATCATCCCCCTACACTATGATTAAAAGTGCTTACACTAATGCCTCTTATTTAAAAAAAAAGAATTGAAACAAGAACCCACCCTATCATTGAACATATTATAGGAATAGAAATACTTAAATTCCATCTTCAGAGGAGAACCCTCTGAAAAATAAATGTCTACCCTAAAGAGAAACATCAAAAGGTTCCCTGCCCAGAGAGAATTTATAGAACTCAGAAAATAATTTAAAATTCAAATGAGATACATTGGGGAAAAAGTAAAAAAGGAAGATGAAATCAACTAAGAAAAACAAAATTATGAGGAAAAAAGCTATAGAAAAGAAGGTACAGTATTTTAAACATGAAATAATTCTTAGAAAATTAGAAAGAGGAATGAATACAATGAAGCTATGAGAGACCAAGAAATAACAAAACAGATTATAAAGAATGAGAAAATAGAACAGAATGTGAAACATAAGAAAATAACAAATCTGGAAAACAGATAAAGAAGAAAAAATATAAGAATAATTGGACTTCCAGAAAATTGTGACCAGAAAGAGAACCTTGACACAATAATGCAGGAAATAATCCAAGAAAATTGTCGTGGCATGCTAGAACATGAAAAGACAGTAGAAATAGAAAAAACAAAAATATCACTGATCACCCCTTCAAAGATATCATTTGTAGAAAACACACAAGAATATTATTGTCAAATTTCAAAACGCCCAAATCAAAGAGAAAATATTTTAAAAAAACAATAAAAAAACAAAACAATTCAAATATGTTGGAGCTATAAATGGAATTATATAAGATTTATCAGCAGCTACACTGAAAGACCACAGGTCCTGGACTCATATCCACTGACCATTGAAAGAACTAGGCCTGTAGCCAAAAATATCACATCCAGCAAAATTATTTATAATTTTGAATGAGAAAAAAATGGGCAATCAATGAATTTTCAGATTTTCAGGGCTATCAACCAACCCAAACTTAACAAAAAATTAACATATAAGAGCCAATAAGAACTTAAATGGATAAATTGTTTAAACATGGACAAATTATTTATGGTTTTATATATGTATATATGCCTACTTTATGTTTCAGATTCATATCAACAATAGGATGGCTCAAAAGAAAAATTGAGAGTTAAGGTAAAAACACTAATCATGTTATACAAATAAGGTGCAGAGGAAGATTAGACACAAAGGCATTAAAGGGGGAAGAGAGCTCATGTTTATAAAAATATTCTCACATTGGGAAAGGGTTCAATAGGCAACACTACATATTAAAGTGTATAGCACCCTCCAAAATCTGTAAAGAAATAAGAAGGGAGGGGTGGCAGATAGGGAAGCAAATGGTGAGGAAAGAAAACAAGGGAGGAATCCTTGGGTAGAGGAAGATTAAGTAATAGCAAGTTATGGAAGAGCATTTATAATTAAATTAAATTATTGTTTATTATATTACATTAAATATAATAAATAAAAAGAGGCAACAAAGATAGGAAAGATGTGTGTGTATCTGGAGTATGTGTGTGAATGTGGATACGTATGTATCATCTACACATGTATACATAAATATATCTTTACTGTACCTTGCTGGTGGTGGTAGAGAGATGAAAGAAGGAAAAAGAATAAAGTAAATAAGGTATGTAGCAGAAAATAAAGAACAATTCAGAAGGAAGTAAAGAAAAAATGGACATTCATGAATAGAATTTCATCTACTAATATATACTTACTGGATATGGTAATTTGTTGTTATATATTTTGAATCCCCCGTGATGTTCTGCTGGGCACATGATAATGCTCTTTTTTGTTTTGCTTTATTTTGTTTTGTATTTATTATCTGTTTTTATTTTTTTCTTATTGTTTTTTCAAATAAAATAAATTTAAAAAGAGAAAAAGAAATATTAATAAAAATCTGAAAAAAAAGATAAATCATAATATAATTCCCACATTCAGTCACATGACCCCATAAGGGATGGCTCACAATTTGAGAAGCTTAGCCATATGGCATCAGAGCATAACAAGTATGATGGAAACAATAGATTGGGACTACCAAGTTTAGCAGTATTTCTGTAGTGGTAGATACTTTCTATATACATACACTGGCTGCCTGAGTGTACCTTTCCCCACCTGTGAAACATGATCATTCATATTCTCTACATTTATGTTATTATATATGTTTGCTTGGCCACATATATCCTTATATGTGCACTCCTCTGTTCAAAGATGCAGTTTTCTTTGTGTCCCAAATTTAGAAGGACATATTTTATTTTTGTTATGCTTTTCATTAAATAGTTTTGTTGGGAAAAAATAGTATCCTCTGTCTCACTAATGAAAAGTAGTACATTGTAGGCTTTCATGAGCTATGGATTTGAGTGGATGTAGCACCACAGACTACTTTTACCTAGAGCAGTTTCATGAGCACTCACTTTATAGTATAGGAGGTGCTCTTAAGTGCTAGCAAGTACTTTTCTTGGAATTGATTTTTAAAAATAGCATTACAAAATGGATATTATAAACATCAGAAGTAATTTAAACTATGGCAGTGATGAGAGTGACCCTATAACCAAATGAGTCTAAGAAATTATAGCTGAGATAACACTGTCATTTCCTCATCACTCCAGACAGAAATAGAAGCCATCATTCCCATGGTAACTAAGAGTCCTTCACATGAATGATCCAATTGCTTTCTGAACAACAGACTAAAATCCATTCATCTATCAGATAGGTGCATCTGACTAATATTTCTCCTCATTCACCATAACCCCAGAACCAAACAGGCATTCATTAAAGGAGACATTTGATAACTATCTTTGTAGTGCTTAGAATTGGATATTTTAGTAGTTCTGTGCCTTTACTGGAGTGGATACTTAATTTGGTTATTCTCTAACCAAGTGAATGGTTACACCAAATGAATTTCATAATTTTCCCCCCTAAAAAAGAATCGGAATTTTTAGATCACCAAGGGCATGGGACATGTCTTTTTCTACTTCTTCTTCTTCTTTTTCTTACTCCACCCCAACTCCTTCTTTTCAACCCCTAGTAGAGTCATTTATTTGTACATAGTTTACAACACATAAATATTAACTTATATTTATATACTGTTTTATGATAAAATAGTTCTTACACATATGTAGATAGTCTTAGAAAATTGTGAGGGGTATTTTGACTGAATGAACATGGTTACAGAGCTAGCATATCAGAGGATGGACTCAAAGGCATATCTTTCTTGTTTCAAGACTGACACTCTACTTATTATGCCCCAGTGCCTCTCAAATGTTTGAATAGATAGGAAATATAGCAGAGTAGTTTTGTTTCCTAGCATAAGTGTCTTGGGCTAGAGTTCTTAACTTTTTCTGTATCATCAGTCTTTGTGGCAATCTGATGAATTCTTTTCAGAATAATGATTTCAAATTCATAAAACAAAATGTACACATTATGAAACATATTAAAATAAAATTATTAAAATATATTTTTAAATATTCATCCACTCCATATTAAGAATCCCTAGTACAGTGGTAGAAGAAGAAAATTTACAGTGTGTGAGGCAGTTATATTCATTTGAATAGAGACAGATATCATCCTTGATAACCAAATAGCCACCTACACTCATGTGTTCCAGACTTGAAAATTGATCAGTCCAGGTACTGGTGACTCTCCATTCCATTGATGCTCTATAGCAAAGCTTCTTAAACTTTTTTTCATTTTCTACCTGAGAAATTTTATGCTCTGAATATATAGATATGTAAAATAGTTATACATTTACTGATAATTCATAATTTTGCAATCCCCACATTCAGTCACATGACCCATATGGAGTCATGACCCATAGTTTAAGAAACTTTTTTCTACTTAATGGTACTATAGGATGGACTTTGAGATCTCTTTTTTCTTTACTAGCACTTGCATCTTTGCTCACAGGCTTTTTCTGTCATTTTATTCTAGTTTCCATCTAAGAGATTACTATATAAAACCACAAAAACACTTCCCATGAAGCAAAACAATAATAAAATTTTATTCCAAAGAGTTTATATTTAAATCTCTAAAGAATAATTTGCCATCTCTCTACCTCTATTTTAATTCTTAGAATAAATATGAATTATCTGTATGAGATGAAGAAGAAAAACTGTTAATACGTGATACTGGGGGTAAAAAAAGAAATTTATGCTTTCTCTTTTTACCCTTGTATCTATTTATAAGAAAATTGGAGTGGGATCAGAGCCAGATAACAGAGATTGGGAAATCAAATCAGAGTAGTTGTTTCTCAAAGTGGTTGTTTCTCAAAGATAATGATTCATACTATTTTTATCTTCAAGGCATTTATAGTCTTTCATTGGATTTCATTAAGTCAATAAGCATTAAATATAATGTGCCATTCCCTGTTCTAAGCACAGGGAATATGATGAAAGACAAATAATGGAGTCTCTGCCCTCAAGGAGCTGCCATTCTCATGAGGTGGATAACATGTACAATACCATACATATAAGATATGTACAGTTATCCCATACATACCTTGAATTGTCCCCATTACAGTTTTGCTACATCTTGGGTCAGCATAAGAAATCAAATGGAAATTTTTGAGGAGTTTGGCAGAAGCCACAGATCACAAAGGCCAGCAGACAACACAGAAAAAGATTAGAAATTCAGAAATCCCTATAATATATGTAGGATACTGTATAATATCAATTAAAATTTACAGTAAGGCACTGTAAAGTCTCCATGAAGGAAATAGAAAAAAAAATCAGATTTTTTCTCTTATATCAAAGGAAGGCCAAATAATTTTATATAGAGGTCCATGGGAGTACTGTGTCTCTAATTTTTGTTGTAATGAAGGGGCAATTATACAATTCAAATAGAAGTAATCTCCAAGGAAACAAGGCAATCAAGAAAGGCATTTTGGCAGAAGGAGGGATTTGAATGTTGAAGGAATAGAGGACGTTGAGGGCAGGAAGGAAAGCAATCCATCTAGTGACTTGTAAATAACAAGTTAAATTATAGTAGGAATAGGAAAAGTGACATTAGAGCCTTGAAGGACGGGAAAAATTAAGAAGCCCAAATACTTCAAGGTACAATCATAGATATGGGAAATAGTATCATATAAAGTCTAATTAGACCATGGAATGTTATGTGATTTGACTAAAGTTATGCAGACAGCAAAATAAGGGTAAGATTTGAATTCAGGTACTCTGGGTCCAGAGTTATAGAGAAAACCAAATATTCCTATTTAATGCTTTGTAATAAGCAATTACTGCTGAGTAACACTATGACAACATAGACATTTCAGAGATTTAAACCTAGATTTTATTATGCTTAAGCACAGATTCAGAACTTAGAAAAATCACCATGAACCCCAATTATGGTCCTAGCAAAGCTTATATTGTTTTAAATTATGTCAGACATAGAAATAATTTTTGATCATACAGAAATCTTGTACATCCTCTTAAGTGTTAGAAATAAAACAGACTCATAATCTCATATATACTTTAAGGAGCAGACTTAGCAAAATTGATTTAATTTTAGTGTTTGTATATATCACAGCTAAGTTTTCAAGATTTAGAGTTTATAATGGGTGAGGGTGATGGGTTTACATACCTGAAAACAAGGTTGGAGCTAATTAGAATCCTTCTATGAATCAATTTAAGTTATTTGGGGAAGTTTGGGCTTCTTACATCATAAATATCTCAGATTTTCATTTGATATTAATAGGCTTCAGACAATCAAATAACCACCTAATCAGGAGAAATAGCACTGAACCTCAAGAGCCAATTTCCCCAAACTGTGATGGGTTAACACATATCAAAAAGCTAATTTTAATGTTATTTTAAAGGCAAGACTGGAAAGAAGGACAATGAAGGAGAAAAAAGAAAAATCATTCTAAATTTTTGAGCCCAGAAGAGTGTCTCATTGGATAATTTCTTTAGAATTGTTAGGAGCTCTTAAAGAGATATAAAAATCAGATAAGATGTATTGCTTGTCCTCCTGGATCTTGCAATCTGATATTAAACAAAACAAAACAAAACAAAACAACAAAAAAAAACCTTTCCATATAGTTAAGCCTACACCATCCTGTCCAGAAAAGAGTAGGATACCTTTCACTCTCAATTGTAAAGATGAATGACTGTGGATGTGTTGAATTGCTGAACTTGACTTTAATCTGTGCCAACATGATGCAACGTCTACCTGCTGCTGCCTCTAATCATCTACCTCCTGCCAATATGGAAAATCTCCAGTGAAAAGAAGAGCAATATTCCTTCTGACCTTGGTGCTTGTCTCCAGCTACTTCTGTTCCCTGAGGGAAGAGAAGAAAAAAAGTAAATGGAATGCAAGGCTTCCATTTTCTGCAGTACAGTCTCTTACATGATCTCTACCCTCCTTTTGGGAAGAGGAATAATGTTTTCCACTCAGTGATGAACATATACACATCTGATCATACTCAATATAGTTCACTGATTTTGAACCCTAGAGGTCATCAATCAAATCCATTTCCCGATCCATTACTACTCAATTTCTTACCTCTATTCTCTTTAATTTTCCATTCCACCAAATCTAGCCAAACACTCCCTAATCTTTCTCCTGTGAATTTTATCATGGGCAAAAATCTTCATTTCTTCTCCCACTACTTCTGTCTTCTAGCTATTACTAAAATCTAGTTCTCCCTTGATATTTTTTTCTCTCTAGATTTTTGGGACATTGCACTCTCCTGGTTATCTTCCTACTTTCAGACTTCTCAGTCTTCTTTGTTGGATCTTTATCCAGGTCATACCCACTATCAATCGGTATTCCTCAGGATTCTGTTCTTAGCCATCTTCTGTCCTCCCTTTAACCTATTTCATTTGATGATCTCATCAGCTTCCATAGATTTAATTATCATTTCTATATTCTCAAATTTGCCTATTCTGTCCTTGTTTGCTGACCCTTCAGTCTCACATCTCCAAATTCCTTTTAGACATCTCAGACTGGTGGGAAAGAAGATATCTTAAACACAACATGTTCAAAACTGAACTCAATGCCCTTTTCTCATCCAAATTTCCCTATTTATTTTGAGGGCACCGCCATTCTCCAGGCTTATGATCTACATGCAATCTTTGATTCCTCACTATCTTTTACTTTCTATATTGAATCTGTTGTCAAGGCCTATTGATTTCATTTTTGTAACATCTCTCATATAAATATATATATATATATATATATATATATATATATATATATATATATTTTCCATTATTTCCTCTAATAATGTTACCATGTTGGTTAAGGCCATCAAAACCTCATGCTTATGCTACTGTAATAATCTATTGGTTGATATGTCAGCCTCCAATTTTTTTCCTCACTTCCATCCATCCTCTAGCTACCAAAATGTTTTCCTAAACACTAGGTCAGATTACTTGACCTTATACTCCCATGTAAAATCACTTCCACGCCTCTCTGAAGCATGCAGTAGTTTTTGGGAAAAGTATTTGGAAATACTACAGTACTTTAAAAATGTTTACAATTCTGGGGTTTAGATAAAGCCATTTAGCATTATAGAATTATAAAGTTATTCTTTCATTAATAATCAGTATTGACCAGAATCTAACTAATCTAGTCTAGGTTTAAATAACTAGAAAATATATGAATATCTCTCATATGCTATAATTAGTGTACAAGAAGAAGAAATAGGGTACAAACTTCTGTACACATGGCTAAAATTAGATATAATGGCCACGTGGTTGTCTTCAACAATGAGATGATTCAAATCCAGTTACAATTGGTAAGCGATGAAGAGAGCCATCTACATCCAGAGAGAGGACTGTGGAAACTGAGTGTGGATCACAACATAGAATTTTCACTCTTTTTGTTGTTGCTTGCATTTTATTATGCTGCTGCTTTTTTAACTGATTTGATTTGATCTTTCTTGTGCAGCACAGTAATTGTATGCATATATTGGATTTAACATATATTTCTACCATGTTTAACATACATTGGATTACTTGCAATCTAGGGGAGGGCATGGGAAGGGAGAGAAAATTGGAGTACAAAGTTTTGCAAGGGCTAATGTTAAAAAATTGTCCATGAATATGTTTTGAAAAATAAAATAAAAACCTTTAATGAAAATAATATAATGGTCATCAATTCAAAAAAGCATTTATTAAGTGTCTACTATGTACTAAATCCTGTGCTAAGCTTTTGGTATACAACAAATATTCAAAAAATCAATCCAGTTCCTGCCTTCAGACCTCACAATTTAACAGAGGAGATAATATTCAAATAACTATGTATGAAAATACATGTGTATATCTATTATATAATACATATATATATATATATATATATATATATATATATATATATATATATATATATATATATATATATGATGTTTTCTAACCATTATTAAACTTTGGAATTAGTTATTGAAAGATATTATAGACACTCCTCTGTGGATTTTTCAAAATGGAAGCTAGTCTCATCTTTCTTAGAGATATTGTTTTTCTAACAATAAAGAGAATAAACTAGATGACCTTTCAAATTTTCTTCCAGTTCTGACATGTTGACATGCCAAGGCCCTTATTCTTGGGCTATTAAATTCTAATGAGAAGCTTCTATATTCAATATAAAAAAAACCCTTTAAGCAAAGTCCTTTCTTTTGGAGATAAATACACATTCATAAAGAAAAGACAAATTGGGGGCGGAGCCAAGATGGCGGAGAAGAAACACACTACTCAGTGAACGTCCTCACTCCCTCACAACCAATTAGATAAATTAAGTCTCAAAATTAGCTCAGGACTGATAGATACCACAAGGACTGGAAGCACGACTTACCAGCTGAAGAGAATCTGGAGTTTCAACAGGAAAGGTCAGTTCTCAGGGGAGGAATAAGAAAGACCAGCACAGACGGTGGGGTAGGGGCACACTGCGCCCATTGCGCTGGGAAGGGCTCTGGGATCAGAGAAGCCACTGAGGTAAAGGAATCTGGCACAGGCTGTTAGCTCTTCTCTGCTAATTATTTAGCAGTTCAGAAGAGAAAGCCAAAATATTTTAAAACTCAGATTAGATTCCCCCCCCCCCACCCTGGGGCAGACTCCGCACCAGGGGTGTGGCCTCAGCTACCTCCTGAGAATAGTTAAGAGACTGACAAGTGGGTGGATACGGCCCAAGGCAACACACACTGCCTAGCTTAGCTGGAGGGAGTGGAACTCAGCTCCAGGAAGTCCCAGAGAAGCGGAACCTTTGAACTAGGGACCGCGGTTTCTGGCAGACACTTCCAGTTTGAGCGCAGGGGCTTCTCACGTCACCTGCTGCAGACGTCCACTCCCCACCCGGACACATAGGCTGAGCTTCTTGCTGTCTTCACTATTCTACGCCCTCAAAGCACAGCAGTGCTAATCACCTCTGAGGCACTTCCAGGGAGGGGGTGGGGAACTCTCTCCCAGAGCTCTCTCTTAGCGCGGGCGCAGGGGCCGCTGCATCCATCCGGTCTGGGAGGAAGCTGGTAAAGAAGTAAATAATTTCCTACCCCAGGGACAGACCCCAAAACATTTTTTAAGTATGAGCAAAAAAGCTAGAAAAACTATAGATTCCTTCTATACAGAGAAAGAGCGGGTATCCAACCCCGAGGAAGTTAACAGCAAAGATTCAGAAGATAACAACCTAAAGGGGAACGATTCCTGCCCCCCATCACATAACTCTCTCCTAGAAGAAGCTCTTAAGAAATTGAGGGAGATTGAAGAAAAATGGGGCAAGGAAAGGGAAGTTATGACAGAAAATAACAACGTCCTGAAATTGGAGTTGGAAAAAATAAAGAATTCACAGGAGATGCAGGGAAACAAAATTAGTGAATTAGAAAAGGTTAAAAAAACACAGGAAAGTAGGATTTCTGAATTGGAAAAGATAAAAAAGTCTCAAGAAAATAGAATTTCTGAATTGGAAAAAGAAAATAATTCTCAAAAAAAAAAAATTAGGGAAATGGAAAAAAATTCAATAGAGCAAAATAATTCATTTAAAAACGAAATTGGGCATTTACAAAAAGAACTAAAAACTGTGAAAGAAGAAAATAACTCCTTAAAAGTCAGGATGGAACAAATAGAAATGAATGATTCACAGAGAACCCAAGAATCAGTCAAACAAAACAAAAAAAATGAGAAGCTGGAGAACAACGTCAAATACTTACTGGGAAAATCTATAGACCTGGAAAATAGATCTAGGAGAGATAATCTGCGGATTATTGGACTTCCAGAAAACTATGACCAAAAAAAGAGCCTAGATTCTATTTTACAGGAAATTATCAAAGAGAACTGTCCAGAGATAATAGAAACAGAAGGGAAAGTAGATGTGGAAAGAATTCATCGAACTCCTTCTGAAATAGACCCTAAAAAAAGAACACCACGGAATATTGTGGCTAAGCTGCAGAATTACCACACAAAGGAGAAAATCCTGCAAGCAGCTAGAAAAAAACAATTTAAATACCAAGGTGCCACAATAAGGGTCACCCAAGATCTGGCTGCCTCCACATTAAAAGATAGAAGGGCCTGGAACCTGATATTCCGTAAGGCAAAAGATCAAGGACTGCAACCAAGAATGAACTACCCAGCTAAGTTTAGCATCTTTTTCCACGGAAGAAGATGGTCATTCAATGAAACAGAGGAATTCTATATGTTTCTAAGAAAAAAACCAGACTTACACAAAAAATTTGATCTACATCCACAAGACTGAAGAGAAACAGAAAAAGGTACACAGAACCCTTGAGAACTGTAACTCTGTTGTGGGTATATTAAAAATACTCAAGGATAATTTGATTTTACTGATATAAAAGAAAAAAAGGGGGGTGTAGTAAAGGGAAGGAGGTCGGTTCAGAAAAAGGGGAAGGAGTGATAAAAAGAGGGAAACTACATCCCAGGAAGAGACATAGAAAATACACCATATCTGAGGGAACTTAGTGAGGGGGAGAATCATTGTGTGAATCTTACTCTCATCAGAAGAGGCTCAAAGAGTAAATAATTAACATATTTGTTTTTCAGAGAATTTTCTCTCACCTCATTAAAAGGGGGGAGAGGAAAAGGGAAAAGGAAAAGGGGAATAAGTGAAGGGACTTGGAGGGAGGGGGGAGGGATCCTAAAAAAAAAAAAAAAAAGAGGGAGGGTTGCGCGTCACAAGGGGGGTCTGTAAATTAAATATCGGGGAGGGGGATCAGGGGGGTCAAGGGAAAAAAGCATAATCTGGGGATAATACGATGGCAGGAAATACAGAATTAGTAATTTTAACTGTAAATGTAAATGGGATGAACGATCCCATCAAACGGAGACGGATAGTAGATTGGATCAAAAAGCAGAACCCTACAATATGTTGCCTACAGGAAACACACTTAAAGCAGGGAGATACATACAGAGTAAAGGTAAAAGGTTGGAACAGAGCCTATTATGCTTCAGGTAAAGCCAAAAAAGCAGGGGTAGCTATCCTTATCTCAGATCAAGCAAAAGCAGAAGTAGATCTCGTTAAAAAAGATAAGGAAGGAAACTATATCCTGCTGAAAGGTAGCATAAATAATGAAGCCATATCAATACTAAACATATATGCACCAAGTGGTATAGCATCTAACTTTCTAAAGGAAAAGTTAAGAGAACTGCAAGAAGAAATAGACAGTAAAACTATAATAGTGGGAGATCTCAACCTTGCACTCTCAGATTTAGACAAATCAAACCACAAAACAAACAAGAAAGAAATTAAAAAAGTAAATAGAACATTAGAAAAACTAGGTATGGTAGACCTTTGGAGAAAACTGAATGGCAATAGGAAGGAATATACTTTCTTCTCAGCAGTTCATGGATCCTATACAAAAATTGACCATATACTAGGACATAAAGATCTCAAAATTAAATGTAGGAAGGCAGAAATAATAAATGCCTTCTTCTCAGATCACAATGCAATAAAAGCTACATTCAGTAAAAAGTTAGGGGTAAATAGACCAAAAAGTAATTGGAAACTGAATAATCTCATCTTAAAGAATGACTGGGTGAAAGAGCAAATTATAGAAACAATTAACAATTTCACCCAAGATAATGATAATGATGAGACATCATATCAAAATCTTTGGGATGCAGCTAAAGCGGTAATAAGGGGAAATTTTATATCTTTAGAGGCTTATTTGAAGAAAATTGAGAAAGAGAAGATTAACGAATTGGGCTTACAACTTAAAAGGCTAGAAAAAGACCAAATTATAAACCCCCAACCAAAAATTAAACTCGAAATACAAAAATTAAAAGGAGAAATCAATAAAATTGAAAGTAAAAAAACTATTGAATTAATAAATAAAACCAAGAGTTGGTTTTATGAAAAAGCCAATAAAATAGATAAACCTTTGGTAAATTTGATCAAAAAAAAGAAAGAGGAAAATCAAATTGATAGTCTTACAAATGAAAAGGGGGATCTTTCCACCAATGAAGAGGAAATTAGAGAAATAATAAGGAGTTACTTTGCCCAACTTTATGCCAATAAATTTGATAACTTAAGTGAAATGGATGACTTCCTCCAAAAATATAGGCTCCCTAGATTAACAGAGGAGGAGATAAATTGCTTAAATAGTCCCATTTCAGAAAAAGAAATAGAACAAGCTATTAATCAACTCCCCAGGAAAAAATCCCCAGGGCCAGATGGATTCACATGTGAATTCTACCAAACATTTAAAGAACAATTAGCCCCAATGTTATATAAATTATTTGAAAAAATAGGGGATGAAGGAGTCCTACCAAATTCCTTTTATGACACAGACATGGTACTGATACCTAAACCTGGTAGATCGAAAACTGAGAAAGAAAATTATAGACCAATCTCCTTAATGAATATTGATGCTAAAATCTTAAATAAGATATTAGCAAAAAGACTTCAGAAAATCATCTCCAAGATAATACACTATGATCAAGTAGGATTTATTCCAGGAATGCAGGGCTGGTTTAATATTAGGAAAACTATTAATATAATTGACCATATTAATAATCAAATTAATAAGAACCATATGATCATCTCAATAGATGCAGAAAAAGCATTTGACAAAATCCAACATCCATTCCTACTAAAAACTCTTGAGAGTATAGGAATAAACGGATTATTCCTTAGAATAATCAGGAGTATATATTTAAGACCGTCAGTAAGCATAATATGCAATAGAAATAAACTGCAACCTTTCCCAGTAAGATCAGGAGTGAAACAAGGTTGCCCACTATCACCATTACTATTCAATATAGTACTAGAAACGCTAGCCTCGGCAATAAGAGCCGAGAAAGAGATTCAAGGAATTAGAGTAGGAAATGAGGAAATTAAACTATCACTTTTTGCAGATGACATGATGGTATACTTAGAGAACCCCAAAGACTCTGCTAAAAAGCTACTAGAAATAATTCAAAATTTCAGCAAAGTGGCAGGATACAAAATAAATCCACATAAATCCTCGGCATTTTTATATATCACTAACAAAATGCAACAGCAAGAGATACAAAGAGAAATTCCATTCCAAACAAATGTTGATAGTATAAAATATTTGGGAATCCATCTACCAAAGAAAAGTCAGGAATTATATGAGAAAAATTACAAAACACTTGCCACAAAAATAAAATCAGATTTAAATAATTGGAAAGACATTCAGTGCTCTTGGATAGGCCGAGCGAATATAATAAAGATGACAATACTCCCCAAACTAATCTATTTATTTAGTGCTATACCAATCAGACTCCCAAGAAACTATTTTAATGACCTAGAAAAAATAACAACAAAATTCATATGGAAGAATAAAAGGTCAAGAATTGCAAGGGAACTAATGAAAAAAAACTCAGAGGAAGGTGGTCTAAGTGTACCTGATCTAAAGCTATATTATATAGCAGCAGTCACCAAAACCATTTGGTATTGGCTACGAAATAGACCGGTAGATCAGTGGAACAGATTAGATACAAAGGACAAAAAAGGGTACATCTATAGCAATCTAATCTTTGACAAACCCAAAGATTCCAACATTAGGGATAAAAATTCATTATTCGGAAAAAACTGTTGGGAAAACTGGAAATTAGTATGGCAGAAATTAGATATGGATCCACACTTAACACCATATACCAAGATAAGATCAAAATGGGTCCATGATTTAGGCATAAAGAGGGAGATAATAAATAGATTAGAGGAACAGAGGATAATCTACCTCTCAGACTTGTGGAGGAGGAAGGAATTTATGACCAGAGGAGAACTAGAGATCATTATTGATCACAAAATAGAAGATTTTGATTACATCAAACTAAAAAGTTTCTGTACAAATAATACTAATGCAAACAAGATTAGAAGGGAAGTAACAAATTGGGAAAATATTTTTAAAAACAAAGGTTCTGACAAAGGTCTCATTTCCAAAATATATAGAGAACTGACCATAATTTATAAGAAACCAAACCATTCTCCAATTGATAAATGGTCAAAGGATATGAACAGACAATTCTCAGAGGAAGAAATTGAAACTATATCCACTCACATGAAAGAGTGTTCCAAATCACTACTGATCAGAGAAATGCAAATTAAGACCACTCTGAGATACCACTACACACCTGTCAGATTGGCTAAGATGACAGGAACAAATAATGACAAATGTTGGAGGGGATGTGGGGAAATTGGGACACTAATGCATTGCTGGTGGAGTTGTGAAAGAATCCAGCCATTCTGGAGAGCAATCTGGAATTATGCCCAAAAAGTTATCAAACTGTGCATACCCTTTGACCCAGCAGCGCTACTACTGGGATTATATCCCAAAGAAATACTAAAGAGCGGAAAGAGACATATATGTGCCAAAATGTTTGTGGCAGCTCTTTTTGTTGTAGCTAGAAACTGGAAGATGAATGGATGTCCATCAGTTGGAGAATGGTTGGGTAAATTGTGGTATATGAAAGTTATGGAATATTATTGCTCAGTAAGAAATGACCAGCAGGAGGAATACAGAGAGGGTTGGAGAGACTTAAATCAACTGATGCTGAGTGAAATGAGCAGAACCAGAAGATCACTGTATACTTCAACAACGATACTGTATGAGGATGTATTCTGATGGAAGTGGAAATCTTCAACATAAAGAAGATCCAACTCACTTCCAGTTGATCAATGATGGACAGAGGTAGATACACCCAGAGAAGAAACACTGGGAGGGGAATGTAAATTGTTAGCACTAATATCTGTCTGCCCAGGTTGCATGTACCTTCGGATTCTAATGTTTATTGTGCAACAAGAAAATGATATTCACACACATGTATCTTACTTAGACTATATTGTAACACATGTAAAATGTATGGTATTGCCTGTCGTCGGGGGGAGGGAATAAGGGAGGGGGGGTAATTTGGAAAAATGAATACAAGGGATAATATTATAAAATATATATATATATATAATAAAAAAAAATTTAAAAAAAAAAAAAAAAAAAAAAAAAAAAAAAAGAAAAGACAAATTATTCCTAAATTTGATTCTCTACACAGTCTTCAGAAGCACTCTGTATTTACCAAAGAGAACATACTGGACAAGAAAATCACATTTCTACACTTTTCTAAATGTGTTCTGCAAAAATTTCAACAATGTTAGTTCCTGGTTCATGAATCCAGTAGCTACATGTTATGTTTTGTAATTTTCACAAATAATTGTTATAGATTGTTCATTCTCCTTGTAACTATATCAGCATCAAAACATTTCTTGATAACATCCATAAAAGATGAAATGACTATTGGAATAAAACTGTATTTTCTTGGTGTGATTGATTTTGTACTTTATATAGCCCATTTCTGTAATCAGATTTTTCACTGAAGATATTGTGATTTTTCTTCCTGCTATTTGGAAAGAATGTAATGGTCTAAATTATTGCCTAACATCTAAGAGTTCCTCTCTTGTCAAGTTAGAAACAAAATGTTTGTTAAACTGTCTGTAACTTCAAAGTGAATCTTTATATTTCATTTTGTGGTCTGTAACTCCCCAAAACACTCAAATATAAGAAAGGCTGCATCCCTTCTGTCATGAAAATGTCATGCACTTTTCCTAGTGCTTGTCCTTGATGCCATAGGATAAAGAGAGACGGCAGAGATTCTGGCTGTGATTATACATCAGACAGTTAAAAATTATAAGCATCAGTACAATAGAGAAGATGGATCCCAAAAGCCATGTCCACAAAAGCTAATGGTTTTATTCTGATAAATAGCTTCTACCATTCTGTAGCTGTGAGGAAATGAATCTGAAAAATATTGATGGATCCTTCTGGAGGATTTCCATGAAACTGAGCTCTTTGAAATTATGGAAACTTTGTTGCCTTTCTCTGTATTCCTAGAACTTATGACAGTAACTGGCACACAGTAAATGCTTAATACATTTTTGTTAATTTGACTTGACTAGAGTGGGGGAATGAAAGTGGTGTATATAATATTTAATCATCTAGAAAATGATGGCAAATGCAACTGGTTTAGGTTAAAAGAAGCAGTGTTGATTTAGTCTATGTGAAACCTTTTAAAAACTGTGTATGTGACCCTATGTAAGGCTGCATAATTGAATGTAGGGGTCACAAAAATTTGACAATAAAGGTAAAAGTTTCTGAATGTTCTATGTCCTACAATATCAAATATTATGTCAAGATTTAATTCTTCACATAAAAAACAAGCAAGCACATATCAGTATACAAAATTACTTTCATTTTTAATAAATTATAAAATTATACGTATATAAAATAATTGTTCTAAAATAAAATTCTTTGTGATTTATTATTATTAAATTTTTTGAATACCTATTTTCACCAGTGGGAAAAGTTTAAGAAGCCCTGGTCTAAACAATGTACATATATTGTAGACATATACATATATACAAATATATATCATGAGTGTATGTGTTAGAGGAATAATTGATAATGAATCTGTGTATCATTTTCAATTATAAAAATTGTTGATGTGAATTAGCCTCAGTTCCTCCCATCCTCCAGTTTTTACATCCCTAGAAAAGAGAATGCCCAACAGCAGGTAGCAGGCTATGACTCCATGATCTAGTCTAAGAAGACCTAGTCCAGGGAAAGATTATGATATAGGTTAAATTGTTTTAAGACCTCCTAATTTCCCTATTCATTAGGATTCTAATTCTTTTATATTGCCTTTTGGCTGCTCAGAATGACAGCCAATGCCTAATATGATGGCTCAGCTGTATCTTTCTTTCCTAAACTGAAAGCTCCAGGTGCCATTTGATTTTGTTTTTCACATTTCTGAAACACAAGATGAATCAGAGTTTGGAAGCCAATCTTGGAGGTTCTGATTCACTTGGAATAATTTTATAAGGGTTTCCTTAATTTGGGCATAAAGGCATCACCATTGAGCAAATAGCTCTTCTATAGGAATGGCTAGAAGTCTTTCGGCTGACTTCAGTCTATACTTAAATGAGATTATCCAAGGCATTTTAAACCTAGTGCAGTTCTCCTGGGCCCTCGCCTTTTCAGCCCTATAACCTATAAGTTGTAGAAGCCCAGAAACAATCAGAGTGGGATGGCACCATAGAATTTATATTTATTATTTTAAATCTGTTATAGATTTCCACAAGTTTTGAATTGCTCAAATGTGACTGAGCATGAAATATGAGTTAAAGAATTTTCAGTTTTTGTCCAACTGGAATATTTATTCATCATTAAAGAGGCAATAGAGACAAGCAAATTAGCCTTCATATTATAATACCATTTGGCAGCCAAATATGCCAGAAATCATGAGACTATAGGGATATTATGATACTCATTCTATAAATCACTAATTCTAAATAAAACAAAAACACCTCCCCCAGAAAATGACAATTAAAAATAAAATTAACAACAGTAAGAATGATCAATAGTCTAGAGGGACCAGGAGAAAATCTAAAAGATTTGAATATGATGACAAAGTAAAATAACATACCAACAAATAACGAGAGTATAAATATCTGGAAAAGAAAATTTTAGATCACTGGTAATTTTTATACTTATAACTAGTAGAAATATTTTGCACAGTATATAAGTAGTAGAAATAGTATGAACTGGGGAAAAGGGAGGGTGAATATTTAATTGCTTACTATAGGAAATAGGAAAAGTTATGAACAGAATTAATAGAGGCAAGAATTTCAGGATTGCTTTACACTTCTCAGAATTTACATTTATTTAGTGTTTTTTTAAAATTTTTCTCTCATTGTAGTTTTATTCGAGGTGTGAAAAGGGCTGTGAATTTTAAAAATAATTTTTATTTACCAGATATATGCATGGGTAATTTTACAACATTGACAATTGCCAAACCTTTTGTTCTAATTTTTCCCCTCCTTCCCCTCCCCATGATGGCAGATTGACCAGTACATGTTAAATATGTTAAAGTATAAATTAAATACAATATACATATACATGTCCAAACAGTTATTTTGCTGTACAAAAAGAATCGGATTTTGAAATAATGTACAATTAGCCTGTGAAGGAAATCCAAAATGCAGGCGGACAAAATTAGAGGGATTGGGAATTCTATGTAATAGTTCATAGTAATCTCCCAGAGTTCTTTTGCTGGGTATACCTGGTTCAGTTCATTACTGCTCTATTGGAACTGATTTGGTTCATCTCAATGGCTGTGAATTTTGGAAGGCTATGTTGGCAAAGTATAAGCTCTGTGAGGTCCTATTCAGGTGGAAAAGTTATGATTGTCTTAAAATGTCTTAAAATAAGTAAAGCTAAGGTATAGAGAGACTTGCCACCAGCTTGGCTGAAGGTTGTGTATCCCTCAGAGACAATCGCAAAGGTAATACACTTTTTGAATTTGCTCTGGACTCTACCATACTATCATTCATACCACTGTCCAAAAATGAAATGATCTTCATTTGTATTTCTGTCTTCTATCCTATTCATCTTTTAGTACTCAGTAGTGCAGATGTCAATGTTATCACTTTTATGAAGCTTTCCTCAATCTTAACAGGTAGAAGTAAGCTTTTTTTCTTCAGGAATTGTATAATATTTTGTATTTATATTTTGTGTTAATCAAATTTGCATATATGTTATTTATCCCTTACAAAATCACAAATTTCTTGAGGAAATGTATGCCTTCTACCTCTGTATCATCCTTTCTACTTAGCAGAATGATCACTATGCATTCTGAACATTTATTGTATGTTTATTATTAAATTAAATTGAAGATATGCAATGACAAATAGGGACATAGATTTATAGCTTCTTCATAAAACACCTTTTCTTTGCAGAGGGGCAGATAGAATTTTAAGCATAACTTGACCAGGAAAAATGAAAGATTAAAAATTATTTGCTTAAATATCATTTAGTTCAAAATGCTTCTTTTTGAAAAATAAAGAAATTGAAGCAGCTAGATGGTGTAGTGAATCGAGCACCAGCTCTGGGATCAGGTAAAATTCAAATTCAAATTTGAATTCTAATTTGGCTTCACATACTTCATACTTCCTAGTTATGTGACCCTGGGCAAGTCATTTAACCCCAAATGTCTCCTCCCTCAAAATGAAAAAAACTAAGACTCACAGAAATCAAGAGATTTGCCCAACATTATAAAGCTTTTAAATAGCAGTATAGTGAGATTTCTTTGTTCTGATTTAAAACCTGTCATTCTTTTTAGTGATAAAATATAGATTTTTTAATAAGTTAAGATAATGTGTTTGAGAGCAAAAAAGGTACCAAATGAAACAAGGTACTGGAATATATTAGGAAGGGGACATATTTGCAAAATGTTTGATAGATAAAATTAAAACATAAGTATAATGAAAGAAACAGTGGATTGTGAGTTTTAAAAGTCATCTACAGCATTCATTAGTGAAGTAGCCTTGAATTAATAATTTAATTCTCTGAGTTTTACTTTCCTAATCTAAAAAAATTAGAATAATAAATTTTACAGGATTGTTGGAAAAATAAGATAATGGGTATACAGAGTTTCATCAACTTAATGCTCAATTTAAAAAAATGCTCAATTTTAAGCTTTATGAAGTCAGAAATCATCTCTTAACTTTATATCTCCACAGTGCCTAGAAAATTAAAACTCAGGACATAGTATATATAGTAAGTAGTTTTTAGATTGAATTAGGCAAATAAAAAACTAACAGTTCTTTAGAATTACTAAATTATTAATTCTTCTTTAATAAATTTTGTAATTGTTAATCTTAGGAACATAAGGAAAATTCCTTTTCAAATGGTCTTATCTTATTCTAAGTCATGAAGTAGTTAGGGAAGCTTGGATGTTAATACTTATTGTTTGATCTATAGACATTTGTGGGATAGGGCTTATTTTTGCCACAGTAGTTAAAGAAACAATTTTTCTGTTTTTTTGATGCTCTAAAATTACCAAAAGTCACTATCATTAAATGAATGAACATAAAAGGGAGCCTGAGTAGATATATGGGGGACTAAACCAGGCCTTCCCCACACCATACATGAAAAATTGTTTCACCACATAATGGTATCCTGGCAGATTATCAGGATGCGATCATTGCTATATTAATGATCACTTTGTTATAGAGATGACTCATAGATTAATTGCCTCTACTCCATTTATTTTGCATAGATGACTCATTCCTGAAGAGTAAGATTATAAATTGCACAGTGTAGTCTTTAAAAAGATGGAGAGAAAAGTTACTTCATACTTTGTCTGCAAGTGTCATTCTGTTAGCAGGGAGACTGGAACTAGGTAGGGTATGATTATGAAAGCATTTACACATGATTATGAAAACATTTACATATTATTAATAAAGTATTTATACATTCTTTGGGGCCAATGTTGCTCATATGGTAGAAACCTAAAATGGAAACTCTAATCTTAACAGTTTTGGGGAAGCTCAGTGAAAATATGGCTTGCAACATTATAAGGATGCCTCATGTATTATTAAAAATGATTCAGGAATCATTCCTTAATTCAGAACAACAGTAGAGAATATTATTACACTTTTTTTCATTTAAATATTTAACTCTAATTATAAAAAGAAGAAATCACAGTAGATAACTAATTAAAAACAAACAAAAAAACAAACAAACAAACAAACAAACAAACAAAAAAAAAAAACAAAGCTTTTCCATGCAGAGGGGGAAATTGAGTTCTTGTTATAAACTGTCTACAAAAAGACAATGGAGTAATAAATCATTTGCTGACATTCTTTGTTGAATGCCCTGTGGATTTGCAGGGCACTGACCTGTTAGTTCAACCTGAAAAACTTCTCTTCAGTTGAGAAGTACCTTGTACAATCTATTGATTATCTATATTCTTTGTGGTTTATTCTTTTATTTGTATATCACCTCTCCTTTAATATAGTGAACCCTTGAATTGTAACAGACATTTTGAATCTTATAATTTTCATCCATCAGAAAGCAAATAAAAAATGAAAAATCATAAAATTCCTTTTCATGTAATGCTTAAATGGTCACTACAATATTTTTTCACAGACATTTCCTATTGACATCTCTTTTACCTTTAAAATGATGGAAAGATCCCCATGAGGATGAAAGTTCTTTTGCTCTAAAAGAGCTAGAAGAAGCTTCAATTGATTTTGCAGTTTATTAAGTTTCACACTGGAAATGGGCATCATCTGACTTCATTTTATTTAAATTTTATTTAAATTTAAGAGCTTGATTTCAGGGTAAGTTGGGGTATTCAGAGGGAAAATAAGGTGCCCCTAAACAGGTGCATTGGGAAGTGAAGATGAGTAGGAGTGTAAATTGTTCCCCAGGTTCTGCATACTTCATTTTATATCAATTCATGAAGTCTTCCTAAGTTTTTCTGAAATCATTCCCTTCATCATTTCTTATAGCACAATAGTGTTCCATCACATTCATGTACTATAACTTGTTCAACCATTCCCCAATTGAGGGGCAACCCTTCCAATTTTTGCCACCATAAAAAGAATTACTTTAAGTATTTTTATCCAAGCAGTTTCCCAGTATTAGAAATGTTTTATACAGAATCTTGTTATCAAGTTTTTGACAATATTGTTCCCATTACATTTGTATGAGTCAAGTTTAGAGTAGATGATCTCTAGTGTCCCTTCCAACAATTCTCACATACTATAACAGAAACAATAGAGATTTGAATGTTTGCACAAGTAAGACCCAGAATTTTGGCTCTATTCACAGAGCTTTTAACTTTCTCAACAATATTAAGCATACCATTTTAACTTTATACATATGATCAGTACATCAGTACATCATATGTTTACACATATGATCATACACAGAGCAGCATGCTAGCTAGAATGTAAAAAAAAAAAAAAGAATCCTGCAAAGTGATAGACTTATTGATTTAAGGGGGGAAAAGAACTTTAGAGTTCATCTGGTTTATATCATATTTTTTTAAGATAAGGACATTAAAATGCTGATAGATTACATGCCTTAACCATGGTTATACAGTTAATAAAAGCTTCAGCTAAGGTTCAAATACTAGCCCTCTGATTTGATATTTGCCATTTTGAATAGTTATTACAAAGTTAAATATTTTCTCCAACTTCTAACTTGTATCCTTGAATCTAGGATGGGCCTTCAATCTAGGCCAAACTTCATCATGACTAGGAAGTATCCTATTGGTCTGTTCAATAGCAAAAATATTTCTGAAAGAAATATTTGTTTGATTTTATTACATTATTTTTAAAATATAAAAGTTATATTTTCTCCCCATTGTAACTTCCCAGCCAGAAAAAGAAAATTCTCTAACACATATTCATAGTCAAGTAAAACACATCCACTATGTCCAAAGCCATTGATGCCATTTTATATCTTCAGTTTTTTATCTCTTTGTTAGGAGACAGGTAGCAAAATGCCCAATATTTGCTTTTTGTCACAATTTCCCCCCACTTTCTTAGTTTCCTTTTAATCTAACATAATGATCTATGTGTGTACATATATGTGTGAAGTTTATTTACTTTACATTTAGAAATGTTCACAAGATGCCCTATTTTTCAGGGCATATGTATCATTGTCCTTTGGGTGCCTTACCATTGCTTATGTGTTACTCAAAGGGTAAAGGAGAAATGAAGAGTGGAAGAGAGTAGATAGCAATATATTACCATCCAAGAACCTTACACAAGAAACATGATAACATATATCACCAAGAAAAATATAGCCAGAAAAGTTGTGAGTTGGTTGTATGAAAGAGAATAATGCTGCATAAGTTCTGGATTCCACTGATAAATAAGTAATGTAAAAAAAGTGAAATGTGCCCTAAAGGATAACTGAAGGTCCCACAAAATAGATACAACACTTAAGTTTAGTTTTGGTGTTTAATAAAATAATGTTTAGTAAAAGTTTGAGTCTTACTTTGACTATTTATTAAGCATCTAATTTACATACAAATTAAAAATAAAAAAGTTACTTCCTTGTTAAAATAAACAATCAAGAAAACAGAAACAACAAAAAAAAACAAAAACTAGAAGAAGGACTGGTGTATTGAATAGTTCCCTCGTAGATTTCTCTAGGACACAGACATGACTGGAATGAGGTGAGGTTTTCTACACAAGTAGAGGAAATACTAATTGGTGAATTCATAGCTCCTTTGGAATACTGAAGTATATTAGCTTATTTTTCTTTCAAATATCTTTCATTTTAAAGGATATGCTCTGTATCTGGGAGAGTAGCCCATATTTGAATGATTATTTTTTTTTTTTGCTTGATATTTTTTAGAGTGGGCGAGAAAAAACACAGTTTGCACCACCCAGATTACTAAAATGATAAATCAGGTTCCCAATAGTGATAATCTTCAGAAGTTGTAATCATTGAAACACACACACACACACACACACACACACACACACACACACACATTCACATAATGAATCTGATTGTTTCAGACTTCCAAACAGTTTTGGGGAAGGAAGGTTTTTTCCTTTATTCAAGTGTTGACAAGAGGGTGTTGAACCACTGAATGTGACTGAGTGGATAATTATGAACATAATCTTTAAAATAATTCTAATCTTCTCAAATAATGTTTTGACAGATAATGCCTATCTTTTATTTTAAGGTAGTGATTACCATGCCATATTTGAAGTTCACGGTATTAACTCTGCATGCAATTTAGAAGACCTAGAATCCTCAAATCCGCCAAAAGCAGAGCTTTTTTTTTTTTTTTAACCTTTTTAGTGTGTCATAGAAACTTATGGTAGGCTGATGAAGGCTATGGAACATCCCTAAGGGGGAAAAAAAGCTTTTTAAAAGTCATGATTCAAGGCAATATTCCATTTCAGTGAGAGCTTAAAAAAACAGAATCTTATATTCTCTTTAATTATCAATTAATATGTAAATGGTAGTTACTGTATACTTTTAGGGAAAAGAGTTAACTTATATTATTTCATATCTTCTTACCTGAGCTATAGAAAAAGGAACTGTTTCAAGTATTCATTAATAGAGGAAGCACAGTCATAACTAGCACAGAAAGGTTCCCAGGTTATTGATATTCAGAAAAGCAAGAGTTCTTCATTCTTATACTGTTCATATTTCCAGCATTTTTCTTGTCATCATCTTACCTCCATCAGCACCGCTGTGACAGAATTGTCCCTGGGAAAGCACTCCAGAGTCTTATAATAATAGCTGTCTCTCACAGGATCTATTCTGCTATTTCCTCACCTTACCCCCAAAATCAGATTGTGTTCTATGTCACCACTTCCTAGCCTCCCAAATATTTTTGTCTGGATAGAAAAATATAATTCTTACATTGGCTAGAAGGAAAGAGAAGAGAAGAATCAAGTAAATGCAGTACCTTGCAAATTAAAAGATATTTGGAAAAAAGAAAAATAATAGTTCATGAATTATTTTAATTAATTTAATTATTAAAAGTCATTGTAATATTTATGTGGAAGATTATTATGTTATGCTTAACATGTTCTTTATTTTTGCTACTATATATTACTATATAATAGTTGTATATAGATAATCCTGCTACTTTTCATTATGAAAGAACTCAGTTAAATAATAAAAAAGTCATTATGTGAAAGATTTAATGCCACCTTTAGTCATCTCCTATACATAATGGATTTCATGATAGGAAATTAAATGATTGGTGATATTTCATCTTTAATTAATTGGGCTGTGAAATAACTACTGAACTAATGAGATGATTCTCAGTTCCATGTATGATACTGAACATGTAAAAGCATGTAAGTTATTTAATAAACACTTTATTAATTGATTAATGATTTGACTAAATATTCATATGTCTTATCTCTACTTTCCCTTCTTGTTACAGAGACCTTTGAAACTCTCATCAAGCAAGCAGAGAATTATACAAGCACTTTATTCTGCAACACTTATAGGAACATGGCTTTAGAGGCTGCTGCCTCAGTTCAGGAGCTCTTCACAGATGTAGGGCTCTTTGTGTTTGGCACTGACATCAGTCCAGATGAATTTGTTAACAGATTCTTTGACACTCTTTTTCCTCTGGTCTACAATCATCTCATTAACCCTGGTGTGACTGATATTTCCTTGGAATACTCAGAATGCATTCGAATGGCAAGGAGAGATATTAATCCCTTTGGAAATGTTCCCAAAATTGTAATGGGACAGATGGGGAGATCATTGTTACCCAGCCGAACTTTTCTTCAGGCTCTTAATTTAGGCATTGAAGTCATCAATACCACTGATCATCTGCAGTTTTCAAAAGAGTGCAGCAAAGCACTCCTGAAGATGCAATACTGTCCCCATTGTCAGGCTCTGACTTTAAGTAAGCCATGTATGGGGTACTGCCTTAATGTTGTAAGAGGCTGTTTGGCAAATGTGGCAGAAATTGACCCCCATTGGCGGGGATATATTCAATCACTGGAAGAACTTTCTGATACTATACATGGGACATATGACATTGAGCATGTACTTCTGAACTTCCACTTACTTGTTAATGATGCTGTTATGCAGGCTCACATCAATGGAAAAAAATTATCTGAGCAGGTAAGAAACTGCTTCTACTCTTTTATTTTCTATGCTAATTTATTCTTCCTCTACGTTCTACTGGCTCCTCAAGAAATAACAATAACAAAACCAAAACCAAAAACAAAAACAAACAAAAAACCTACAGTAATTGAGAAACTAGACATTTAGGTCTGTCACATATTAGTTTTGAAATTATCATCTTAAACTTAAACTTTTTATTTGATTAAAGGCCTTAAATCATTAAATCCTAGTTACTGATTAAATATTATGTTTCTTTACTTTAAAAATAAAATTAAGTGGTTTTGTTATAACAGTTTTCAATTTTAAAATATACTGGAAATTGGAAATGTATTTTTTAAAGTTTTTTTGTATTTGATTCACACCATGATATTTATAATCTTTTTTCTTTCCACTGTTCACATTCAAGACTTCTTTTTTATGGACCTAAATACTTCTGTGTACATGTAAGACAGATATAAGACAGATATATGGATGAACTTCGATAGAAAAAATTAGAGTAATCATCCATGAAAAAATCATTTGTTAGTTTAGATTGTTTTAAGGAGGAGACATTTAAGTAATACACTAGTAACTTAATAGCTCACTTTATGTTGTTAAATTGATCTGAAATTAATTCCAAAAGCATTCAGTCTAAAAAAAAATAGAAAATGTATTTCTATGATGATTCTATTAAATCATCTTGGGATGTTTTATGAATTTTCAGACACATTTGTCATAATATCTTCAAAATGTTTCATTGTGTTAATACTTGTAATTCTCTTCGCCCTAAGATTATGCAAAGTCTCAAAATCTTTCATTAAAAGACTACTTGAAGACTCCTTTGATACAGAATCATAAAACTATAATGTTTACTAATTTATTTAGCTCACCTTCCCTGTTTTGTGCAAGACCATATTCTTAAACTTTCCAATAAAAGCAGCTGCCTCTTTTTTTTTGTTTAAATGTCTTGTGTCCTTTAATATGAAGATTATACTGATGTTTAGCTTAAACCTTTTTTTCAAGAAGAACCCCAAGCCTATTGTCCTTTTCTCTGTGTATTTCCAATAACTACTTAGTCATACTGACACAATGATAGAATACATCTGACATTGAATTATCACTCACTGTCTCTTAAATAATTAGATGAATCTAGTTCCCTTTACTTTTTTTTCTCCCTTATATAGACTATTTAAAATTTTCATTTTAAATCTCAATAATAGTAAAAGTGCATTTCTTTTCGTATTTTTGTGGATCTGAGAGCTCATAACTATGAATATTATCACCAATGATAATTATTTTAACCTAGATATACCTTCCCGTCCTATAAGACTCCTGTTCATGTCTTCTCACAAATGTTGTCATATTTGTACAAGTTAATACTATAAATCTATTGATATTGGGGAGATATTGTTAGAGCATATGTTTTATCTATCTCTTATCTGCATTTTTGCTGTATACTAGGTCTATTTACTCTTTTGTCATACAGCTCTATAATAAGCATTTAATACTCATTTTGCTATCCTATTCTAAATTGGTGTTTTGCCACAAGCTATTTGCTACCACTTTGTGTCTTTATTGTAATATCATCTTTGAAGAAAAAAAGTTTTTTTAAATAAAAACCTCAACATTTTTTCTTTTTTGTCTGCTGTCTTTCTAGTTTTATTCTCACGTGGTTTAGAATGTTTCTGATTAAATTTCTCACTAAAGTTTCTCTGGATTATTTTTTTTCTGTTTACTGATTTTGTTCAGTTTCCATGTGCCAGTTATGAAATTATTAATTGCATGCCATATTTCCTTATTTTTAATTTTCTCTCTCTTTAAAAAGTCAATTATTTTGATTATACACAAACAGTTAATTCAGAAAGAAGTCCCACATCAATAATTAGTGAAATTCATGTAAGTTCTGGGCATTATTATCTAAATTCCCCATCTAATAAGTCAACTATCTGGGTAATACTACCCATTTACAGGATTTTGGAGGTACCCCATGTCAGATGGGTGTATATTTCCCTAATGTTGTAAGATTCAGCATTCCTGTATATTTTCCCCATTATCAATAGCAAATGAATAATATCCCAATATCACTTAATAAACTAAAATCAATTAAATTTTAATAAGAGATGTTTTCTGAGAAGAGATAACAAAAGCAGAAGCTACAAATATTTTTCCCTAATACCTAGGACATATTTTCAGTATCTGGGGGAGAACAGATTGGAATTTAAAGTAATTTCTAGGATGCACTTGCTCCCATCATATTTCTTTCCAAATTTAGTACAGATGGTGTTATAACTTAATCAATAAAGCTCCTTTTGGTTGTCATTGGTCCATGGTGGGACCTTAGCATGTTGGCAAGCCACAAAATTTGGTGTATGGTTCCTGCATTTCAATCTATCAAAGTTGTAGAAGGTTGTAGAGAAATACATCTTTCATCTAAAAGAGTGTAAGAATAAACCCAAACAGGGATATAATAGAAGCCCATATACATGGATCACATGTTAGACTATATGAGAATAGTTCAAGACTTCTCCTTATTTATAGACTTAAAACTGCACATGAGATGTCAAACAGGAAAGACAAAAATTTTTGTTTTGAGCAGTTAGCTACTTTTGATTGTGTTCCATTTCTGGCACTGAAGCCAGTCAGAAGTCTGAGTTTGTCCACCACAGAGTTAGTAGAACTAAATCACCTACAGAATGTTTGTACATGCTCCAAAAATCTATTTGGTGATTGAATCAGCCATGCACACTATTTTATACATAAAAGAATTGCAGCTTTACTTCTACCAGTTATATCAGTTTAAATATTGCAGTCAATTGAGGCAATCAATAAAACTAACCTATTCTACTTGAATTAACAGTTACAAAAGTATATCCTGACACCTTTGTGGGGGAAATTTTTGAATCAATCAATCAGATGTATAAAGTGAGTATGAACAAGGCCTGGGAATATCCATTCAATCAAGGCATTAAAACTGGATGTGACAGGGAGTCTGTTTAAATTGGTTGAGGGATTTGGTCATGCCCTATGAGGTTTTCATAAAACCAGGATGCAAGTTCACAATCAAAGAATCCAGCATTTTGGAGCTTAGTGGTTAAAAAAAACAAAACAAAACAAAACAAAACAAAAATCCTCTAGGAAGTGAATGAAGGATTGGTTAAGAAAGGAGAAAACTCATCTTTAGTTTTGTTCTGTTCCTCAAAACCCTTTCTAAGCTTAGCCAGAGGATAAATCCATGAGCTTTAGAGGACTGGAGGATTCGGACATTCCTTTTGTCCCCTGGTAAGCAATAGAAATTGGCCATAAGCACAGCCACATACATCAAGAATTGAGAACATAGTAGACATATTGAGGAAAGAAAATTCAAGGCTCAACATTCCCCCCTACTTAAAGGGAACACTTGAGAATTCCAATAAAACAATTTTCAGTTATCCCAGTTACCAAAATTGTCCTGAGTTTGAGCCCATTTTACTTTGATCTCTACAAATACTTGTACTTCAACGTGATTGATAGTATGAGTAATCTATTGAAGAATATAGGAACGAATAGATAAAGATGTTTAAAAAACAAATGTAGAGAAGAATATCAGAAGGAAAATAATAATGTTAACTATATTAAAGTTTTTCAAGGCCCATTCTTTGGAAAAATGATTTAACTTGTTCTTTTTTGGTCACAGAGAGTAGAAATCCCAAAGGCAGTAGTAAGGCACTCTTTATCAGCTGCCATTGTCTATCCCTTCAGCATCTAAGATTACCTAGTTTAAACAACTTTTGAGGTCATGATGAACATATCTTTAGAAAGGTCTGGTACTTGGTCAGCCAGGTAGATTCATCTGGCTCCTCCTTAATTCCTCCCTCTGAGCCACCAAATTCCTTTCTGCTCCCCATTCCTGCCCAATATCCCCTGAATTCTAAAAGATTGAATTCCTCCATTTTCTGTGAACTGAACTTTTTCCTGAAAGACTATATTTACCCAAACCAAATTGTCCATTCATTTGTGACTTTGAATTTGTTTGAGCATGTGAAAGTATTTTCACATAAATAAAGTAGTATCCCTTTGTAACCTGTGATAGATATCTGATTTGATTTGTTCAGGTCAATTGAAGTATAACCAAAACTTTATTTCACTATTTTTATAATTTTTTTTTTACAATTATTACTCTCCTTAATATATTACCACTACTGGTGCTGATCAGAAATAACATTAGACATAGAAATAACATAAAGTCTGAATCCTATCTTTGTTACTATGTCATTCAAGAAAAGATACACATTTTAGCTTGTGGAATCATAAATTTAGAACTGGAATGGGTCTTTAAATCATCTATTCCATTACCTTTATTTTATAAAGGAGGAAATTGAGACCCAGGTCAAAGTCATTTAGCTATTAAGTGGAAAAGCAAAGATTTGAATTCTGTTTATCTGATTTTAAATCCAAAACTTTTTCTTGGGCAAATTTATCCAGACCTCCATTTTCTTATTGCACAGAATGAAAAAAGTAAATATTATCTCTTAATTATTTCCTCTGGATCTAATATTTTATGGTTGTACAGTGAAGAGAGGAAGAGATGAATTTGAACACCATCCCAATGTTTCTAAAATCAATCTAAGCAGCTGGCTTTGTATTTTTCCTTTTCATGAGATGAAGAATGTTCTATTCAATAGACTGCACACTCCATTTGCTAAGTCGCTCAAGGTTAAAGTTTCCTTTTTATGACTAGGTTTACAAACGTGATATTTTTTTTTTTACTTAAGCTCTTCATTCTGTAATAGTTTTTAAGAGGAAATATTCTTTGCTCCAAGGAGCCTTTCTTCTTGAGTACAGTTTGAGTAATGTAATACATAGTTTTAGGATTATCTTGAGGGAAAAAAAGTATTATAGCCAATAAATTGTACATTCTTTCTGATGAAATAATGAATGAAGGCCTTCCACCATGAGAATAAGAGTAGGAAGAAATAGTTCTGAATTCCCTGCAAATTAACTCATTAATATTTATTTCTGCCAGTCTTGAGTGATTTATAAAGTGATTATCAAGCTTTGATAAGCAGTTTACACATCAATGAATTTAGAAAACGCAAATAAATGATGAGTGTCAGCAAATAATTACTTTTTCCACGCCCTCAAAGCAATCTTTTCAGGTCTAGGACTACCAAGTATTTTCCATTATGGATGTGTGTATATGTATGTGTATACATATGCATACATATATATATATATATATATATATATATATATATATATATATATATATATATATGTGTGTGTGTGTGTGTGTGTGTGTGTGTGTGTGTGTGTGTATCTATATATATTTATGTACTTTCAAAAATTCATAGAGGATTTAGATTTAGGACTACCAAGTCTTTTTCATTGTGTGTGTATGTGTGTGTATGTACATACATACATATACATGTTTGTGTATATACATATATATGGATACACACTTTCAAAAATCCATAGAGGAATCTAGAAGGATTGAACTCTAGATAGAGAGATTTGCATATCTCTGACTAAGATGAATGAGATCTGAGGGGTACAATTCAACAAATATCCCTCCTGAAAAAATCATAAACACCTTGACTAATGTCAATTTTATTTAATTTATTTAAAATTAATCATAACTTTCATGTTGACTCTATCACTTGATTATATGATTATGTTGATATTTGGATTTGCTTTATTTCTTATTTAAGCAGAGCCTAGACCATAGGATTTAAGTCTAGAAGGGGCTTTACAGGTTCACTCTTTCTCTGCCATTTAACATAAAGATATTGAGGCCCTTGAATTGCCTAACGACACAATGGTTGTTAGGTAGAAGGATAGAAATTAAACCTAAGTCTTCTGATTCTAAACCCAGTATAATAAGTTTTGCTATAACATGACTTAGGTGCACTTAAAAAAATCTTTGTGTTTTATATATATGCAGAATCTCAATAAAAGGAGCAAGTTGTGTAAGAATTATAGGGTCAGGAGAATAATAGTCAAGAAATTCATTAGTGACAGTGAAAAATGATAGAAACTAATAAAGTCTCATATGTTAAATGATTAAGTACATGAATGCAAAAATACATAGTGATGGTGTTTGGTTCCTTGAATTCTGGTTCGTGTACTAATTATAACAGGAGGTGGACTGGCTTATTTGGGGAAACCTTGGTGGGCCAAAATTCCAGAGCTGGGTCCTGGGCTTGGAGATAGGAACAGACTAAATCTTTGCAGTCCATTGTTTCTATTGCAGCAGGAGATATAAACAGATTTAGCACTTTACCTTGACAAAAATCATAAATTTACCTGTGGATGTGAGCATAGAAAGAATTGTTCTTTGAGATTTTTTTGTGAAGTGGCAGATGAAATTGTGCATAAGAAAACCCAAAATTTGCTGTATGCTAAAATAATTTCCCTAACTTATTATATGAGTTAGGACAAATTTCTGTTTTCAAAACAAATTTTATACCACAACTGATTGTACTGCTGTTTAAATTATGCTTCCTTATATTTACTGAGCATCTATCATTTAATAATGAAAAAGTCAACAATAATAGAAACATATAACAATATTAGAAAAATAATTATTGCTTTTTCTTCATGAAATGTGTTTAAAGTACAGTGATAATTCAATACAATTTAATATGCAACCCTTTTCTGGAGAAAAAATAAATATGGACTTTGGAGAGATTGTTGAATGCTTGTATTTGGGGTTGAAAAGGGTGTATTTGAATTACAGTCTAATACTTATTGGCTATTTACCAATTTTAAACTCTCTGAGCACCAGCATTTTCATCTATAAAATTGAAATGACAATAATACTTAACTCAGGCTTAAATGATATTTTATATATATTTCTATACATATAAATATATATATATATCTACATATAAGTAATACTAATGGTTAGAATTTATATAATGCATTAAGTTTTGTAAACAATATGAGTGTATTTTATTGATTTTCACAAAAACTTTATAAGCTAAGTTCTATTATAATTCTCATTTTACAAAGGAGGAATCTGGCTCTCAGAGAGGTTAAAGGATTTGAATCGGGTCACACAGCTAGTTAGTATTTGAGGCAGTATTTGAACTAAGATCTTTCTAACTCCAGGCCTATGTCTACACTGCTGGTAGGCATGCCATATATTTATAAATCAAATTATTTATTTTCCAAATTAATATGTGATTATATAATAAAGCTCCATTTGCTTAAAAGAAGCAAAATCTAATGTGACTATTTTTTAAGGCATAATAGCTTAATCCTTTCAAGGAAGACTCATTAGCAAAGGCATAGGTATTAACAGCTTTGCTAATGCTAATGCTTTAATAGAAAAATGTTCCTCTCTGTCTCACTATGTAATGTCAAAGGTGAGACTTGAAGTCTTTTTAAGAAAGCTGAGTTTAACAGTGTTTCTCAGGAATTTATCAAAAGTTTCTTTGAGAAATTAAAAACTCTAGAAAATGTTAATAGCAGCAAGAGCACAATTTCCACTGTAAGTAGTCACAGTTAATTTGTCCCATGAACATTTTGGTGTAGATGCATACCATTTTTCTAACCTCTATTCAGTGTGTGGCATCTAAATTGCTTTGGAAATGCTGTGTAATCTAATTTATAAAACCTCCTGAAGTTGAGCATAAAAGCTGAATACCACAGATTGTTGTACCCTAATGGCACTAAAGAGACTAATATCTGATCAAATCCCCTACACACACATATCCACATGTGAAGAGCAGAGAGATGGTAGGCTAAATTATTATAAATTCCCAGGAGTCTTTAGTTCTTCCTACAGAAATTGAAATACAACACTAGAGCAATTACATGGTAAAATCAAGTCTCACACTTACCTGAATATATAATGTGAGAGTTCTTGAATGGCAGAGATTTTTGCCTAAATTATCTGGATAATTGCATCAGTTCTCTTCTTTCCATTGTATTGATGCCTATTTCAATGCATTTGGAAATTTTCTTTTTTTAAATGACTTTCAGTGATAGTTACTATATGTTTAATTCCAGCCACTTACTACCTTAATTCCATATTACTATAAGATAGTCTGACTGGTTTGACTACATTTCCTTTTTCTCAGATCAAAGTCCAAGGCTTGGGTACCTGGGGGCTGTCACATGAAAATAAGCAATATGCATGAATTATAAAATATAATCCCCCTGAAAAGTAATTGTTTATATTTTTTAAGATTAGATAGTAAAATAAATGCAAAATTTATACTTTCAGAGAAGGCTGTATTGCAAATGTGTGAATGTGAAAGATAGCTATGCAAATAAAATGGCACCATGGCAATATGATTATAGAAGAGGCTTTGAAGATAAGAAGACTTGGATTCAAGTCTTGATTCTGATATAAACTGACTCTTTGTGACCTTGGGCAAAACACTCAGTTCCTAAGTGTTCTAAACCCAAAGTGCCAAACACATAGCACCTCACGTAGCACTCTGTAGTTTAACTTGAAGCCCATTAAAATATAATTGAAGATTATTTAACAAAAAGAAAAACAATAGAATAAAACTTTACCTTTTAAATCTGTTGATATGTGATCCAGAGAGAACCTGATGTATAATGCAGTTACCTTCATTTCTATTTGAATTTGACATTATTTAAAAATGAAAACTACAGAGATGGTGCATATTTGTAGTGATAGTTTTCTCACTTAGAAGTTCCCTACAGTAGTAAAATCAGGGGTCCTGTCTCCATGTAAAAATAGTAATTCTATGGTTAATGATTGAAAACTGATCATTGAACCCTATTATAATTTTTTTATTAAATATCAAGCTGTCTTCAATTATTTATTGGGTGCAAAGTTTTATGAATTTTGTTTTCCATGATTCAGCTTCTGAGAGTTGAAAGAGTCCTGTTATATCGGTTATGTCAACATAATACTAGTAATTAACTATTGTATTTACAAATTAGATTATAGAAAAATATCCTTTAATATTCATATACGAGAGGCTGAGAATCTCTCTCATAATCATATTAACCAAGAAAAATATCTGAAAATATTTTCATGAGTTTGCTTGAAATTAATTAAATGCACTAATAACTCTAGGCTTGCCTGTACAACTTCCTTAGAGCCGTAGGGTGCATGGCTACTGAATCAAACATTTTAAGAAGCATTCATCCGCACTAACCTTTATGTGACCCTGAAAATGCTTTATTGTTATTGATGTTGATGTCTGTAGATGAGTGCCAAAAGGAAAAAAAAAAAAAAAAAAAAAAGACTTTGAGCAAAGGTTTTAAATGTGTGGCTTAAAAGACAGTTTAACTTCATTAAAGAAACAAAATCTGTTTTTATCTCTGTCTAACCTTTGTTTAACTAATTTTTCATTACTTTTGTAAGAACTCAGATTATATAATCTCATTCATTTGGAAATAGATTGAGAATTATATAATTCTCCAAATCTCATTTTCCTCCCCTTTCCTTTTTCCTTTTCCTTCTTCTTTTGTACCTACTTCTCTCCCTAATTCCCTCACTCTCTTTTTTTTTTCTCTCTCTCTCTCTCCTTCCTCATTCCCGCCTTTCCTCCTTCCCTCTCTCCCTTCCTCCCTCCCTGTCTTCCTTTCCTTCCTTTTGCCTCTTCCTCTGTCCCTTCTTCTGTCCCTCCCCTCCCTTTGTTGTTGTTGTGGATATTGAATTTGAATCCTTTAAATGAGAAGGTTCTTAAAGTGAAGTCCAATGACCTTGTATTTTTTATATATTTTGATAATTTTAATTATAGTAGGTTTCCTTTGTAATCTTATGTATTTTTCCCATAAAAAATAATAAAACTTCATCATACTTTCAAAGGGATTTATCCATCACACACAGAAAAAGAGGGTAAAGAGGGGAGGAGGGAAGAGGAAGAGGAAGAGGGAAAAGGAGGGAGAGAGAAAAGAGAGGGAAGGAGAGAGAGAGAGAGAGAGAGAGAGAGAGAGAGAGAGAGAGAGAGAGAGAGAGAGAGAGAGAGAGAGAGAGAGAGAGAGAGAGAGAAAAGAGAGAGCCGAACAGATATGGGGTGGGGTGGGGGCGGAGATAGGACAAAGCTGGGAGAGAGAGAAACAGAGACAGATATAGAGATACACACACACACACACACACAGAGAGAGAGAGAGAAAGAGAGGGAGAGAGGAGAGACAGACAAGATAGATATACTCTTAACAATCTTTTCGATTGCCAAAAACAAGATGGAGTTAACATATTTTTAAAGTTTATGTAGCCTGTAAATAAGGAAGATTTAAAAAGTAAATATTTTGAAGTTGAACTTTTTTACAATTTAAAGTGACTATGAAAATACTTTTTAAAAATTTATAAGTCACTTTTTAAAAAGTTGCTTTTAATTGAATTTTTTTGGTTGAAAACAATATCTCATATTTATATAGGATTTTCAGATGATATTTTTAGTCATCATTTCATTTTCATAATAAATGCCATGAGATAGTATTATCTCTATTTTACAGCAGAAGAAACTTAAAGTTTTAGTTTCTTCAGTGTTATGGCTTGCCCAAGTTGTACAAGGCATGATTTGAACTCAGATTATCTTAAATCCCCCTGTGCTAGCTTCACTGTTCCACCCTGCTGCCTATAGTAAATCAACAAGTATGTCTCATTATAGGAAGACAAAACTAATTATATTGAATGAAACAGTTTGATGTAGTAGAAAGAAAAAACAGTAATAATCTCTGTTCAGCTACTTACCACTTATGTGGTCCTTGGCAAATCAGAGCACCTCTCTAATGCTTAAATTCTTTTCAATAAAATAAATTTATTATAATTAGATGGCTTTTAATTTTCAGATTTAAAGCTTTCATCTTATGTCATATTCTGGGTGAATTTTGTCGGTTTTTTTTTAACCTGAATTTTAACGTTCTTGAGCTATCTTGATACTATATAAACTACATTGATGCTACCAGTCACTTGATTACAGCTTAGGTGAGACAGAATACAGAGCTATGGGAAAAATGAATAATGAATAGCTATAACACATTTGGGTTTTGCCCTGAGATCTTTCAACTGACTGAATTATGATTTAATATGTACTTATATTCAGTCTAGTTTCCTTTAAGTCATTTTCCCTTTACATAAGAGTAGGAAAACTGAATGTTAACCAAGAGAATTTGTCAAAATTTGTAAATCTACTTTAATATTCTATAAGGATTTAAATCTAACTAGTTTAGATATGCTTTTATTTTCCACTTAGAAACTATCAATTTTTGAAAATAGAAGATATGTTTTTTTATTTCAGCCCAAGGAATCGATTTAATTCCATTATGTGATAATATACATTGGACCCCACCCACACTTTCTCTTTCAGGGTGATCTTTGTTCATGTTCTATTAAAAAAATTAAAATAAAATAAAAACAAAACTTATTACTCAACATCTTAACATGCTTTCTTTAAAACTTTTAAAATTATATGGATACCAGAACTCATTATTAATTTTCATTTGCTCATGTGTGACTGACCTCTTCTGAAGATCTTAAACCACTTCTTGCATTTAAAGCATATTGTTTTCAGGCTGTAACCCATTTAATATAATGTGTCTCTCCTTTTCCATATGATTCTTCTGAGTTTGTGGTATTCTATGACAAATAGTAGTAGTACTAATAGAATTTTGATATATAAAAAGATGGTGTTTTGATTACCTTAGTATTATTCCAATCGCTATATCATTTCCAAGAATAATCTAACATGCTCTGTACTTCTAGCTCACTGTCAATTTCAGTGCTTGTCCAAGATACATGCATGGTAGGGCCAGCTATGTTTGAGCATCTTGTGTTGAACATGTTGATATGAGTAACAAGAATTCTTCATCTTTTATTTGTTTTTCCTATGTGGATTGCTAGTATTCTTGGCTTGATGCCTTCAGTACAATGTCATCCTTTAATAAGAGCTTCTGGAGGACCTAACCATCATTCGAGAGATCTGTGAATTGTATGCAGCAGAAAGGACCCAATTCTAGATTTAGAATTGTAAGGCAATAGAGTCAAATTCAAATAGATGCAAATCCATAAAGATCACTTCTGGTTACATATAGAATTAGTTTTAAAGTATGCTATTATTTATGATTTATTGTATTTTTATTTAGTCAGATATTTCAAAATTACATTTTAATCTGGTATGGGTTCCTTGGGTGTTACAGCCAGCCAAGTTTGACAACTTCACAGAGTCCTTAAAGCATATCTAATTTTAAAGATAAAAACACATTTTATAGATGAGGAAATTGAGCCTCAAAGAAGAATTATTTCCCTAAGATGACACAGGCAGAAAGTGGCAGACTAAGAATGTGAACTGATTTTTTCTGATTATACATTTTCCACTATTGTATATTATCTTTCAGTAGTTAATATCTTTGATGAGCATATTTACAATATATTTTGAGCCTTGCTTTAGGTTGATAATCAGAGGATTATTGACAAAATTATTTCTGTGATTGCATCTATTAAATTGTGCTTAAGGAAATTTTAGTTGGAAATAAATCTATTTCCAACTCCAATTCAACTTCCAAAAAGTATGTTTTGCTTGACTTTTTCAGAAACTTGTTTTCTTTTTGTCATGATACACACATCAGTATCTTATCTATAGCTTTCAGCAGTTGTGAAAGTATAACAACTATAAGTGGGAATTTATGGGTATGAGATTTTTTTATACACACATATATGTGCACATACAAACATGGTCAAACATAATTTATAGATAGCTTGGTTCAACGATTTTAACTCTTTATGACAAAGAATGGCATAAATTCAGAGATAAAGGCGATTTTCAAAACAAAAGACATCAATACATTTTAGAAGGGAAAATCATATAAAAATATGCTTATGCCTTTCTCATGCTTCATCAGAGATAGCTATGGTTCAACACTATAAACATTTAACAGCTGCTGAAATAATAAGCATATATTATTAGATTTCTACCTATGTACATGAATGATAAATACAGGATAGATGGAAGCACTAGAGAGAAAGCACTAAAATCAAAGGGAACTGGGAAAGGCTTCTTACAGAAGGTAGATTTTAGCTGTGACTTGAGGGAAGATGGGAAACCAGAAGGCAGAGAAAAAGAGAGAAAGCATTGTAAGAATGAGGAGCAGTCAAGGAAAATGTATGGAATCAGATGGGGTATCTTCTGAAAGGAACAACAAAGAGGCTGGTATCATTGGATAAGAAAATGGAAGGAAGGGAATAAAGTGCCAGGGGACTAGAAATATTGTCTATGTGTTATAAAAGGATTGAGGTTTGTGTTTTATTTTTAATGTTATATATCATTTTCTTGCAATTTATTTGGTGTTTTCTGGTTCAGGTATCTAAAAAAATGGAAGCTTTAATGATTTCAAAATTGTTGTCCCCTTGCCCCATATGAATTCTTTAGTGTATGTTTGATCCAAGTTCACCTTTAAATTTGTTCCTGATTTCATCTTCTGAAATGCTAATTCTATTTATTCATGTAAGATTTTTTTCTCTGAGTGGCACTTTTTTTAAACATCTAGTTAATTATTTCAGCAACTGTGACTCTTCTATTTGAGGAGCTACTGATGATTAATTTCTTCCTATAGAATAAAACTAAATGATTAATCCAGACAGGATTGTTCTCATTCTTGTTATTATTTCTTATACACTGAAAACTCAAAGGCAACTCCACTTTGGGGTTCTACTTTTCTAATTAGAAAAAAACAAGTAATGTGTAGTTATGATGTATTTTTTTTTCTTCTTGCAAGAAAAGTCAATGATATTCTATTCTAGCTGGTTGACTCTTCATCTATTTGCTTGTCAACAGATTTACTATTCAACAGATTTACTTTCTTTTTTTATTGTAACTTTTGCACAATATTGTATCTCATCTTTTTCTCCCTTCTTGGGTTACTTTTAACAGCTGCCCACTCACTAAGATAACAGTTGCTTCAGTCAAGATTATTCTGATGATATCTATTTGCATTCAAGTTGATTCTGAGATAACTGACATCTCCTGAGGTTATTCATTATATTTCATATCTAGGTTAATTATGAGAACCAATCTTTTATAGGCTTTTACTCCTATTTATATCTAAGTCCACTAAGTTTCTTGAATATGTACAAAGGCTGCATGGCCTCAGAGATTAATCATTAGTGTAGAAAAGTACTATAGAAAAGACTATGTAAAAGCTAGGCACTTGTACCCTAGCCAATTAGCATTCAGGCACGTGTGAAAGCCAGGTCACATGTCACTCTTCTTTAAGAATACCAGAAGATACCAGTACCTTACAAATAAGGACTAATGTTTCAGAAATAGAATTTTTTTCCCCTTTGGATAAGTAAGAACAATTGAGTCTTAGATTATGTTGTTGCAGTCAGGGGCAGATCTCAAGGGCAGAGTGTAAGAGGCACTTGTAGGCTTATTCTGCCTGAGCTTGATAACAGGACATTAAGGTATTGAGTAAGCTTCATTAAGGAGGAAAAGCCTCCTCATTCTTGCTGATCATGCACTCTGTCATGTGACCAGGGGACTATAAAAAGGAGGTTGCAGAAGGTGGAGGAGGGACCTCGAGGGAACTGGAAGGAACTTGAGGTAACTCTGAGGAAGAAAGATAGGAACTCTGGAGGGAAGGCTAGAGGGAATGTTAGAGAATACTATGTAAAGAGTTAGAATAAAGACCTGTTGTTGCATACTTGAGTGACTCGGGTGCTCTGTGGTGGAACCTCTAAAGAGGTAGCTCTCTGATTGGGATAATCAGAGCCGAGACATCCGAAGACCTGGTGAAGGTGAGAAACCAGTTGACCCCCACTGAAGTAAGCAGTGAATAAACAAGTAGGTTATCCTTGACTAGGAAAAGGGTCATTGAATTATCAGAGACTGCAGTAAAAGAAAGTAGTATGGAAGAATGTTTTAAGAGGATTTGTGATAAAGAAGAGGGGAAAAGAGGGAGTTCATGATGAGTGATTTCAATGACCATATCAACCCAAGAAAAGTGTGGTTTCATATATTACAACAGAAACAATATGCTTCTATTTTCATCAATGATGAGAATAGATTGCTATCAAATTGAGGGCAAATCTGATAATTTTTCCATATACATTTTGTCTATAAATTCTCTCTTGATCTGGCTTATGTAAATTTCAAACCAAACTTTTTTTCACATTGTTTTACCTTTCTGCAGCTTTAAACTGTTTTGTGAGATAGCATTGCTTACCATCTGCCATCCTCTCTTGGAATGTTTTGCCAATAAGTTTTCACTCTAAGCCAATGTTGCTTTTATTTTGCATAATCAAATCATCCTTATAAGAAATCACTAGGCAAAGGTGTAGGAGTTGGATTGTAATGGAGAGATCTTTGATGCAGGAAGACCAATTAGGAGGTCACTACACTACACTTAAACAAGAAAAGATGAAGTCATGGATTAAGATAATGGCTGTGTGAACAGAGATAAGAGATTAGACATAAGCAATGGTTTGCTGAAGCCAGTTGTGAGACTTTATTTTTACATTTGCAGTAGAGTATTTATACCTTTAGTTATTGACATATGCTATATAGTAGAACTTTGTTTATTGGGTGTTTTTTTTTGATTGTCTAGATTTGAGAAAATGATAGAGAAAATGTTATTAAATATACTAAACAAATGTGTTACATATGTATTTTCCATCCAAGAGAGGTGACTTAAAACACTCAGCACGCCCCTGTTATGATGATCTATAACATCATCTAAAAGAGATGTTATAGAGTTAGAAATGGCAGATAACTGATTGGAGAGGTGGATAAAGAAAAAAGAACACAGAGAACACAGATATTCTGAATCTAGGGGATAGGAAAAATAGTGTTGCCCATGAGGAAATGGAGAAAACCAGTGGAGCGAAAGAAGATCTTAGAGAAAAGTAAATGAGTTCTCTTTTGAACAGGTGGATAATAAAAGAACTTTTGAACATTTAGTTTGAAATGTCTAGGAGGCAGCTGTTGATATGGAACTAGAGCTCAAGGGAATATCTTGATATGTAGATCTGTTTGTAACCTGCACAGAGATGATAATTATACACATAGAAGCTGATGAGCTCACTAACAAAGTAAATGAAGAGAGAAGAGAGGAGGGCCTGGACAGAGCCTTTTTGAGAAATATACAGTTAGAAGTCATAATAAAGTCATAAATACAATAAAATAACTAAATTGGAGTGATCATACAAATAAGAGAAAAACAAATAAAGATTTTTTTTGAGTGTCATGAAAACTTAGGCGGAGAAATTATCCAGGAAGTGAAAGTGATCAATATTAACTGAAAAGACCATAATATTTCTCAATTATAGAATTGTTGGTATATTTGGAGAGAATAATTCCCTTTGAGTGATGAAGTTGTAAATGAGATCGCAAAGATTAGAGAAGTAAGAGATGATATATAGCTTTTTTCTGGATTTTGGTTGAAAAAGAGAGATGAAGAATAGAGTAATAGCTTTTTGGGATAGTAGATCTAGTGAAATTTAAAAAAAGAGAGGTAGAAGATTTGATCTTGTTTGAATACAATAGAGAATAAACATTTAGAGGAAGAAATTGAAAATTAGAAACAGCAATAGGATTAATCTGCTGAAGAAGATGGGAGGGGATGGAAACAATAGTAAATATATTTTTCTTTACTAGGACCAGGGTCACTCTATTATCAAAGTCTGGGAGGAAAGGAAGTCAGAGTGAGATAATATGTTACGAGATTTTATGATAAAAAGAGAGGGAAAAATAAGAGCTCATGAGTGCCCTCATTTTTTCTTGATGAAAGTAAGGCAATGTTCTCATCTAAGAACATAAAAAGAAGAAAATGTCTCAAAGGTTTGAAAATGACAGAAATGTTTGGAAAAAAGTTTTAACAAAGAATTTTGGAGAAAATCAATTAGGGAGGAGCAAAAGGATTGCCAAACTGGAGTTAGGATTTAGTTGAACTTAAATAGCAAAGTTGTAACTTAAAGATGATGCAGCAAAGATGTCAATACAGATTTGTTTTAGTTCTTCAAGAAGACTATCAACTGATTGGTCATTTGACAAAGGTGTCATTTTTAGAGTAATCTGTGAATGATATAACTATTCCACAACACTACTGCCAAAGTGGAGTAGGGCCATTTTGTTTCTTTGTGTTGTTTAGGTTTCTAGAGCCAAGAATTCATTGCTCTATAGCCCACATATTGATGAGCATCTCTGAACTTAGTCATTTCTTAGACCATAAACATATAGTATATTATTGAGCACATATTTGGAACTCTTCTTGTTTAGTCTATTTCCCAGAAATTGTGCTTTACTATCAAAATGTTAAGGAAATTTCTTCCTTAAAGCATGATTAGGATGAGGGTGATCCTTATCCTTCGTTAGGAATTTTCAGCATCTTTTAAAATCATGATGAGTCATCAAAATAGTAGTTATGTAGATCATACTTCTACTGGAGGCAGTGTGGGATAATAAGCAGAGAGTTAACTTCAGGGTCAGCAAGACCAGGCTTCATCATTGCTTCTAGCAATGCACTGTTTATGTGACCTTGAACAAGTAATTTATATTCTTAATGCTTTAATCAGTTCCTGTGACTATAACTTGCAGGTGATGTGCTAGTCTTCATTTATGGAGATCCACATAGAGCTCCTTATACCAATCAAAGTATAGTTTTGACTCTTCTCAACTAGTACACTCTCCAATTGATCTAGCAATTTGACATTAACAATTGAAAGTAAAACAGATTTGGACTCTGGTTTGGTTTTCATCATTGCCATTTTATTAGTCTAATGTTACTAATCATGTAAGTTAATCCCCCCCCCCCAAAAAAAAAATGGTAACTGATAGTATTGTGATAGTATCAGGTTGAGAAAATATATGTGCTCTAACTATACACTCATTTTGATGAATTAGATAAAGAATCTATAATCTTTCTCTTTCAGTTGTGATGACATCATATTTGTCTTCTATTATTTGAGAGAATAGAGCTATCTCATTCCATCCTATATCCTATTATTATTATAGGGCCAGCTAGAATATCATATTAGTAATAATAATAGGTAGCATTTAAATAATGCTTACTTTCTTTCACTTGTCAAAAATGAAAATTCCATGAGTTTTTTTAAAGCAATTAATAATTCCAAATATTCACAGCAATTAAAAATTTCAAGTAATTAATCATCAATTTATTAATAAGACTAGCTAGCAATCAGTAAATTGATGGCCAGTGGTTTCTCATCACTGCAAGGGAGATGCCTTAAATACTTTTAAAAAGGAATTTCCCAGACAAATTAAAATCACCTTTGATTGGTGGATATTTAATGAGGAGGTAGATTAAAAGTCTTCATCTTGGGACAGCTAGGTGGTGCAGTGGATAAAGCACCACCCCTGAAGTCAGGAGGACCTGAGTTCAAATTTGACCTCAGATACTTAATACTTCAGTTACTTAACCCCAATTGCCTCAGCCAAAAAAAAAATAATAAAAATAAATATTAAAAAAAAAAAAAAAGTCTTCAGCTCTTCCTAGTAAGAAAGTGCCTTGATCATGAAACTGCCTCCAGCAATCTGGGCAGGGAAACCCTTTTTTCCTCCAGACTGACTGTTGGTTTTTTTCCTTCAAGATTTGGGTTACCCTAAAGTTTAATGGAGTCATAACAGGGAGTCCTTCCCGAAGGGTAAGGGCCTGTCCAGGCTGGATGTTGTTTATACTCTAAACAGAATTTAGGTCTCCCAATTTGGTGGGATTCTGCCCAAAAAATAAGGAGCATGTTCCTTAAGGACTTTCTCATTAATCAACCATGCCATTCAGAGATTGAATGAGTGACCTTAACAAGAGTTGGGCCTTTACAGAAAAAAAAAAAAAAAAAAAAAAAGGGAAAAAAGTGGATCACAATTAATTACTTATTTATATAATAGTATAATATTAATTCTCTCACACTATGCTAAACACTTTTTACAATTATTGCCTCATTCAATCCTTATAACAACCCCAGGGAATTATTGTTATTATCTCCATTTAACAGATGAAGAAAATAAGGTAAACAGGCTAAGTGATTTGCCCAGAGTGCTAAATTCCTGAAATTGAATATAAATTCAAGTCTTTCTGACTTCAAGCCTAGTGTACTATGGACTTGCCACCTATCTAACCAACAAAATGTCCAAAAAGTAAAATAACTCAAAAAATTAAAATGTAGAAATGAGGCTTTTTAAAAGGGACAATTATGTCCTCTTTTATATTATATTTGCATTTTTTCAAGCAGAAATGTTTTGTACTCTAATATTTGATTGTCTAAATCTTTTTCTTTGTTTTACATATTTAGACACTTTTGTATCTTCAGATAGGATTATTGAACCATATACTGATAAAGTTCCCATTGAGGGAGAAGATAATTGTGTGTGTGTATGTGTGTGTGTGTGTGTGTTTAATTTTTTTACCTATTTCATTTTTTCATTTTTTCATTTTTTGATGGCTATGAAAGAATAGTGCTTTTGCCTGTAAGAGATAATAAACGTTTAATTGAGTCACTCTTGGAATGTTTCTGAGAACTCAATTGTCCACAAAAAGTTGTAAAAAATGACACTAAGCATTTTAGTACAGAATTCAAATTTGAGTTGTGTGTGTGTGCATGTGCATGCATGCTTATCTTACTGTGCCTAAAATACTTCATTTCTTTGAAGAATTTATTTCAGATACAGATTAAAATGAGTAAATGAGAAACTTAATTTTATTTTGAATTAGCTTGGCTTAAACAGTCATGTGTTCTATGTGTTAAATTAGAAAATGAGGCATTAAAAAAAATTTAGTCTAATTTTTGTCTACAATACAAAGAATGAGAAATAAACAAAATCATTTAAAGAGAACAAATTATCAGAGGGTTCTTGGCTTAAAGCAGGATTTATGATATGTTCATTACTATTTTTTAGTATGATACTTTTCATTTGCAATTTAAATATTTTACTTTTTTTTTGCATTTAAAAGAATTATTCTGAGAACATTTCTGCAGACTTTCCCCAAACCCCAATGCCATGGTGTTGTGTCAATGCCATGACACAAAAATGGCTAAGAAACCTTGGTTAAAAATATACATTTTTAGTAGTACCTATTACTATTTGAGTATTTCTTAGGGACTGAATGTATTCTAGCTCCCCCATCATTGATTATACCAATATAGCTATTGATTAACTTCTATTTGGAAAAGAAATCTAATGAAATTGGAAAAGAGGAGATAGCCTAATATATCTGATTTACACTGGGGACTGAATTCAATTACTGCAATTTGAGGAGACATGAAAGTATCCAATTGATGATATGGGGGGGAAAGTCTCTAGATAACAGAAACATTAGCTTTTAAGACCCTCCTGAACTTGGCACAGTTTAGAGAACATAAAGTAGTTAACTTACAGAGATAAATTGGATTGAACTACTCACCAAACAATAGTGAATATAATTTAATTAAATGTGTCAGTCTGACAAGAAGACTCACATCTAGAAACAGTACTGTGATCGCCCAATGCTTCAAAAAGGAAATTAAAAGCATAAAACTGGTTAGAAATCTCTTAAAGGGAAAAATAAAGGAGCAGTCATCCAAAGGCTCCACATGGAAACTGCCAAATGGTATCTCATTAGAGTCATAAAAAGCATATATACCTCTTAACAACCCAACAGGGAATAAAAAAAAAGTCTAAAAAATTTAATGGTCATAGGATTTATTTGCTATAAAAAAGATACCTTTCAAATTGTATATACAGGCCTAATGATGTGATGCTATTTCATCATATTACTCATATGAATATCTAGAGAGTTAAGAATGCTTTTAAAGCATTTTTTTCCTTGGTGTAACTTATTTTAATAGAGTAAGTACAATCTTTCAAAGAAGTAGGTGTATATTTTTAAGCAGCTGAATACTTGAAGCAGAGGCATGAGTTTTTATATAATGGATCACAGTAACTATATTTACCCTGAATACTATAATCATATATATATATATATGTATGTATATATATACATATGTATATATATACATACATATATATATATATAATTTTTATGTTTAAGAATATTTCATTCTTTTCATAGATTAATCTTTTTTAATAGTCCTATTTCAATAAAACCTAAAGAAGTTGGCACTATTTCTAGGAACCAAGGTTACTAAAACAGCATAGATATATTTACAATGGCAATGAAAAGGAGTAACAATCATAAGCATAGAAGATGACAGGTTGAGAAGGAATTACAAAAGGAAATTAACAATGGGATTTTTAATTATTGTGTGATGAGCTCTTAGAGTAGGCAGTTCATGTTCTGATTATTCTTGTATTTTTGAATGTTTAGATACTTAAAGTATCTAAAATTTTGTAGTTGTGGGCACTCCCTCTATGGGTACAAGCTGTGGTCCCTCTTTGACTTATGTAATCTTCAGGTGGTTGATTTTATTACCTAAAATTTGATCATTTGATACAAAAATGATGATGATCCAATCCAAAACTGATTCTTGGACTAATGACATTCTGTCACTGGGCTTAGATTTGAATTATTTCCCTCAATATAATTGGGACTTTCAGAGTTTGCATTCTACTGGCATAGTGTTTAAAATGACAGTATTCCAAAAATGACACAGTCAGGTTTTTGGAGTATACCTATATAGTGTCACTAAGGCTATGAGATTATAGCTGAGTGGCTTTTTGGCCCCTCTAATGGTTATTAAGTTTGCTGAAAAAGAATCACAGAGTCAGAGGTAGAGTGAGTTGATTAAGAACTCTTCTTATGGGGGCAGTTAGGTGGCGCAGTGGATAGAGCACCAGCCTTGAATTCAGGAGGACCGAGTTCTAATCTGATCTCAGACACTTATTAGCACTTCCTAGCTGTGTGACCCTGGGCAAGTCACTTAACCCCAGCCTCAGGAAAAAACAAAACAAAACAAAACAAAAAAAAAACACCAAGCTCTTCTTACATATTATTTAACATCTTTTTATCCAGTCTGTTCCTTACACACATATATCAAGAAGGAACTCATTGTCTCTAATGCAGTACATTCCATTTGGGGATTGTATGTTCAACGTAATTTTTTTTTTCCACTTAGAGTACCTAGTTCTGCTTACTGTGGATAACAGAATAAATCTAATTAATTCTTCCATTTTGAATACCTTCAAATGTTTAAAAGACAACTTTCATGTCCTCTATTCCCTTCCTCCCAGCTAAACATCTCCAGTCCATTCAACCAATTATAAAGCAGGATCTCAAAGCTCATCACCATTTTGGATGCACTGCTCTAGGTACTCTGTCTTACTGGGGTATTAGTACATTGGATGTATTATTTTCCTAGTCCTGTGTGATGTTCTATTGAACATTAAGGGAACTACGCATGGGCACTAGGTTAGGAGAGATGAGCCTTGGAAATGGGCGCCTCCGCAGCCGTGTCTGGGGCACCAGCCCTACGGCGAGAGCTGCGCCAACTTCAGGGAGCACGACTGGGAGGATGGCAGAAGCAAGGGAACGAAGCCTGTACCAGTCTTTTCACAGGAGCTCTTCAATTGCGCAGGCGCAGGATCAGCTAAGTCTTAATCCTTCTCTGAGAACAGATTTCTTGAAGTGCTTCTGGAAGGCAGCCTTGGCTTTAGTTCCTGTTCAATAATCCCAAAAATGCAGCCAGGAGTTAAAGTCCAGATCCTCTATTGTGTCCTTCAAAATCTTGAATCTTTTTCTGTGGCCTGGTTAGCTTTAGTAGAGGCCTATCTCTCTCCTTGGTTCCCTGATGAGCTCTTGTCTAAGTGTCTCCACATCTACAAAGGTAGACGTGGGAATGAAATCTTGACTCTGCCCCCAAGAGTGTGGGATTATGTGTTTCCCAGAATTCTGGGAATTGAATAATCCTAGTTGTGAATCTCTCATAGGAACATGAGCAGGTTTTTCCTTTAGACTTGTGAATCTGCTGGACTTGCGAATCCACTGAATCTTGGCTCTGAATCTCTTTGAGCTTCCCTGAAGTTCTCCCTTCCCAAGTCGTCTCCTTGCCCAATCCAGACTTAGTGTCCCCACTGAATCTTTATATCCTCCCAGAGAATGGGCTTGTGGGTACTCCCTGGGCTTATGGGAGCTCCTTAAAGGACCAATGAGCAAATTCCTTTAAAGGTGTAAACTCCTTTAAGGGTTTGAACTCCTTTAAAGGTGTGAACTAAGTGCATAACTACCTTGCAAGAATCCTAATATCTCCCCTTTTCTTTTGATTTAGAACATAGGGTGGTTATGACCTTGAAACAGGTATACATAACTCCATCAATATGGGAAATATTACACATAATTACATAAATCACATAAACACATAGTAACATAACACATGAGGAACATATTCATAAATCCTAGAAATAATCCAAAAGGAATCCATTGTCCATGAGTTCATGTGCCAGGAATCCAATAATTCCTACAAGTTTTAAACTCCTGTAATAGTCTCATCAACAATTTTGCATCTCAAGGTATTCAATGATCCCTGCTTGTTTTCAAGTCCTTTAACAGACTTATCTTGTGTTAGTGAATCTAATAATTCCTACAGATTTTGTTCTTAGGTCTTCTCCTTTGTTTTGAGGTTTTTCTCTTTTTCTGTCTCTCTCTGATGGACAAGGTGAATACTACTAGTTGGCACCCATCAAATTCCTTCTCCATCCGAAGAAATGCAAACAAACCCTCTCCCCCAAGAAGTTAATCTATCTGGTCTCTTCCATTCACCACTTTCTCAGTCTCTCCACATCATCTGGTGATTATCTAAATAAAGTGTAGTTGCTCGTACTGGAAACTGCCCTTATGGTGGGTTATAAAACCTGTCTGCTGGAGGCAGTGCAACTTTGTCAAAAATTTAAAAAATTAATAGTATAGAGAACTAAATTTAGAAATGCTCTAGGGTTACCCATGGTTCCCCCTTTCTTCTGATTTTGGAGGAGCATCTTAATGTCTCTGTTTCTTCTCTCTACTATTGCCTGACCTTGAGGATTAAAAAGTATCCCAGTTGTGTATAAAATCTTATACTGTGCACAAAAGTGTGCAAAATCTTTAGAAGTATATGCAGGTCCATTATCTGTTTTTATTTCTTGTGGCACACCCATAATTGCAAATGCTTGGATAAGGAATTCAGTGACCACTCAGGCTGTCTCTTTTGCTGTTGGCACTGCAAACGTGAATCCTGAAAAGGTATCTACTTTGTTAGAATCCTAACAGTCCTGGACTTAGACTCTCTTACCATCTATTCTAAGATCACATTAGCTTCCTTTGCTTTCATAATCATATTATTGACTCATATTGACTTTAAGTTTTCCTAAGATCTCCATATATTTTTTCCAGTTGAACTACTTCTCCTATTTCCTTTAAACATTGATATTTTGAAACCAAGAATAACAATATTCTAATCTATCAAGATCTTTTTATTTCCTGATACTGTTAGCAAATATATTACTTATTCATTCAAGATTTATGTTATTTGCAGATTTGATAAGCATGTTTTCAGTATCTTAATTGAATTCATTGATAAAAATATTAGGCAGCCCAGAACCAAGCAGAGATCACTGTAGAATTTATTTGGAAATTGCCTTCCCAGTTGACAATGAACTATCAATGAGTACTATTTGGTTTTTAAGATTTTTCCATTTCTCAATTCATTTTTCTTTCTAGCTAGCCTTCAACTCTTTTTCTTCTCTATAAAAGTAAATATCAAATGCTTGCTAAAAATCTTGGCATATTATATCAACAACTTGATCTCCATCTCCCATTTTTTATGACCTCATAATAAAAAGGAAATTATTTTTGTAGGACTTGACATGTATTTGTTGAAATAAATATGAATCTCCCACTTCTTTTTCTACACTTTCATTAAGTATTCTTCTTATAATACTCTCTAAAATTTCCTTAGAAGTTGAAGTTATGTTCACTGGCTTATGAATCTTTAAACTACAGTCTCTTTCTTTTTTGAGAAAATTCCTATTACACATGGTCATTTTCATTCCCATGGTAGCTCTTGAATTCTTTTTAATCTTTCAAAAATCATCCTAAGAATCATATTTACTATATGTGAAGCACTTCATGATGAAAAAATCTTGAAACCCTAAGGTGCTGTATAAATATGAGTTGTCATCATTGTTCATGGTATTATTAAGAAACTGCATAAATTATAAAAGAGAATAAATAGGAAGGGAAACATAGAAGGCACCAATCCACCACACATCCAGGAAAGAAATCTCTTACATATAATCAAAAAGAACCCCAGAACTCAACTAATCCAATCAGAATCTGATCAAGAATAATTACCTCTTAAATCCTAACAAATGTTCATCCAGACTTTTTCTTACATTTGATTTGGGGGATTCTAATACATCTTAGGCAGCAAGGCATCCCGTGGCAAAGGCACAAGTGTGACATATAATCCTTGTGGAAATGGGAATTAACAACTTTAGCAAGTGCTTTGAAAAATACTCACTCCAGTTCTTTGTTCCCTATCTCAAGCACTCTTTAGCAACCACAATTATTGAAAACTTGGAAGAGAAATCCCTTGCCATCAAGCCAATGACAAGCTTGGCATTGTCATAAGGTTCAACATCAGAAACAGACATCATTTTGTTAGTGAGAATGATACTAAAATGATGTGTTATCATCTGTTTTGCCACTGCTCCTTAAGGACTACTGGACTTTTGCATCTAATAAATAGATGAAATTGCAAGATTACTCTTCTTCCTATTTGAGTTTCTTGAGATCAGCGTTACCTTGATTCTATATTTGTATTTAATACAATGTTTAGCACATCATATATAATTAGCACATTCTTTTTCATGTACTCCCAAGCAGTTCTTGTATTTCCATTGTTGTTCTACAATATCATCTGTGAATTTTCCTCATAATTAGGCTGGTTCATACCTAAGATCACTTTGTTACATTACTGTACCATTCCAAGTATTAGAAATTTGCTTATTTTGATGTCAATAGTGTCAATCAGTTCAAATATCTCCCTAGAATATTCAGGGAATGATTATAAAAGTGAGTGATCAGGATGAGACACAACTAGATATAGTGAAGTCCCCCTGGCAAAATTATGAGGATAGAAATAATTTGCATAAATAAGCTCAAACTTTTTCTGTTTAATTTTCTGCTTTATCCAATCTGGATTCTACTTTTGGGGTGGAGATATGTTGAGAAGTAGAGCAATATTTCCTGCCCTGAAATACTATATGCATAGGAAATTATTTTTAGCAAGAATTTCCCCATTTCCTTCAACAGGAATCAGCTCTACATTCTCTTTAATGTCTTCATTTCACATTCTTTTTATTTATTCTTTTTATAGTCCCATGTTAAAGACGGAGTTGAGGAGCATGCACAAATAAAATATTCTTCACTCCATTTCATCACCATAACCAAATGTAAAGTCTTGGCCATTTCTTTTATTCAAGGAAAGAAGCTAGATTGTTTGGTGCTGAGGTGATAGAACAAGTTTGAATTGCTAGAGAAGTTGTAGAAGAGCTGAACAGGCTTGAGGCTTTGCAATAGGTTTTGTCACTTGTTTGAAGAGGATTTGAATATTTAGAATGGGAGTGAAATGTAGAATTTTACCACCCTTATTTTAAAGGTGGGGAAAATTGATGTCCAGAGATTTGAAGTGAGTAGTCTAATGTGTCTACTTTTTTTGCTAGTTGATTGTGCAGAGCATAATTTACTAATAGAAATGATTTGCTCTTATGAGTTTGTCTGGTATGTCTAAACATTTGTTTCTGAGAAGTCTGAGAAGTAGAAAGAATTGCACACAAATTTGTAAGAACTGAGTGTTAGATCTCAGCTAAGATCTCCAAGCCTCATTTATCATCTACTATAACATTTAGAGCATTATCTTTTTTTGGGGAATGGAAGTTGGCTCTCCCTTATAGCTTTTCTCTATGATTAGATGGCTCCTCATATTAGGAGGGTGTCTGAGATAGCCATGATGCTTCATTATTCTTTAGGCTTTGTGGTAGATTTCTTCTGTCATATTTCTATGCAAAGGAGCTTCATTCATCTAACCTGTTCATTTTTAGCTTCTATTTATCTATTGTCTTCTCTTAATAGAATGCAAGCTCTTTGAAGGACTATTTTTTTCCTAGGTGTATTTGTCCCAATATCTAGCATAATCCCAGAAACACAACACTTAATAAATTCTTGACTTGTTGATGACTTAGAAACACCTCACATGCACAATTCAAGGAGGTTCCCCCCAAAGAGTTCCTTTTATTTTGTACAGGTTCGAGATTCCTGAAAATAATGCCTTCCTAGCTCAGAAAACCAAATCAGGCTGCTAAGGAAAAAAAAATTGGAAGTAAAATAGCAATCAGCTTAATTTCACATCAGACATACTCTTGAGGAGTCAAAAAATATCTTAGATAACATCTGACATCAGTATATATAGAGGATTGAAACTGTATCCCCAGGTAACTGCATGGTTATGCATTAACCTTATTAAGTGCCTGTGTGTGCCTGCCTGTGAGCATTTGTGTAGAATAAAGGGGGAAATTATAGTTTATGTGTCAGGTATTATAAAAGTTAGGTTTTGAGGAGGTCTTGAAAAATCATTGTAGGAAGAAATGAGCAAAAACATTTAACAGGTGCAAAGAAACAAGTAGAAAATTAAAGGGGTGAAATAATAGCAAAAATAATGTATTTTTAATTTTCTGATTCTTGGGCTATTATTTATTCTGTGTCCTTGGGACCTTGACAAATTGGACCTGAAGCTAGAGAGTAAAGTGAGGGCTAGACACTGCTGATCTGCAGAAAGACCTGGTTTTGAAAACTACTTCTGCTGATGAGTAACTGTGTGATGATGGGTGAATCCCTTGTATTCTTATAGCCTAAGTCACCCTACTTGTAAATGTGATATCTATCTCAGAGTACTGTTCCTTTGAAAAAATTAAGTTATGCATGTAAAGCCATTGCAAGAGTTAAAATGCTATATATGTTTATGATTTTATTACTAATCTATTTACAAATGTTATTAATTTTTTTGCCTGGAAAATACAAATTCTTTAATTTCAGTTCTCAGAGTCTTAATCTGTGTAGATTGAAGGGATTTCTATGTTGCCTTCTGGGTGGCATTCTAGACCTAGAGTAAGAAAAGACCTAAATTCAAATCTAGTCTTATACTATATATGGGAATGAAGGCAAGTCATTCAACCTCTGCTGCTAGGTTCTTACTAAGTGCTAATGAGATAATGAGATGATAGGTTCTTACTAAGTGCTAAGCGGGTACTTAACAATTCTCTAATTTTGGCCTTTACTGGGAATAAACTCCTGGGAGGAGCTTGCATGCTTAGGAGGAGCAAGTTCATTGGTTGAAGTATTTCTTCCCAGAAGCCCTTCCCACGCCCATTCTCTGGGAGGATAAAAGAGGGCAGCACTCGAGAGGTTGAGAGTCTTGTCTGGGCCAGACTTGAGGAGGCTCTCTAGAGGAAGAAGTCTCTCCTATAGACCAGAGAGTGATCGGCAGTCTCTGGAGCGACAGAACTTTACATATTGGCGCCCAACGTGGGGCAAGGACTTTTGCTTATCCTGACAAGGACTTATTCTGAGCCCTTCAGAGGAGCTAGACCGGACCTTTGCAATTTGGCACCCAAACAGGGACAAGACAAGAACAGACGAGATCCTGATTCCAGTGGAAAAGCCTCCAATCCAGATCTCAGTGGAAAAGCCTCTCTGACCCAGAAGTGTGAATAACAAGGAAACTTTGTTAAACTTTGTTAAACAGCTAAAGTAGAATTTCAGTGAAATGGGGCAAATGCCTTCTGTTCAAAGAAAATGTTTGGAGAGCATTATAAAGGTTATGAAAAGCCAAGGATTGATTATAATTTTGGAGGAGATTACTGAACTTTTAAAAACTGTGCAGGTCATATGTCCTTGTTTTCTCTGGAAGAAGAATTGGATCCAGATGAATGGGAATTAGAAGGAAAGCAATTAGGTGAATACTACAATTCCAAACCAAACTCAATTTCCAAAGATATACTTCATAACTACAATTTAATCCAAATGGCTTTAAAAATTGTTATTCTAAAGGAAAAGAAGAAGGAGCAAAATGGGGAGGTGTCAACTAAACTAAGTGAAAAGGATGAATCAGATAACAATGAAGTTAAGTACAATACTGAGCAACAGGAGCATTTCCCAAGTCCTCCCTCAATTAACCCTTTAGGAGTGGAGCAAGAAGGAGGAGGGGAAGAGGCAGAAACACCAACAGAATCACCTGTGAAGCAGCCTAAGCCTATGACAAGATTAGAAAAAGCATTGGTTAAAGCTAAGAAAGAAGGACAGGATATAAGTGATTTTATACATGCATATCCTGTGATTGAAGATATTGACTCTGTAGGTCAAAAAAGGAGAAGATATACACGTTTAGATTTGAATAAAATTAAAGATTTGAAAAAAGGTTGTTCCCTTTATGGGGCTACATCAGCTTATGTTAAAATGTTACTAGATGGTTTGTCTTATGAAGTCCTAACCCTGAATGATTAAAAATCCATAGCAAGGACATGTCTAGAACCTGGACAAAATTTGTTATGGCTTGCGGAGTTTCATGAATTATGTAAAATCCAAGTCAGATGCAATTTGGAAATAGGAATTAACACACAATTCACTTTTGAGCACTTAGCTGGTGAAGGTCGGTATGGAGAGAATTCAGAACAGATTAATTATACCATGACAATATATGAGCAAATTGCTAAGGCTGCAATAAAAGCTTGGGTTGTCCTCCCTGGACAGAAAGATCAGGGAGAGGCTTTCACTAAAATAGAGCAAGGTCCCAATGAACCTTTTGCAGATTGTGTGGGACGTTTGCAAACTGCTGTCAAAAGAACTATTGGAGAAAATGCAGCTACAGAAATAATGACCAGACATCTGGCTAAGGAAAATGCCAATGAGATTTGCAAAAGAATCATATGGGGATTAGACAAAGATGCTCCTTTAGAGGAGATCATAAGACGCTGTGCTACAGTGGGAACAAATGCTTTTTACACCCGGGCTATGATGAATGTGGAAAGACAGGGTCCCTCCTGGCAAGGGACTTCTAGAGAAACTCAGCAATGTTTTCAATGTGGAAAAATTGGACATCTAAGAGCTCAGTGTAGATATGGAGATACAGTGAGAAGACAGGGTGAGAGAAGACCTAAAACTCCATGTCCAAAATGCCACAAGGGTCTCTACTAGGCCTCCAAATGTAGATTGACCCAGGGAAATGAGAGGCAGGGCCCAGCTTCAGCCCCCCAAGTGGGGCATGATGGCAGCCAAGGTTATATCCAGAGAATTTTAAGACATGATCAATCAGCCAAAAGGCAATCAGATGGAAGAAAGGGATTGAAATTAGGAAAAATAGAGTTGTGTGCAGTAGAGACTACTGAGGTACTCCCTGGAGAAGTGAAATCTGTTCCTGTTCAGCCTATGGATCTGTGCCTCTAGGCAGAGTAGGCTTGACCATTTCACCTTCTGAGAGTGCATACAAAACAGTGTCCATCCATACACTGAAGTGGGAAACGTGTAGCTAATATCCCAGTCACTAACACAGGTAGACAACATGTGATTTATCAACCAGGAGAAGTAGTAGCATCAGGCTTATTGTTACATACCCCTAATAAGCATCCTGGTGATAGTCGCCCAGACAAGACTCTAGAGGAAGAAGTCTCTCCTCTAGACCAGAGAGCGATTGGCAGTCTCTAGAGATGACAGAACTTTACACTCTGCCATTTTCATTCATTAACCACTTCTATGGCAGATTTTCATAATACTATAGCTCAGGAAAGCAATTAATGGCCCCATCCTTTCTATCATGGAGTACTATCAGTAGGATACTTATGAGAAATGAACAGCAAGAAGTGGATTGTTGTAGTGTAGGTAACTAGTTGAATTGTCTGCACCCTTATAGAGAGGTGCCTGTAAAGACAGAAAAACAGAGAAATCAAGGACAATTTTCATAAAAATATCTTCCTATGAATTGCTGTTGTTCAATCATGTCTGACTTCATGACCCCATTTGGAGTTCTTGGCAAAGATATTAGAGTGGTTTGCCTTTTCCTTTTTCAGCTTGTTTTATAAGTAAGAAAACTGAAGCAAATAGGTTTAAGTGAATTGCCAAGAGTAACACAGGTAATAAATGTCTGAGGCCAGATTTGAACTCAGAAAAATTAGTCATTCAGAATTTAAGCCCAGAACTCTATTCACTACGTCATTTACCTGTTCTAACAATTAGAATACCACAAAAGTGGAGTAGACTTAATCTGGAAGCATTTATTGAGCATTTGTTATGTACAAAGCACTATATTAGCTGCTGAACAATAACAAAAATAAATTTAAGGCTGGTCTTCTAGGGGAGATAATTCTAATAGAAGAGATAACATATATGTAATTTCTTCAATTGCATTTCGAATAGAAAGGTCTTATGATGCTTTGGGTGCAGTAGCAAAGCAGATAATTCCTTTTTTACATTCTCATTTCCATTCTCATTAGTTGTCTTTAAGCAAATAAATAGGTTTTGGAGGAGGTAATTTTCAGTCAGGTTTTCTTCATTATGAGATTTGGCTACCTCCATGTAGCATGGACTCAGAAACCTGGGCTCTTAATACTGTTTCTTATGTTTCATTTATCTACTGATTACACTTTTTTGTAACAGTATCAGAGAAATTGTGGTAACTATATTCCTGTATTCCTGTGTGAGGGTTTCTATGTCTCTATTAACTGATGACTGGAAGCTAGTATTAATGAATGAATATATAAGTATATTCTTTGTACCAAGAACTATACTAAATATTAGGGATACAAATATATAAATGAAACTAGTTGTTGCCCTCAAAAAGCTTAAATTTTAATTGTTGTTTGTCCTTGGTTCTCAAAGAGGACCATGCCATTAGGGAAAGGTGTGCAAGGAGATATATGTAGAAATTACAGGGAAGATAGGGAGAGCACAAGAGGAATAGATTAACATATCCTACAAATATAAAAATGGTATGTGATGTAAAGATGTGTTCAGAACCTACAGGTTCATTCTTTCTGAACCTACTCATCTATCCTTAAGGTTCTTATTCCAGACTCACGACCCACAACCAGATAAAACTCTCTAATTGCAAATGCCTTATACTATATGTTTTTTAAAATGTTGGTATCAAATCTTGCTTCACTTTTAGATATTCTTCTAGTTGATAATAAGTCTTTAGAATGTGATGTACTTGGTGGGTGGAAGGATGGAAGAAATCTAACTATGGTAACATAATTACAAAAAGAGCACAACCTGGGACCTAAACAAATGGTGACTGGGAATGCCTACTTAAAGCTTAAAGAATGACCCTTTGATAAGTGTGTATTCCAAGGATAAACACACATGGGCTGGGTTCACTGGCACTTTTTGAGAAAAAGTATTCTTCTTGGCTATTGATGGGGGAAGGGAAAGGAGGGAAAGTTATGCATGTGAACACATCTGTCCCATTTTTTTTTAATTTAAGTTTTTGCTTCCAGGAACTTATCAGCACTTAGATATATAATTTTCCTTTATTATTCTTTCCCTCCCTTTCCCCTCCTTTCCATTGAATATAACACCCAACCTCAGAAAGATTTACAAAGTAGTAGAAACAAGTTAGAAGCTACTCTCTATGAATTTCCTTAGAAAGCAAAAAAAAGTGTGGGGAATTATTTATCTCCTCTTGATGCCTTCAGGGCAGCACTTCATTTGATTACTCTCCACAGGCTAATTTTCATCTGTGGGGAATGGCCTCCAAAGCCAGCCCCACTTAAACAAATGCCACACCATGGAAGCTGAGTTAACAAACACCAACTCATTACCATATCAAGTATGACCAAAACTGGTCTTTGACAGTAGCTTTTTCTTTTTTTCTGACACAGTCATTAAAAAGCAAAACCTGAAAAATTCTCCCTTTTATATAATATAACTGAACTTATTTTTTTATAATGAATAATATCTCCAGGAAAAGCATTATTTCTCTCCATTTCCTCCCCTGTTGCTTGCTATCTCACATCTAGGAAGGAAAAACAAACAAACAAACAAACAAAACAAAACCCAAAACCAACAAACAAAAAGCTACATTGAAGGGAATAATATGAACAGAACATCTTTTTTTTTTTTTTTTTCTTTTTTCATTTTACCCCGAAGGTATTCCTAGTCTTTAATGCTAGGAAATGGTTATATCTTTGGTTTGCAGGGGAAGATGACTCAAGATCCCTGAATTTATTTTGTGATATACCAGTATAAATTATATTATATAAAATATAACTAAGCTTCATGGTATAATAGGAAAAATGTTTGACCTGGAATCATGAAGACCTGGATTCAAGTGCTACTTCTTTTCTTTTATTAATGGTGTGATGATGACCAAGCTATTTAATCTCTCAGAGTTTTGGTTTTCTTATTTGTCAAATAGAATAAGAGGCAACTAGGTAATGTAGTTGGACCTTGAGTCAGGGACATCTGAATTTATTGCCTCAGCTATTTATTAACTGTATGACCCTGAGTAAGTCATTTAATTACAGTTCCCTAATATATAAAATGGTAATCACTACTTTCTAGGGTTTTTGTAAAGATCAAATGTGATAATAGACACAAAATGATTTTCAAAGTTTTAAAACATTATGTAAATATCAACTAGTATTACTAATTCGCATGGAAAGCTTCTTTAATTCTCTCCTAGAGATAAGGAAGGACAGAAATATGGAATAGAAGCCAAAGAATCTTTAATTGCATGAGAAGAATGTTCTAATAATTATGAACTAATGGAATGAGAGTTGATTTAAAAAAAAATTAAATTTTCAGTTAATTTTAAATTAGTTATCTCATAATCTGTATGTAATGATGTAACATGAAGGCAACTGTGATACTCTTATGATAATTTTAATGCCTGTATCAAATCAATCCACACAATACTATTATTCTGACATCACCCTAGTATTATTTACATTGTATATGCATTTATGTTAAATACAGCCAAGGATCTTATTTGCCCAACAATATAGTAGCAGTAAGTTACAAGGTGAGAAATTATAGGCCTTTTAGAAATGAATGAAAATAATACAATCTCAATCAATGGGGATTAAGAGAAAAGGTTCCTCTTCTATATTTCTACCATATTTACCACTAGCACAAATATACCACATACTTTTAAAATTCTTGATCATACCTCCAGTCAAACTTTCACTTCATCTATTGTATTTGTCGTAGTACAAGCACTGGTTGACATGACAAATGAGTATAACTAGGACAACAAGAGTAGTAGGACATTAATTATAATCTAGACCCCTTTAGAATCTTTGTGTCCATTCAGTCCATTACTTGACTGACTAATTTTATTTATTTATTTTTTTTTGTCTAGAGATCTCCACTAAATAGCTATATCTATGAAAAAGTCCAAGACCAACAAGACTAAATTGCATTTTGAGTACTGAGTATAATCTTGAACTGGATTAAAGCTATGGTCCATTCTTCTCTGGATCTTTACTTCTGGGGGAAAAACAAAACAAAACAAAAACAAAACAATTATCTTGGAATGGTTTGGCCCTGAAAATAAAAGGATAAGATGCCTGAAGGATTTACTATTCAAGTGGATTTAATTGGCTTTCAGGTTGAGATATAAGCAACATTAGAGTTTTGATAAATTAGACCTATATTACTACACAGCTGAAGCTTGCTAGAAACTCATGAGAAGCATTCTTTTTCAAAGGCAAAAAAGGGAGCCAGGCCTTGTTATTACATGATTTACCTTACTTGACTACTTACTGCTCTGGCTTTGTCTTTGCCATGACTCAGATCCTTTGATTTATAAATTATGAATTACGATGTTCAAAAGTGACACAGAATTTTTCAGTTAATAGTATATTCATATAGCAAGATGAAATAATACTTTCATAATTGCTTATTGCCATATTAAAATGATAATTAGAATAGAATGATGTCCTTGATTACTTTTTAATGGACATGTAGAAGTGTTATAAAATTTTTATAGGCCAAAAGTATTTAGTAAAAATTGGAGTATTAGTAGTGTATTGGACATAAATTGGTCAATTAATAGTATATAGTATAGAACTGAAATAAATAAGATCGTAACAAGTAAATAAGATGTAAATAAGTAAGCCCTCTTCTCTAAGAATAGCTCATCATTTTAAACTGGTAATGTTTGCATTTCATATATGTAAAGATCAGAATATAATTTTATTTTGTGATTATTTTCTACTCTTTTCTATATATTTCTAAGAGATGTCAAAATATGGAGAAAATAAAATAACAAAATATGTTATGAAAGCATTGCGTGCTTTTTTTTTTTTTGCATTGATTTTTTTTTTTTCTTTCCTAAGGAAAAAAAAAAGTGTCTCTGAATCTGCTTTTTCATTCATGTTTTTTTTTTTTTTTCCTCCTTAAGTATATGCCAGAGCTAGGTCACCTAAGTTACAATCTTAGCATACACGTAGTCAAGCCATTTGGGGCCTACAGTGAAGAGGCATAATAAGGCACTCTAAGGATGTGTGTGTGGGAATATAAATAGAGATAGAGATAGTAATTAATAAACACATATACACATATATATATATATGTATTCCTTCTAGAGTTGTGATCTTATGATTCTACTCATTACATCATGGTTTATTGATACATATCCATATATACACATACATATATCATATGTATGATATATATATATTCATGCATACACAGATAGATTTGTATATATACATATATATATTTTTCTATTTATACATGTATATATATATATATAGGTATATATATATCTATACATATATACATTCACCTATGTGTGTGTGTATATATATGCATATATATATATATGTATACACATATTTGTGTATATTATACACAATGGTATAATAAAAAGAGAATTGGATTATAGTCCTAAATAGAGCTGGAATGAATCTAGAGACTTGTGGACATAAACAGACTTGCACAGGTTTATATATATTAGATAGTAAATCACAGAAAGTGATCTGAGATCTAACCCTACGTATAACATTTATTAATCATACAACCACAGACAAATCTTAGAAACTCTTTAAACCTTGGTATCCTGTTTTCTAAAACAGTGATGAAGATAACTTATTTCATGGAATTATTTATTGTCAGAATTAGATGAGATAATATATGTAAAGTGTTTTGCAAATATCAAAATATTGTACAAGTGAGATATTAGAATTATTGAGGTACAGATCCAGTTATCACAAGAGGTTTCAGTCATTTGGATGGAACAACTGCTGTTTAAGCAGATCTTTCCTCCTTAGCATCTCATCCTTCCTTCACTTAGTTCTGTGGGAAGGGATGTATGAAGGCTGGGATGGAGTGTGTGTGTGTGTGTGTGTGTGTGTGTGTGTTGGGTGAGTATAATAAGATTTATTACCATGCTGAAGAACCATACAAGTCAGGAGTTCAAGTACTGGTACCTTGCACAGTTAGGACCAGAGAGTCTCAAAAAATAAAAGATTTAGAGCTTTATGGGGCATCAGCCATTTTGTGTTTTCAGATGAGGAAACTGATATCTAAGTAAGCTATAATTTTTCTGAAGTCAAATTAGTAAAAAGTGACAAGGCTGAGATTCTAATCAATAGTCATCTGCCTCTAGATCGAGTAATCTCTCCACTCTGCCATAAGTTATCCTTTTTCTTCTAATTATTTCTAAATTATTTGCAGAAACTCTATAGGCATTTGTTATGATTTTGGATGGATTCAGAGCTTTATACAAATTAGACTAAGACTGAGGCAAAATTACCTTAATTAGATAAGTTATATTTATTTTATATAAGCAAATATATTCACTAAAATTAATTATATTTAGAAACAGGGCTACATATAAAGTTATATTTATCCATAAAACAATATGTTATTATTTAAAAGTAGTTATATTACTAAAATTATATTTGTCTTTACTTCTCTAGATTTAAATATGATCAATTATATATTCTTTTCTCCATCCCCTCCCCCACCAGCATTGCCCCATCCTTTTCTCTTTATCTTGTTTGCAAAATAAAACTAAATAGCCCATTTACCACCAGAGGAATGTGCTGTTTTTGTTTCTATTGCTGTTTAATGATCTAGTGAACCTTTAGCTCCTCCAATTGATTTTCTTAAATAATGAATACTACAGCTTTTACAAGAAGGTTTGTATTAAGAATCAGTGGTTCAAAATTTTGTTTTTTTTTCCTACAATCCAGCAGAGTATAGTAACGGTAGTATTTCTAAACGAAGGGGGAAAAATTCCAATCATTCTTTTCCTCTGGAATATGTAATCTGTCATCCTTTTAACCTTTATTTAGAGGGAAGCAGCCAAAATGAGGAAAGACTTGAAGCCATATTACATAATAATATAATTATCAGTGAAGGAATTGGTGCATATTGTTATGGAGAAATAAAATCTTGGGAGTAGGGGGCTGTGGGAAGGAGAATAAGAAGAGAAGTTTCCTGGAACCAACTCTAATTAGATTGTGAAAATAACACAGTTAAATTTTCATTGTGAATATTTACATCTTAGAAATCATCATATGCTACAAATGAGGGCTTTATTTATTGCTTTGTTTTTTGTGTAGACTTTACAAGGTGATAGAGAAAATGTTAACAATTTTGAATAAAATTAAAAGTGTGTCATGTGTACTTAAAAAAACAAACAAACAAACAAAAAACAGTAATTAGACATTTCCCAGCATACCCTTGGTAAGGGAACATATGATCACTGTCTTCAGATGATCTCTTACAGATGAAGGATTAGTCTTTTTTTTTTTTTTTTTTTTTTTTTTTTTTCTACTAGGAGTAGTAGAAGTTGCAGGAGAGGCAAATTAAGGCTTGGAGCAAAGAAAAGAAAGCTTCCTAGTAAGTGTAGCTGCCTAAAATTTTAATGATCTAAATGTAGAGGGTGGATAACCCTTAATTTGTAATATTCTAAAAAAGATTTTCTCTTTGGTTATAGGTAGATAGCATTTACTGAATGATTTCCAAGAACTCCCTTCAGATATTACAAAAGTCCTCATCTAGTAGTAGTAAGTGGACAACAAAAATACTCTATAGTAAACAAAAAAAGAAAGCAGGGTCATTTTGCAATTTAATTAGATTTAAATTTATTATAGTATGTGACTGCAGTTTCTTCAACAACACAATAATAGTTAATATTAGTGGGTCACAGTGCTGATAGGGGTTTAGCAAAGCATCATAAATGGAAATAATTCTTGGATAAGTTACAGAGTTGAAGTAATTAGGTATACGCTTAGATCTTGGATATATGACTTTGATGATATAAAGCCTATAACATTTCCTTTCTCCTTTGAGGGAAAAATAAAGATGACTATATAAATGTGTTCCACTTAAATATTTGTAAAGCTTCCTGTTACCTAGCAAAGTTGTGGGATATCAGCAATGACGGACTTTGTTATTCTCAGCAATACAAACATCCAAAAGTACTCTGAAGGAATTTGATAAAAAATATTATCCCTATCTAGGGAAAGAAGTTATAACATCTGAATATAGACTGAAAAATACATTTTATACCTTTATTTTTTGTGGTTGTGTGTGTGTGTGTGTGTGTGTTTGTGTGTGTTTATATAAGTGTGTGTTGGGCTTTCTTTTGCCACTTGACTTGTGGAAATGTTTTGCTCAACTTCCCATGGGCCTTCACAATGTGGGGAGGGATAAAGAAGAAGGGGAGAATCTGGAGTTCAAAAATTTTAAAACAAAAGTAAAAAATGTACATGTAACTGGGGGAAATAAAGATATTTAAAAGAAAAAAAGAAAAGAAAAAACTTCCTGTTACCGTCTCCTCCACAACCAGTGTGAGGTCATTTAAAAGTGATATTACTTCATTAGCTTAAATGTAAATGATCATAATATTTTCCCCTTGGTATTTTTGTGGTAGAATCTGATTATGTTGTTATTTAATGATTTATTGTTTTTAAAAGAAGTCTTAATATAAGCTTTAAATGATAACAAAATTGGTATTTGGCAACAGTCTTCTATTGGTATTTTTCAAAGCACGATGCTGTCCTCAAGTTATGATGAATTAAAATAATATCCACTAAGAAGAATGATTTTAAAATGCATGAACATTTTCACTGAACACCTGATTGTGTGATCTGCAGCTCTTAGTTTTCCCATCTCAAGAAGGGCTATGATAATATATGACTATAATAAGAGTAAAAATAATTTAGATTTTTATGACAAGATATGTTGCAGAAAATAATTTTTAAAAAAAGAAAATTGTGAATAAGTAGGTTCTCTTTTTGAGGTAGTTTTCTCCAGGGGAACAAATAAAGTTAAACATTTTCTCTCCTTATCTCAGCTCATTTAGAAGGATTTGTACAGATTTGCAGCTAAAAGAGAATTTCAAGATTAAATCCAGTCATCTCATTTTTACAGTGAAACAACTGAGACCTGTGAAGTGACCTGAGTTTCCCTAGAGTACACAGGTAGTAAGTAGTAGAACTAGGATTTACTCAGATCCTCTGACCCTGCATCCAAATTTCTTTCTATAAGAGCATGCTCCCTCACTTCCAGTGTCATGAAGTTAATAATCTGTTTCTGATACAAGTTTGAAGCTTTGGATTTAAGACAAATCATTTAAGTGAGACTTGATTGAAGTTAGGCAAACCAGATTTGAGATTGGAATAAAATGAAATGTATACATTTCACAGTTAATAAAAGGAGATTTACTTATCCATTGAATGGAAAGAATGCTCATCAAAGATATGACTTGGCTCAGGTAGACATGGCCTTCCTGTCTCCAGAACTGAACGTGGTTGTCAGATCAGGATGTGGTAACTCTTAAAGCAGAAGGAACACAAGTTAAGAGTATTGGCTCGTTGTGGGTTGATGTTCTTATGTTTTATCAGAAATCTGTGTTTACAATTGAAGTGTACAAGTCCTGGGACCAATCAATTCAAAAAGACTGTTTCTTTGCCTTTTAGGGGAAAAACTAGCTTAACCTAGTAGATATTGCAGCTATCACACAGGTAGGCTCAAGGATCACATGTAATGTGACCATCTTGACTGTATCTAATTCAGCTCTAGATAATTGGTGGTCAAAGGAAGAGAGAGAGATTACATCTGTACTCTATAGGTAATAATAAATGGATAGGTGTACTCTATAGTATTGATGGGTGTTGACTTAATCCAAGATTGTTTCCTTCAGAAAATCCATGCTTTCAACTCAGTATAGGAACTTCAGTGATTCAAGATAAAATTGAACCTGGAACCATTGCTCTACAAGTTTACAGGCTACTACAGTATTTTCATAAACAATTTTGCGTATCCACTCTGCTTAGAGTAAAAATGACCTGAGTTCAAATCATACCTGTATTGCCCCAGAAAACTCCCCAAGACTTATCTACTAGGTCATACACTATTGTCAATTTTCCTTGGTGAGAGAAGTTTCCAAGATGATGAAAACATAGATCCTTTCTGTATTCCAATTCTATATATACAACATTGAGCTAAATATTGTGGGAATACAACATAAAAATTCTCTTCTCTCTAGCAGTTTCTATTATAGTGTAATATAATCTCTTCTCTAAAGAGATGACATGCAAAAATAAAGAGATGGCAGGATGTGTTGTGCCAAAAAGAGGTTAAAAGTGAAAGACTACTTTCAACTGTGGTGATTTATAAAGGACCAGGAATGGCTAATAAGCAGGGGAAACACATGGATATTATTAGTCTAGCAACAATACAGGGTTGGAGTTGGATATGGAAGACTAAGTAGAAAGCTTTTGCAATAGACTGAAATTGAAGATATGAAGTATGATGAGGACAATGGGAATGGAAATGAACAGCTAGATGCAAGACATTTCAGAGGCGAAATTGTCAGTGCCTGTTCCATTGTTTATGGATGATTAAACTTTATGTGGACTTTTTTCTCACTTTCACTTTTAAATATGTGAAGGAAGTAATTGTCCTATTTGCCATATTGATTCCTTCTCCTGAAATCTACAACCCATTGTTTTTATTCTTCCTTCTACTTTCCCCCTCTTCTTTACCTAGTTTTGTAGTTTTTACTCATTTATTTGAAATAGAAGTCTTATTCATCCTTATAAAATCATCAATTTAATGTATTGTAGGACGTTCAGATTTCTTAGATTCTGAAACAAATTCTCATTGGAAAAAAACAACTCAGGGATGCAAATGATGCATATACCTAAAGATTTAGAGTGCTTCGAAGCGTATATTTTATTAGCAAAAAGTATTCATTTCTTTTACAGTGCCTCTATTATTAAGAAATACTATAGATATAGCAAATCCGTTGTTTATTCTCACACATACTTGCAATAAGGCATGCTAGCATTAAGAAGAAATTTATAGAGAGCATCTGGGAAGATGGGAGAGTATATCAAAAAATCCCAAGTTCTCCAAATTTCTCCCACAAACAAAATAAAATTGCTTCTCAGGGTAAACATATACAGGTGAAAAACAAGTAAGATGGGCAAATAAAATGTCTTCCTAAGACAATCTGAGAAAACTGGAAAAAAAGACCCCAGGAAAAAGGTTTAATATGTGTGAAGCACATAAACCTCTAAGGCTAGCTCTACAAAACAGCTAGTGAGGAACTCTGGGGCTAATTGGGTTTGGCTGAAGCCTGAACTCAAACATCAGGAACTTTCATCCACCAGAAAGAGTGGGTAGTCTAGGATCTGAGTTCTGGAAGCCTGAGGGAATCTTGTCTCATTAGCTCGTGCTGCAGAGACACCCCCCCTTGTGGAGAAGGAACCAGCATGCTCATGAGTGCAGAGGCAGTGGGGCAGGGCCACTGCTAGTTCTTGGCCATTGGGGGGGAGGGGTGCTTTTAGTTTGGGGTTCCAGGTCAAAGAGGAGAGGTAAGTGAAGCCAGAGGAACCATCCTATCCCCCAACCCAGGATTAGAGGTGCTTACACTAGTAAATTCTCAATAAGAAAAAAATAATAATAATAATGAGTAGGAACAGGAGAAAGAATCCAACCATAAAAACTTACCTTGGGGAAGACCAGGGTTCATCTTCAAAGGAGGTGATTGAAGTAAAAAAAAAAAAAAAAAAAGGCCTTCATTCCTCAAAGAATAATATTAAATGGCTACCTATAAAGGCTTTAAAAGAAAAATGCTAGAGATTGAATTAAAAAAAAAACACAAAAAAACCTCAAATAAAGAAACAAACAAATAAGAACCATTCAAGAAAAACAAGAAGATTATGAAAGGCAAGTCAACTAACTAGAAAAGGAGATCCAGAGTCTTAAAGAAGAAAACAGTTCTTTGAAAATTAGAATTGGGAAAGGGGAAGCTGGGAAGGAATAAGAGACTAAATATAGCAAAATAAACTATAAAGAATGAAAAAAAATAGATAAGAATTTGAAACATCTCATAAGAAAACAAATCTGGAGGACAGATCAAGAAGAGAAAACATAAAAGTAATTGCACTATCTGAATGCTATAAAAAAAAAAAAGAATCTTTATACAATAATACAAGAAATAATCCAAGAAAAATGTCCTGAAGTGACAGAACAAGAAGAAAAAGTAGAAATAGGAAAAAAAAAAACCCTATCACTACCTCAAAGAGAGCCTATAAGGCAAATAAATATAAACATTATTGATAAATTTTGAAATTCCCAGATAAAAGAGAAAATTTTACAGAAAACAATCCCTCTGAACCACAAAAAATTCAAATATGCTGAAACTACAATTATAATAAAAGACTGCAGAACATGAAATATATATATAGTCAATCAAAAGATCTAGGATTACAGCCACAAATATTATAACCAGCAAAATTCAGCACAATATTGAATAAAAATTCAATGAATTCACAGATTTTAAGAATTTTGTCTCAACCAAACCTGAACTCAATAGAAAATGTAACATATCAGAGCCAACATCAAAGTAATTTCAAAGGACTCAATAATGACAAACTGCTTATATTTTATACATGGAAATGTAAATCATTTGTCTAAGATTGACACTAGTAATTGGGTAATACAAAAGAAAAATTGGGGCAGAGATGTGTGATCTGATTCTAAAAATTAAAACTGTCTAGGAAAAGGTAAAAATAATGAAGCTCTATGAATGAGGTACAGAGGAAAAACCTATCCAGTTGCATTAGATGAGGAAGGAGGGCTGATAGTTCTGAAAACCTACTTACATTAGGAATGGGTTTGATAGGGAAACATGCATAATACATACATACATACATACATATATATATATATATACATACATGTATATATGTATATAAATAAGAGGAAGGAATAGTGGGGTACAGAATGGTATATAGATTTATAGCAGTGGGACAGAGTGTGTTCATTGATGGGAATGGGATAAAGAAGGAGGGAAAGAGCAGGGACAGAAAAGAGAGGGATCCATGGGTAGGGGAGGTTAAGTAATAGCAAGGAAACTTAAAGAGTAGAACTAAAGTACATGAGTTAGTAGGAATAAGAAATAAGAAACTTACACAAACAATAACAAGGATCAGGAGTAGAATAAAGCAAAAAAAGAGGAGGGTTTTGTAATCATTTTTCTTAAAGTCAAACTTAAAGATTCAAGCAAGAGAGAAATCTACAGTATATGTCAGTCATAGTAATAATGTTTTAGTTTATCTTTGTATGTGTAAATGCATATTTATATGTATAGGTATGCATGTAGGTTTATGTATATATATATATATATATATATATATATATATATATATATATATATATATATATATATATATGTAACTATATCCTTGCTTAATTATAGCTTGCTTGAGAATGGTGGTGGGAGATGAAGGGGGAAAAAAAGAATAAAGTAAAAAGTGCTGAACAGAGAACAAAAGAATCATCTAAAAGGGAAAAAATGGACAGTTATGAACATGTCTTCTATGGATATGCATGCTTTCTTGAAATATAAATTTACTGTTACGTATTTTCATCCTCCCTGATGATGGTCTGCTGGACATATGACAATGTTTTCTTTTCTTTTTTCTTTCTTTCTTTTTCTATTTTTTTTCTTATGTTGTGTTTAGTTTTAAATAAATACTTTTTTTTTTTTCTGGAAAGAAAAAGAACAAATTTATAGCCTGCTATCTGGCTTCTCAAGAAGGGGAGGATTATAAGAGTATGTCAAAGTATGGTCAGTTAGGGTTGCTTTAAAAACATACATTTCCAAAGAAAGGTCACTCCCAGACCTCTCCTCTTCTCTGGTCCTGATTCTCCAACTTCTTGCTATATATTCCCACTTGCATATTCTGCCACACAGACTCTTTCTATCAAACATAATATTTCCTTTTTGTCAAGGCTCAGCCAGTTCCCAGTTTTTCTGACATTCTAGTGCACCAAGATTTCCTTTAAATTCTAATTTTGTACTTATTAATTAAGAAAGCATATAAGGTCTTATGATTTTATTTAACTCTATATACTGAGCCTTGAGTTATCTTTCTTTGAAGACATGTATGTCTTGTCTTTTGATGGTAAGTTACTTCTTACTGTGGAGAGAGTAGCACAGTTGATAGTTATTTGACTAAAGAGATGATAAAATGTGTTTTAATTTAGGGTTCATTTTTGAGACCCTTGCTAAGTCAAATAGATCTTTTTTACTGACCAAATTTACATTAATATAACAACATTGGTGATAATAAGATGTGAAAATCAAAGGTTGCTTTTAGAAATTAAAGCTTTACTGGCATACAAATATGTATCATTGATTTAGCTTTGTTATCTCTCTAAAGAAGTTCTGAAATAAGTTAACATATAGTCACCTAACTGATGCTTCCTCTTGTGGTTTAAATAGAAGGAGACAAAAGTAATTTATACAACTTCAGCCCTTTTCTAGATGCTTTCCAGATACTGAAATTCAAAGGCAATTAAAGTCACTTTTAAAAAAGGATATTTTTCATTAGACTACTTAGAACAATCAATGCTATATCAAAGTTCTATCTGAAGACAGTTATTAGCAATAAGAATCATGTTTTGGGAACAGATAAACAAAAAAGAGGAGATAAGAGGGAATCAAAGAAAATATAATGATATGACTGAGAGAAATTCTCATCATCAGAGCAAAAATTTCAGAAAGAACTCTTTAAAATAGTAACAGCTTTTAATTTTTAAAAATACGTGCAAAGATAATTTCAACTTTCGTCCTTGAAAAGTCTTGTGTTCCAAATTTTCCTCTCTCTCTTCTTACTTTCCCCTCCCAGATAACAATTAATTCAATATAGTTTATACACGTGCAATTCTTCTAAAATATTTGCATATTTATCATGCTGCACACAGAAAACATCAGATCAAAAGAGAATAAGTGAGAAAGAAAAAAAAAAACAAACAAACAAGCACACAAAGAAGAACAACACAAAAATAAAAATAGTACATTATGCTCCATATTCAATCCCCAGATGGCTCTCTCAATCACAGGTCTATTGAAATCTATTGAAATTGGCCTGAATCACCTTAATGTTGAAAAAAAGCCAAGTTCATTACAGTCGATCATCACATAATTACATATTTCTATGTACAATGTTCTTGTGATTCTGTTCACTTCACTTAGCATCATTTCATGTAAGTCTCTAGGTTTTTCTGAAATCAATCTGTTGATTGTTTTTTACAGAACAATAATATTCCAATTAGAGTCATATGCCATAACTTATTCAGCCAATCCCCAATTTACAGGTATCTACTCAGTTTCCAATTCCTGGCCACTACAAAAAGAGTTGCTACAAACATTTTTGCACATGTGGGTCCTTTTACCTTTTTCATGATCTCTTTGAGATACAGACACAATAGAGACACTGCTGGATCAAAGAGTATCCCAAATTGCTTCCATTTGTTTTTGTTTTGTTCATGATTATATTTCCAACAATTATGTATAGCAGAAAATAAGAACAATGAGAATATACAATATAAAATTGTGATGGAAACAGGGAGTTCATATTTGGCATTTCAGAATCTTTTTGATAGACACAAATGGAATAAAGAAGGAATAACTTATGATATATCACATTAATTAGACTATGCAATTAAAATAGATGAAAAGGGACTAGAAATGAGAAGGTATATGCAAAAAAATTTTCTTGTAAAGAAAGCTAACAAAGAATTAAGACGGTGCAAAGGAGGGAAGATTTGAATCACATACCTTTCTGAACAGAGAAAGAAAAAGAACCAAGAGAAGGGAAGAAATAGATTAATAAACAGAAAGAAAAATAAATGAACTATTTGAGTAAATTCAAGAATATTTAAAATTTAAATAAATTCAAGGAGGTTGACAGAGGGCAAATGTGCAGGAATTTTGGGAAAAAGCCTATTTTCTATAGTCTATTTCATAGACTAGTATTAACATGCTATAAGCAAATCTAATAGTACGATAAAAGTATGGACTTAAAAGAAAAAAGGGATAAAATTTAATACAAAAGAAATGAATTGAAGAATAAATTGAACTACCATGAACTACCACAGCCTTAAATTTTAATTTACTAAATTTCTGAATTCACTAAAATGAAAGATAATGGCAAAATGGTTGAGAATAATTCCCAGTGGTTTTCCTATTACAAGAAATACATCTTTAACAATAAGGTACACCTAGAATGAAAATAAAAGGCTCAAAAATTACTTCCTATAACTTATTCTAAAAAATATAACTTGGAAATATGTTTTAAAAAAAAGTAAAAATTCATTATACCAAGAGAAATAAAAAAGAAACTACTTTTTGTTTGAGTTATTATGGGAAAATAAGGCTAATACTAAATGTATATATTCATATTATTATCTTATAAATAGATAATTTGAAAAATGTTATGGATAAAAATATAAATATTAAATTGAAGAAATTGCTGGAGATTTAGAATTGAAATGAAAATTGTCTTAACTGGAACATTAAAGAATATATTTCTCAGGAATGTATAGTTCATAAATCAGAGCATACATTAGGGCCTAGAGTATTTATAAATACATATAAAAAAGAGATAATGTAGTTTTATGGACCACAATGTAATTAAACTAATTAACATTACATTAACAAGTAGTTAATAAGACATAGGTTTAAATGGAGACCTAATAATGATATTCTGAATGTGCGTCAAAAAATAAATCATAGAAAAAGTCATAAAAAATGAAAGATAATGATATCACAATTTCTTGGATGTACCTAAGACATTTTAAAGGAAATAATCATATCTATAAAACATATTAACAAAAACTGATTAAGAGAAGATTTAAAAACCTAGAAAATTTTAAATCCAAAATAAGCACAAAATTAAGAAACTTTGGAAACTGAAGTAGAAAAATAAAAAGAAAACAAAGTTATAAAATCATAAAATTACATCTCAGTTTTTAAAAAATGATTAAAATGGATAAATCTTTTGGTAATCTAATCACAAAAGACTTGTTTTAATTATTGACACATTTGTTACAAAAGGTTAGCTTTTATTGATGTTGAAGGAAATCAGAGCTCTTTGCTGATTTTTCTACAGGAAAAAATGGTATGGGTATTTGAGAGACTAGCATTACTTCTGTCATTGACCTTATTCTAGGACGTTATAGCACAAGTTAATATCTCCAGCTCTCTCAAGTATATTTGTCTAATTTACTTTTTTCTTTTAGTATTACACAGCTTCTAGAAAATTTCTTTATAAGGCACACAGATAAAACAGTAGAAGGAACTAGGGTGCTAGCTTCTAGCTTCAGTTTGCTTTGATTATTTTTTCTTCATTCACCTTTATTTTTCTTTGCCTCTGATACTTATTTTCTGTATCTAAACGCTCAAGTTAGTTCAGGGTGCACATTGGGTAAATGTTTTGACTAAATACTAATGTCCTTGCAAGAGCCAAAGTGCCTATCATGTTTATATCACAATCATGATTAGAGTTTGTTGTGGGAGCATGGCATTAAGTTTAGATCCAGTCTCTCTTATTTCTGCATAATTATTTTTTCCTAACAGTTTTTTGCAACATCCCCTCAAGAGCTCCCTTGCCCAACTTATACCGCCTTTAGTCATTTAAATGTCCAAAAGGTGGTTATTATTATGACCAGAGTTTTAGCAATCCTCCTAAATGCTAGCTTGTGAGTCCTCATTGCTTTGCTTCCCCTATAATCATCTAGTACAGTAAGTTAACTTGTGTATCAAACACATTTATTGAAACCGCATAACAAAGATAGTAAGAACAAAGCTTTTCCCTTAAACATCAGAAACACAGTCTCCTGCAAAAATGCCCACAGGAAGGAAAATAGCAATGGTAGTGAGCTACCTGTGGAAGGGAGATGATGTGACCAAGGCAACTTATATCCTCCAAACTGCAGGACTTTGTGCCCTTCTTTCTGAAAGTCCTCAATAATTTTATTGCAAGTCTCTCTCCACAGTTTAATCAGACTGACTCTTGGAATGTCTTTTTTCAGGACATATATGGTATAGTAGTGACTAAACTGTGTGGTTCAATTTGCTGTAAGGCTGGGTCATACAAGTCACTCAATGGACATTCTGGCTACTCACCATATTTAATTGTTGATGCCTAAGTAAGTCAGATTGTTTAGATTCTGGACTGTTCTCTGCTGACTGTATCAATCCACTTTTTTCCTGAGGTTGCTGTTCAGTAAATAGTTTTGGGACTTTTTCCCCCCACTTTCAGCCCCTAGCTATGCAGAGCAGGAAGCTGGTTTAACATGTTAAGCTGGAGAGTTAATGAACTCTTTTTGCTAGAGCAATGGCATTTAAATCTTTCTTTTTAAAATTCTTTCCTTCAGTAAATCTACTCTACATAGTTTTAGGATTATTAGTTTTAGTCATATTTATCTATCATTCCTCTTTGGGAATTCATTCTGTGATCTGGAGGTGTATTTATTCTTTTTCTGGCTTTTTCTGTTCAATTAAGGATATTCATGGTTTGCCATATCATTTGCTATATCAGTTTTTACAATTCTTTCTTTATAGTATTCTATGAATTTATGAGTACTTAAGTAATCATGAAGCCTGTCCCCTGTTTTTTCTTAAGTTTCAATCACTTCTTATATCTTCCTGGGTAGTTTAATCTCAAGTAAGTTTATTTTTAAAAATATTTTTATTTGTCTAGAACTATGCAAACTATTGGGAAGATTTTATCTTTGTTAAATTATATACATGTTCTATAATAGATAACTCCATGTAGTCTTCTGTACAGTTTAGAAAAATGTATGCAATAGATACTGCTGGTAAACATTAAATAAAAAAGAGAGAACTATGGACATAAAGATAAAAATATTTTGAAAACTAGAGATTTTTGTAATTAGGGACAGCTAAGTGACTTAGGGGGTAGAGCAATGGACCTGTAGACAGGAAAAGCTGAGTTTAAATTGAACCTCTGATACTCTATTGAGTGATTCTGGGCAAATTACTTGAACTGTGTCTCAAATTTCCTCATATATCAAATGAGAATAATAATAAGACCTACCTTTCAGAGTTGTTGTGAGACTCAAATGAGATAAAAAATTGCAGAGAACTTAGCAGAGCTCCTAGCACAGTACATACTATTAAAATATTAGCTATTATTATTAGTAGTAATAGTAGGAGGAACAGGATACGCGGAAAGATGAGCTCTTTATAGCATCCATCTCCAACACGTTAGAAAGGGACCCAAAGTTATTTGTGAAAGTTGAGAATTGCTTTTAATACGTTATGAATAGCGATCTGAGATAGGAGATAGGTTAGGCAGGCTCAGGGAATTGATAAATAGCAAAGAAAATAGCATAACATGAATGAATAAGACCATGGACATATCAAGAATAGAGAAAAAATAAGAAAAGAGCCTGACAGGAATAAAAACATAGACACTTGATGAAAATGTGAAAATTGAAGTTGCCTGGAAGCAGCTCAAAAAGAGTTTTCAAGACAATAAAACTTGAAAATCTAAGCAGAAAGCAGTGGGAAGCAAGTAGTAGGCCTTTATGAATGGCTAAGTATTAGACAGAAAAGCATTTTTTTTTTTTCCGAAGACACTTCTGACTTATTGTGGAGAAGAAAGGTAAAAATGAGGGACAAGAGCAAGGAGGAAATTACAGAATAAGTATAAGATGAAAAACCATCATAACATGCTTGAGAGTTTTTTCAATAGGGAAGAGGAAATAAATTTATTAGAAAGAATATATGATTTATTCAACTCATATCTCTAGAGCTAAGATAGCTAAGTATCTTATAGACGTTTCTTTTGAGGTTTGTTGTTCAAAGTCTGTGTTAATATCCCATTTATTGTTTTTCAAGAGTTCATAAGGAATTGAAGTAAAATTCTCCTAGAATCTATTAATGCACTTAAATTTTGTAAGAATTCTATGAGAATTAATCATTTTTGTTTTATATGTAGTATATCACTCGTCTTCCTGAGTTCAAATCTAAGCTTAGACCCATACTAGTTATGTGACTGTGGGCAAGTGGCTTAGCCCTGTTTGCCTCAGTTTCTTCATCTGTAAAATAAGGTAGAGAAGGGAATGGCAAACCATTCAGTATCTTTTCCAAGAAAACTTCATGAGTTAGACGCAATTGAAAATGTCTGTACAAGAAATTTGAGGAAAGATCGCCAAATGATTAGTAGGGTTCAAGAATGTTGGATTTGGTACCCAGAGCCCCATTTAGTATCAAACTAATATAGATTATGTGATCTAATTAAACGTAGTTTATGTAATAGATATATAATATAATATGTGTAATAGATTAAAACATAGATTATATAATATATACATCCTAGCAACAATACAGTGTTGGGAAATGACTAAGCAACGTTTTCCAAATCATACTAAAATAAATTGTTATATAACAAAAAATGATTTGAGAAGTTGAGAAGAGATTACTCTTTTACCGTTTTCTCCAGTTTTTTACTTAGAACTGCAATTAAACTGTTAACGAATCATTTATTACTTTAAAGAATGATCTTTTAAAGTGAAAATACTCTTCTTAAAGTTGAATAGATTAAGTTATTGATCACTTACACTTTAGCATTACTGATTATCTTCTCTCATGAAGGAATACTTTGGAAATGTAAATTTCAATGGAAAAAGAAAGAGTGAATCTTATCCCCCCCCCCCCTTATCCTGGGGACCGTGAATTTGCTTTAAAAATACTGATAATTATAATTTAGCATAATTGCTTTCCTTTACAATCATTTGATATATGCATTTTTACATTTTATTATGCCTCTAAAGGAGTCCTTGACATGAAAAAAGGCTAAGAACTTTTGTTGTAATGTAGGGAACTAATTATCATTCGAGTTAAGATGTTCAGGTACTTATAATGAAGACTCTGGTCTCTAGAATACTGTTGATTGTGAATAACAGGAAGAAGAACATAGAAAGAATAAAGCACACTTTACTAGATTTCTGAATGTTAGTGCCATGAAAATATTGAAAATTTGGAGCATCCAGAGATACATTTTAGAATGATATTGATTAACTATTTTATTAATTTTGCTGAACCAAAGTCCTACTCTAAACCATTATTATAACAAGGAAAAAGATCATGACAGTTGTAGTAGAAATTATGATAGGTTCTATTATCTTTGAATGCAACAATGTTAACAACTGTTTATCTCTGCTTTCTAAAGCTTTCTACCTAAGTCTAGGGCTCACAAATAGAGATGAATTCTTTTATTACAGCATGAAACAAAGAAAGATACAAAACAGTCCCCAGTACTATATAGCTCTTTCCATCTCTACAAGTCACAGTAGAAAGCTGTAGAAAAGAAAGCAGAAGGGCTAAGGATCATAAAGATTTTGTAATTCTATAGCATAGTCTTCACTGTTGATAACAGTGAGACAAGCAAGTAGATTATACTGGTAGCATGAACTAGATCATCAGTCTTGACATTGTCACTCTAAATGAAAATGGAAGATGGAGTAAGGTGAAAAGATGGTTTATAGATTATTAATAAAAAGACAAAAATAATTGGCAGAGGTAAGGACAGGGGGAGAGAAATAAGCCTTTAATAAATGCCTCTTGTGTGCCAGGTACTGAGCTTATTGTTCAGGTATTTTCAGTAATATATGACTTTATGAGCCCATTTGGGATTTTCTTGACAGAGACACTGGAGTAGTTTGTAATTTCCTTCTGCACTTCATTTTACAAATGAGGAAACTGAGGGAAACAGAGTTAAGTGATTACTCAGCTAGTAAGCTTCTAAGGTCCTGATATGAACTCACAAAGATGAATCTTTCTAACTCCAGAGCTGATGCTATGTCCACTGCTGACCTAAATGCTTTAAAAATATTATCTCATTTTATCCTCACAGAAACTTTATTAGCTGCTTTTTATATAACGAAAGGCACAAGAAACATAACACTAAAAATCTAACTCATTTTTCCTAGTTCATTTTCAAACAGTGTTCTGGGATATATATATATATATATATATATATATATATATATATATATATATATATATATCCCTATATATATAATATGTTTGCCTCAGTTTCCCCACCTGTAAAAGGAAAAGGAGAAAGAAATGGCAAACCACTTCATTATTTTTGCCAAGAAAACCCCAAATGGGTTCACAAAGAGCAAATATTACTGAAAATGACTGAACAATAAACTTGGTACCAGGTATATAGGAGATATTTAAGGTTTGTCCTCCTCTTGTCCTTCCCTCTGCCTTCTTGCTGCTGTGAATGGCAATATACAATGTGGTTCTAAATTCTGGACATTGCTGATTCTCTATACTATTTCCAAAGACAGTTTATACCATCTCTTCTTGCCTTAAGTCTCCAACAAGTTTCCTTCCAAAATAATTTTCCCTCCACTAATCTTTGATATTTCCCTATTTATTAATTCCTTCATTGTCGTCTACAATTTAGTAATGCATTTATTCATGTCTATTGTGCTCCAAGTATGATAGTATGCACATGCCCGTCTCCTCCATCTTTCAAAATTTTTGCTTTGTCAAACCCTTAGGTCATCATTCTGAATTGTTTCACAACCTTTCAAATTCATATAAATTGCTATTTTTATTCATTGTGTCCTTTAAATATTCCAAATAACTTCTAGTCATTTTTCATTCTGGTTTCCAACTTTGTCACTCTTTTGGAAATACTTTCTTCAATGTTACTGATGTTCTTTGATCCACCAAATCTAGCCTTTTCTCAGTTTTTATCCTTTATTATCTATCTACTGTATTACAAAATGTTGAACATTCTCTCTTGAGTATTCTTGGTCCTATCTCCTTCTCTGACCTGTGATGGATCATGATCTATGCCCATTAATTATAAATATTCTTCATGGCTTTGTCCATGCCTTTATTCTTATGACTCTATAATATCTCAATATCTTCTTTAACCAGTGATTTTAAATATCATCTTATCATCTTTGCAACCACACCTGTTCAGGCTAATCTTCATCTCACTTGACAACCTGCCTATTAGACATTTCAAATGGGATGCCATATAGGCACTTAAGATGTTTCCTTCAAATGCATTCCTCTTCTAAATGTTTTCCCTTTTTTCTTTGATTGCTTGTTTATTTCTTTCTTCCTTGTCAGAATTGCCTCCATTATTCCACCTATCTATATTTAAAATCTTGGTATTATTCTCAATCCCTCAATTTATTAAAATAATACCCCCCCAGAGTCAGTTTCCTAGGTTTGTCATAGTGACTTCCATAACGGCTTTCACATTTATCCTTTTTCCCCTATGTGCATAGTGACTCTACTCTCAGACTCTCATTACTTCCTGGCAGAAATACTGAAATGCCTGATTAGTATAACTACTTCAATATATTTGACTATTCTATACTTCATACAGCTACCAAAAATACAAATATGATAATGTTTCTCAGCTACTCAATACACTCTGATGCTTCTCTATTGTTTCTTGAATAAAATATGAACTTTTCTGTTTGATGTTTAAAGCTCTTCATAATCTGGTCTCAACCCACCTCTTCGATTTTATTGAACATTATTATCTTCCACCCATGTTACAGTTCAGACACAAAATTGGTCTTGCTGTTTCTCATATGTCTGTCTCCTAACCCCATCCCCTTCCAGTGAATGTCTGCCAGAACTGTAATATATTTTCTCCTCATCTCCATATTTTAGGATTTTGTTCCTTCAAAACTGAACTTAAACACCATCATTAAATAAAGCCTTTTTGCATTTTTCTAATTGCTAGATCATTCCTTCATAATTACCTTGTATTGCTTTTGTTTGTTTTTGAATGCTTACATAGTGCTTACATTATGAATCCAAACAGATATGAAATTTTTAAAGGCAGGGATTATTTCACTTTTTTTTTGTTTTGTATCTCCAGTCCAGCATATGGTCTGGCAGAGGTAAGCATTAATAAATACTTGTTGATTGATTGAAACTTAATGATATGGGTCACTTATTCATCTTGTATTATAATAAGAAATGCTGATGATAAACACTTTTTATTTTCAAAGCTTTTCATTTTTAAAACATTTACATAGTTTTCAACATTCACCCTCACAAAATCTTGTGTTCCAAATTTTTTTTCTCCCTTATTTATTATCATTTCTATCATCTTAGCCAATCTCAGAAATGTATAGTGGTACCTCAGAGTTGTCTTAATTTGCATTTCTCTAATCAATGGTGATTTACAATATTTTTTCATATGACTAGAAATGATCTTAATTTCTTCATCTAAAAATTGACTGTTTATATCCTTTGTCTGATAATAAGCACTTTAAAGAAAATCATTATGAAGAATATTATATCTCATGAACATCAAAATAGGTTGTAGAAAGTAAGGACATAGAGAAATTTTACAAAGAAATTGATAAAATGCTCCAAATAAAATCAATATATATTTTAATATTCAGTGACTCCAATGCCACAGAAGACATAGGGAAGGATGGGAAAATGTATACTGTGCAACATGGCACTCAGGAGGTAATAAAAAAGAAAATCTAGTGCTTATAGAATATACCAATCTTGCATGCTCAAAAATCATAAATCTTTTCTTCAAGAAGAAAATAAATATTGTCAAATGACTATGATGTGTACTTGATTTCAACATAAAAAGAAACTTTAAAAAAATTTTTGAAGTAATGAAGTACCAATGTGAGAATCATATGTGAATTAACTGTCTTTGTGCAATGAAATCTTAGGTTTTTTTTTTAATAGCAATGTTTAAAATCAGTATCAAGTAAAAAAAATAATTAGCAGAAGTTCCACATGTCCTATTTATTTGACCTATTCTTGATACAGAAATAATTATAAATGTGTGAAAGAATAAAACTTGGCATATATTACTACCATTTCCTACAAAGTTTAAATGACATAAAATATGTGACCTAATTGGAAATCTAAAGACCCCCAATACTATTGTCAACAATCTTCTTTCCTATCAAGCAAGAAAGAATTTCAATCCATATCCAGTGACAAATTGTATGTCATTCTAAAACCAAAGCAAATAAATCCTGCGGATTTATACTATCAGAAAATGGATTTGTTTTAAAATTTTCTTGTTTGTTTCTTACTACAGTACCCTGTGAATACTACACAGTACAGTAGGGAAGAATTCTCATCTGTATCCCATTAGTACTTAGGTACTGTCCATATTGATGAAATTATATAACTTTGAATTATGTAGGCGATGTGATATAGTGGAAGAGCCACCTTTGAAGTCAGAAAATTGAGAATTCAGATGCAGATATATCCTAATTGTTTAAACTTGGCAAGTTATTTAACATTTCAATTAAGTTGCTTAAAGAGATAACACTTGAAAATTATTAAAAGAGGTAACTCTTGAAGATTATAAATTGCAAACTTGTATTGGTAGAGGGGGTTTCCTTATCAGGTATTTTCTGTGTCATTGATTGTAAATTCATTCCCTAAACCTTTATTAATATTAAACATATTTTATACATATATTATATGGTAGAAAGCAATCCTAATCATAACAACCATTTTATTTTCTTCATTACTTGATTTATAGAACTATTATATAAGCTAATCATATTTGTTTATTTTTAAAATTGTTGTCTAAAGACTTTCCCTTCTACATATAACCCCCAACATAATCCTTTTATATGAACTCTGTTAAGCACTATGAGAAAAACACATAAAATATGGATTTGTTACTTTTGCCATTTGTCAATTAAACACAATTAGTTGGTTTGAAAATGTTGAAAAAATTCCTGTGTTTGAAGCCTAATATGTATAAAGACCCAATGATGTAGGTAGCTCTATGCTTTAATACTTGAGTGAATAATTTGAGAAAGTGGTACAAATGTGACTGAAAATCCTTTAAAGGTCCTATTACTAACTCTTATTTCTTTCTTTTAAAAAGGTGAACAAGATCTGTGGTCCCCCTGTCAGAACACCTACACAAAACCCTGGTTGTTCTCTTGATCAGAACAAAGATAAGCAAGGAATGAAGATCTCTTCAAGAGATGGTGAAGAAACCCTTGCCAGCAGAAGAAAGTAAGACATTAGTTTTACAACCAGAAAGAAGGAAGAAAATAAGCCACTAATTTTACCACAGAATGGACCATATGCAATAAAAAAAACCCTGAAATGCATCAGGAGAGAAAGAAGAGAATAACATTAGTTCAGGCTTAAAAGCCAGCAAAAACAATTTCCTTAGTTAGGCAGGGACTTTTTGCAAAGGCTAGGTTTAACATTAGGAGATAACACATATTGTTTCACTTCAGCTTGGGGCACTGGAATCTGAAAACCATATTTTGTTAAGTGAAAAAGTCAATAAGGTGACCTAAAGACTTTGACAGGAAAAGGTATATTTAAGTCATCAGTTTTAGTACTAGGATAAATGAAGCTCATGACTAGGTATAAGATAATATCTCAGAGTTGTTTTAATTTGCATTTCTCTAATCAGTAGTGATTTAAACTACTTTGTTTTATTTATTCATAATGGATGAATCTATATATTCATAATGAACAAATTAGAATAAAAACGATGAAATAACAATAAATACCACGTGGACAAGTGAGGAAATCCAAGAAGGTTGGGAGTGGGAGCAAAGCACAGAAAAATATTAATCAATAGACAAAGAAATGAGAGTGCTATTGTAATTGGAATTTACTAAAGACTATGTAGTCAGAAAGCAAAAATAAGTATGTGATGAGTGGAGGAAATGTATAATAATTCTGTCTCCAAAAAACATGATATACTGTGGAGTATATGTGAAAAGGTGAAGGAGTGGAAGTAACTTAATGTAGGGGAGTTCTTTCTCTTTCTCTCTGTCTTTGTCTTATAAAAGTAGAGAACGTGAATAATATACTGAGTTTGTTTGATGAAAATTTCATTTCTAAAAGTGTGGAGAGCTACAAGGGAAAATATCACTTGAGGCCTGATTTGACAATAATATGCCATTTTTGTCAATGCAATTGAAATGAAAGAACTAGAGAATGACAACTACATCTTACTATCCATGAAGGATATTGGGTAGGGTAAGAATAGACAATGCAATCTGACACACATCCAGATTTTGAAAGTAGTTTTCAAAGAGTCCAGGCCAAAGCTCAGGCCACACTTCCATGACAAGAGATAATATGGAAGAAATAAATCCAAGATGGGGGTATCTTCCATTAATAAAGTACCTTACAGCATCAAAGCTTATAGTGAATAAGAAAAGTTTAAAAACAAGATGAATAGACCAATGATTTGGACATTGGCTAATATTATTTTTAAAAAAACATATATTTATAGAAGATGAAGCAATGGAAATATTCTGTAAGAAAAAAAATCAGAGATTCTAAATCTGAATATGAAATGAATCAGGCAAAGAAAATCAAAGATGACAAAATAGCTTTTTAAAGTTCTGTTTATAAAGTAAAGGAAAGCTGAAAGATTAGAATTTTTGCTCAGAGCCAAGAAGACAGTGGAATGATTTTTATGATTTTTGCTTTCTTTACATTATGTAACAGTCTTCTAACAGATAAGCAAATGATGACTAGGTTTAAATGCATGATCTTTGAAGAAAGGGTATGGCAATATCCAGTCCCACTAAACTACTTTTTAATTTTCAGGGCCAAAAGTTTGTATAAGAGTAATCAAATAAATTAGGGTATACATTTCAATGATGATTCCTATCTTCTCTTAGTTATTCAAAGCTGTGATAGTTTACAGAAGAAATCTAGAGTGCATTTTAAAAATATAACAGCTTTTTATTTTCAAAATACATTCAAAGGATGTAAGCCTACAGTTCCAGGGGAGAAGCCAAGATGGAGGAATAAGCTAGGAAGCTGCTGGAGCTCTTCCAGTTTCCTTGAAAACCAGATGAAACAAAGCCTTTGAACAGAGTCTAATGGAATGAAACCATTCTCTAGCTCAAGATAGACAGGAAAACTTCAAGAAAGGTCAGTCCCACTGAAGTGAAGAGGGTATTGGTATTCAGTCTAGCTCAGACAGACTCTGAAAGAGCTGGTGAAAGGGTTTTAATCACAGCAAATCAGCTGTGTTTCTTAGTCCTGGATCAGTAGAAGAGTAAATCAGCTTCCAGTTGCAGCTCACAAGGCAAAATCGGAGAAACTAGGTTGTTTCCTGAAAAGAGCAAGCAAATCTGCCCCTGCAAACACAAGGGGCCTGCCCCTGTGATCAAAGCCAAGGGTCACAAATGCATAGGTAGCTTAGGATAGCATCCTATTTACTCCAGGAGCAGAATTCAAACATGAGTAAAAAAAAAAATACTAAAAGGAGAGAAAATGAGCAAGAAACTAAAATGAACTTTGATCATAGAAAGCTACTATTGTGACAGGGCAGACCAAAACACAAACTCAGATAAGAACAGAAAAATCTCAAAGACTGATATAAATTGATCTCCAGCCCAAAGAGGCTTCTTAGAAATGCTCACAAAAAACTTTAAAAGGAAAATAAAAGAGAAGAAAAATGAGAAAGAAAATGAGAAAGGAAATTAGAGGTATATATGAGAGAAACAACACCTTGGAAAAGGAATGAAAAAATTGATTGAATTAAACAACTCCTTAAACAGTAGAATAAACGAAATGGAAAAAGAAATATAAAAGTTAACTGAAGAAAATCACACATTAAAAATTAGAATGGAGCAAATGGAAGCTAATGATTTTGTGACACAGCAAGAATCAGTCAAACAAACAAAAAAAAGAATGAAAAAAAATAGAGGGAACGGTAAAATACATCACTGGAAAAATGGTCAACATGGAAAATTTATCCGGAAGAGAGAATTTAAAAAGAGTTGGCCTACCTGAAGGACATGACCAAAACAAACAAACAAAAAACAAAACAAAAAACCAAAATGGCCTGATAACATTCATCAAGAGATAATTAAGGAAAACTGTCCCAATATTTTAGAATCAGAGGGAAAATACTCATTGAAAGACTCTTATCAATCACCTTCAGAAAGAGATCTCACAAGGAAAACTCCAAAGAACGTTGTTGCAAAACTCCTACAATCTCAAGGAAAAAAATACTGCAAGCTTCCAGAAAAAAAAAAAATAAAATAAAATCAGATATCAAGGAACAACAGTCAGGATTACCCAGCATCTGGCATCTTCTACAATAAAACCTGGAATATCATATTCCAAAAGGCAAAGGACCTACAGTTACAAATAAAAATGAACTACCCAGCAAGACTCAGCATCATCTTTCAGGGGAGAAGATGGAGCTTCAATGAAGTAAGAAACTTTCAATCATTTCTATGAAAAAATTAGAACTAAATAGAAAATTTAATCTCCAAACACAGGAGGACTTAAGAGAAGCATAAAAGAGTAAACAGGGGAAAATATTTATGTGTGTGTATGTACATATATGTACATACATATATGTGAGTATATATATATTTATATCTATCTATCTATCTATCTATATGTGTGTATGTGTATATATATATATATATATATATGTGTGTGTGTAATTTAAAGATTACACTGTTTACATTCCTAGATGAGAAAATCTGTAACTCTTAAGAACAGTATCTGTCACTGAGGCAGAGGAGGGCATCACATGAACTGAGGGCATGGTCAGAAATGGACTTCAATGTGATAATAACATAAAAAAAATGACATTAAGGGATGGAAAAAGCTTGTACTTGAAAAAGAGGAAAGAGGAGATACAATGGAAGAATTAATTTATATGAAGAGGCACAATTGAGGAAAAGAAGGGAGAGGGATAAGCATTGTCTGAAGCTTTATTTCATCAGTTTTGACTATAAGAGGGAACAACTTAATCATTCAGTTGGGCATAGACATTTATCTAGCCCTATAAAGAAGTAGAAGCAGAAATAGGAAAGAAAAGTGATCAGCAGTATAGAAGGGAGGGCAGAAACACTAGGGACAAAGACAAAGAAAGGAGGGAAGGGGTGATAAAAGATAAGGTAGTGGGTGGCATAAGTCAAATAAACAATGGTATTAAGGACAGGGTGGAAAGAATGACCAAAAGTATATACAGGGGAGGAAATAGAGTGGAGGGAAATACAGATCTAGAAATTTTAACTGTGAATATGAATGGAATGAACTCTCCCATAAAAAAGAAGAAAATAAAGTGGATGACAAAGCAGAATCCTACAATATATTGTTTACAAGAAACATATTTGACAGAGACACAAACAGAGTAAAAGTGAAAGATTGTAATAGAATTTATTAAGCTTTAGCTGAAGTAAAAAGAGCAGCGGTAGAAATTCTCAGATAAAGCCAAAGTAAAACTAGACCTTATTAAAAGAGATAAAGAAGGAAAGTACATCTTAATAAAGGGTACCGTGAACAATGAAACAGTAACAATACTAAATGGGTATTCACCAAGTGGTTGAGCAACCAAATTCCTAGAGAAAATTTTAAGCCAATCACAGGAAGAAATAGATAGCAAAACTCTACTTAGTAGACCTCAACCTTCCCCTCTCAAAATCAGACAATTCTAACCACAAAATAAATAAGAAAGAAAGTAGGGAGGTTAATAGAATGCTAAGAAGCCTTGATACAAAAAAGCTCTGGAGAAATATTTCTAAGGAATGGAAAGGGATACACCTTTTTTGTCAGTACTTGGTACTACTTGGCACCTATACAAAAATTGACTCTGCATTAGGTCATTAAAAATTTCACAATCAAATGAAGAAAGGCAGAAATAGTAAATACTTCTTTTTCAGATCACAGTGCAATAAAAATTATATTCAATAAAGTGGTAGGGAAAATATTAAAAACCAATTAGAAATTAAACAATCTAATTCTAAAAAATGAGAGGGTAAAATTACAGAAACAATCTGTAATTTCATCCAAGAGAATGAAAATAATGAGATAACATGCAAAATTATGGGAAATATGGGACATAGCCAAAGCAGTTCTTAGGGGAAATTTTATAAGTCTAAAGAGCTACATGAATAAAATATTGGGATCTCAATGAGTTCTTCATGCAACTAAAAATACTAAAAAAAGGAACAATTTAAAAATATTTTAAATGGCTTTTTATTTACAAGATATATGCATGGGTAATTTTTCAGCATGACAGTTGAAAAACCTTTTGTTCCAACTTTTCTCATCCTTCTCCCCACGCCCTCCCTCTGGATGGCATGTTGGCCAATACATGTTAAATATGTTCAAATATAAGTTAAATACAATATATGTATACATGTCCATATAGTTATTTTGATGTACAAAAAGAATTGGACTTTGAAATAGTATGCAATTAGCCTGTGAAGGAAATAAAAAATACAGGCAGACAAAAATAGAGAGATTGGGAATTCTATATAGTGGTTCATAGTCATCTCCCAGAGTTCTTTTGCTGGGTGTAGCTGGTTCAGTTCATTACTGCTCTATTGGAATTGATTTCGTTTATATCATTGTTAAAGACTGTTGTTAAAGTATATAATGATTTCCTGGTTCTGCTCATTTCACTCAGCATTAGTTCAAGTAAGTCCCTCTAGGCCTTTCTGAAATCATCCTGGTGGTCATTTCTACAGAACACTAATATTCCATAATATTCATATACCACAATTTATTCAGCCATTCTCCAATTGATGGGTATCCACTCAGTTTCCAGTTTCTGGCCACTACAAAGAGGGCTGCCATAAACATTCTTTTCCTTCTTTAAAATCTCTTTGGGATATAAGCCCAGTGATAACACGCTGGATCAAAGGGAATGCACAGTTTGATAACTTTTTGAGCATAGTTCTAAATCACTCTCCAGAATGGCTGGATGTATTCACAATTCCACCAACAATGTATCAGTGTCCCAATTTTCCCACATCCCCTCCAACATTCACCATTATCTTTCCCCATCAATCTGACAGGTGTACAGTTGTATCTCAAAGTTGTCTTAATTTGCATTTCTCTGATTAATAATAACTTGGAACATCTTTTCAAATGGCTAGAAATAGTTTCAATTTCTTCATCTGAGAATTATCTGTTCATATCCTTTGACCATTTATCAATTGGAGAATGGCTTGATTTCTTTTAAATTAGAGTCAATTCTCTATATATTTTGGAAATGAGGCCTTTATCAGAACATACATTTCCCAATTTATTGCTTACCTTCTGATCTTATCTGCATTAGTTTTGTTTGCACAAAAACTTTTCAATTTGATATAATCAAAATTTTTATTTTGTGATCGATAATGATCTTTAATTCTTCTTTGGTCATAAATTCCTTCCTCTTCCACAGGTCTGAGAGGCAAATTATCCTATGTTCTTTTAATTAATTTATAATCTCATTCTTTATGCCTAAGTCATGAACCCATTTTGACCTTATCTTGGTGTACAGTGTCAAGTGTGGGTCAATGCCTAGTTTCTGCCATACTAATTTCCAATTTTCCCAGCAATTTTTTTGTCAAACAGTGAGTTCTTATCCCAAAAGCTGGGGTCTTCGGGTTTGTCAAACACTAGATAATATTTTATACTATTGGTAATTACTTTAAATGGAATTTCTCTTTGTAACTCTAAGTGGTGGATTTTGTTAGTGATATATAAGAATGCTGATGACTTATGTGGGTTTATTTTGTATCCTGCAACTTTGCTAAAGGTGTGGATTATTTCTAATAGCTTTTTAGTAGAATCTCTGGGGTTCTCTAAGTATACCCTCATAACATCAGCAAAGAGTGATAATTTGGTTTCCTTATTATCTACTCTAATTTCTTTAATATTTTTCTCAACTCTTATTGCCAAAGCTAGCATTGAATAGCAATAGTGATAGGGGCAACCTTGTTTCACCCCTGATCTTACGGGGAAAGGTTTTAGTTTATCCCCATTACATATGATGCTTACTAATGGTTTTAAATAGATGCTACTGATTATTTTAAGGAAAAGTCCATTTATTCCTATACTCTCAAGTGGTTTTAATAGGAATGGATGTTGGATTTTATCCAAAGCTTTATAAAGGAACAAATTAAAAACCCCAAATTAAATACGTAATTAGAAATTCTGAAACTCAAAGGAGGGAATAATAAAATTGAACCCAAGCGAACTGTTGAGGGATAATTAGGTGGCATAGTAGATAGAGTACTAGCCCTGAAGTCAGAAGGACCTGATTTCAAATCTGATCTCAGACACATAACACTTCTTGGCTGTGTGACCCTGAGCAAATCACTTAACCCTAATTACCTCACAAAAAAGTGAACTATTGAACTAATTAATAAAACTAAGAAATTATTTTATGAAAGAAAAAAAGCAGCAAAATAGATAAAACTTTGGTTAATTTGATTAGAAAAAGGAAAGGAAAAACAAAACAAAACAAATTATCTGCATCAAAAATGAAAACAGTGAACTTACTACCAAGGACAAAGAAATTAAAACAATAATTAGGAGCTATTTTGCCCAACTGCATGGCAGCAAATATGATAATCTAGCCAAAATGGTTTAATATTTACAAAAATATAAATTTCCCAGATTAACAGAAGAAATAAATTATTTAAATAGTCCCATTTTAGAAAAAAAGAACATACCATTAATGAACTCCCTAAGAGAAAATCTCCAGGGCCAGATGGATTCACATGAAACATTTAAATAACAATTAATTCCAATGTTATGTAAATTATTTCAAAAAATGAATAGAGAGTACTGCCAAATTCCTTCTATGACATAAATGTGTTACTGATTCCTAAACCAGAAGAGCCAAAAGGGAGAAAGAACATGATAGACCAAACTCTCTAAGTAATATTGATGCAAAATTTAAAATAAAACTATCAGTCAGATTAGAAGAACTTTTCAGCAGGATAATACATTATGACTAATACTATTAAAGGATTTTATACCATTAATGCAGTGCTAGTTCAATATTAGGAAAACTATTGCCATCATTGACCCATATCAATAGCGAAAACATAATTCATATGATAATCTCAGTTGGTCAGAAAAAGCTTCTGACAAAATATAGCTCCCATTCCTATTAACAACACTGGAGAGCATGTGCATAAAGGGGGCTTTCTTTAAAATAATAAGCAGTAACTATTAATTAATAAAAATAATAATAAGCAACTTCCAGCCAAGATGGCTGCGTGGAGGCAGACAGCTGCTTGAGCTCCGTGTTTTCTCTCAGGCCTTACTTCATGACAAGCCTCAGAGTTAATGCTTGACCAAGAAAGAAACCCACAAATAATCACCAACAGACAATATCCTTGAAATTTGCCAGAGAAGATCTGTGTATGCTCGGGGAGGGTCGAACAGATTGGCACAGATTGAGGGCAGGCAAGCCAGAGTGAGACAGACAGCTCACACAGTTCAGACCTGAGGGGGGAGGGGTATGATCTCTGCCATTTCTGCAATACCCCAGTGTGGATATTCCATCTTGGCAGCAAGCCAGAAGCAGTGGAGAGAGTGTAAACACCAGAGGTGAAGAATAAAACCCCAGGAAAGCTAGCTTCTCTCAGAACCCGGCCACCCCCAACCCCCACCTGAGTGACTCAGCGCTTTCTCAGAGCCTCAGAGCCCAGACAGAGTGCAGCCATCGCTGTCCTGTTAGTGGCTCTCTGCTGCCCTACCCCCAGTCTGTAAAGGAACTCCATTAACACCATCCAGCCCCATCTCCCCCAAAAACAGAACAATTGTTTCTCTTGACAATTTGTTTTCTTCATTTCTACTCTTGACAAAATGAACAAAAAATTCAAAAGGGCTCTAACCATTGACAGCTTCTGTATGGAGAGAGAGCAGACTTCAAATACTGAGGAGACTAAAAACAGACTGTCCCCAGAGGAATCCCCTAAGGGGGATATGATCTGCTCCTCAATACAAAATAATCTCATAGAGGAAATCAAAAAAGGCTCTCACAAGAGAGGTAGAAGAGAAATTGGAAATGGAAAGGGAAGCTTGGAAAGAGAGCCTGGAAAAGTCATCCAGAGTGGATAAAGAGATCAAATCATTGAAAAATAAAATTAGTGAATTAGAAAAGGCAAACAACTCCAAGGAAAACAGGATTAGTGAGCTGGAAAAGGTAAACAACTCCAAGGAAAACAGGATTAGTGAGCTGGATAAAGAAATCAGCTCTCTAAAAAATAAAATGGATAAAATGGAAAAAAAATTCTATAGAAGAAAAAAAACTCACTTAAAAACATAATTGGACAATTACAAAAAGATATTAAAAAAGTGAGTGAAGAAAATACATCATTGAAAATTAGACTCAAACAAGTAGAAATGAATGACTCAAGGAGAAACCAAGAGGTAGTAAAGCAAAACCAGAGAAATGAAACAATTGAAAAGAATGCCAAGTACCTTATTAGAAAGACAACAGACCTAGAAAACAGATCTAGAAGAGACAATTTGAGAATAATCAGACTCCCTGAAAAATGTGAGGAAAAAAAAGAGCCTGGACACTATTTTCGAGGAAATTATCAAAGAGAACTGCCCAGATGTTTTGGAAACAGAGGGTAAAATAGACATTGAAAAAATTCATCGATTACCCACTGAAAGGGACCCTAAAATCAAAACGCCAAGAAATATAGTGGCCAAGTTCAAGAACCATCAGACAAAGGAAAAAATATTGGAAGGTGCTAGAAAAAAAAGCAATTCAGATATGGAGGAGCCACAATAAGGATAACCTAGGATCTAGCAGCATCCACATTAAAAGAACGAAGGGCCTGGAACATGATATTCTGAAAGGCTAAGTAACTAGGTATGCAGCCAAGAATAACTTACTCAGTAAAAAATGAGCATTGTTTTCCAGGGAAGAAGATGGACATTTAATGAAATAAATGAATTCCATCTATTCTTGATGAAAAAACCAGACCTACATAAAATGTTTGATCTTCAAATATAGAACTCCAGAGATTTCTAAAAAGGTAAAAAGAAATCTTGAGAACTATACTTCTGCCATAAAAATATGTATATAACATATGTATAATTTGTCCTAGAAATTAGAGGTGGAAAGGAAATTATATCATAAAAAAGGGTAAAGTGGTGGTACTACATCTCATGAAGAGGCAAAGGTAACCTATTATATCTGAGAGAAAGAAAGGAGGGAGATGAATACAGTGTTTATCAATAGACATATTCGATTTATGGTGAAACTTCTTCCACTTCATTGAAAAGTGAAAGGGAAGGAGTAAGCTAAGGGGAAGGGAATACAGAAATTGTGAGAAAAAGGGGAAGAATAAGGGGAGGAACTTTAAGGTGGAGGAGGGATACTAAAAAGGGAGGGCTGTGAAAAGCAAGTGGTGTTCACAAGTTTAATACTGGGAAGGGGGGTAAGAGGGAAGGAAAGGAGAAAAGCATAAGCAGGGGTTAATAGGATGGCAAGCAATATAGAATTAGTCATTCTAACCATAAATGTGAATGGGGCAAACTGCCTCATAAAGAGGAAGCAGTTAGCAGACTGGATTAAAAGTCAGAATCCTACTATATGTTGTTTACAGGAAACACACCTGAAACAGGGTGATACATTCAAACTAAAAGTAAAAGGGTGGAACAGAATATACTATGCTTCAGCAAAGCCAAAAAAGCAGAGGTAGCCATCCTCATCTCAGATCAAGCAAGAACAAAAATTGATCTAATTAAAAGAGATAAGGAAGGCCATTATATCCTGCTAAAGGGCAGCATCAATAATGAAACAGTATCGATATTAAACATATATGCACCAAGTGGTGCAGCATCTAAATTCTTAAAAGAGAAATTAAGAGAGCTGCAAAAAGAAATAGACAGCAAAACTATAATAGTGGGAGATCTCAACCTTGCACTCTCAGAATTAGATAAATCAAACCACAAAATAAATAAGAAAGAAGTCAAAGAGGTAAATAGAATACTAGAAAAGTTTGATATGATAGATCTTTGGTGAAAGCTAAATGAAGACAGAAAGGAGTATACTTTCTTCTCAGCAGTTCATGGAACCTATACAAAAATTGATCATATACTAGGGCATAAAAACCTCAAAATCAAATGCAGTAAGGCAGAAATAGTAAATGCATCCTTTTCAGACTACAATGCAATCAAAATTACATTTAATAAAAAGCCAGGGGAAAATAGACCAAAAAATAATTGGAAACTAAATAATCTTATACTAAAGAATGATTGGGTAAAATAGCAAATCATAGAGATAATTAATAACTTCACCCAAGAAAATGACAATAATGAGACAGCATACCAAATGTGTGGGATACAGCCAAAGCAGTAATAAGGGAAATTTTTATATCTCTACAGGCCTACTTGCATAAAATAGAGAAAGAAAGGGCCAACGAATTGGGCTTACAACTAAAATTGCTAGAAAAGGAACAAATTAAAACCCCCCAGACAAACACAAAACTTGAAATTCAAAAAAAAAAGGTGAGATTAATAAAATTGAAAGTAAAAAAAAAAAAAAAAAACTATTGAATTAATTAATAAAACTAAGAGTTGGTTCTATGAAAAAACCAACAAAATAGACAAATCCTTAATAAACCTAATTAAAAAAAGGAAAGAGAAAAAGCAAATTGTTAGTCTTGAAAATGAAAAGGGAGAAGTTACCACTAATGAAGAGGAAATTAGAACAATAGTTAGGAGCTACTTTGCTCAACTTTATGCCAATAAACTCGATAACTTAAATGAAATGGAAGAATACCTTCAAAAATATAGCTTCCCAAGATTAACAGAGGAAGAAGTAAGTCATCTAAATAGTCCTATCTCAGAAAAAGAAATAGAACAAGCTATTAACCAACTCCCTAAGAAAAATTCCCCAGGACCAGATGGATTTACATGTGAATTCTACCAAACATTTAAAGAACAATTAACTCCAATGCTATATTTGAAAAAATAGGGATTAAAGGAGTCCTACCAAATTCCTTTTATGACATAGACATGGTACTGATAACTAAACCAGGTAGATTCAAAACTGAGAAAAAAAACTATTGACCAATCTCCTTAATGAATATTGATGCTAAAATCTTAAATATTAGCAAAAAGACTTCAGAAAATCATCCCCAGGATAATACATTATGATCAAGTAGGATTTATACCAGTAATGCAGTGCTGGTTTAATATTAGGAAAACTATTAGTATAATTGACCATATTAATAATCAAATTAATAAAAAAACATATGATCATCTCAATAGATGCAGAAAAAGCATTTGATAAAATCCAACATCCATTCCTACTACAAACGCTTGAGAGTATAGGAATAAATGTTCTATTCCTTAAAATAACAACGAGTATATATTTAAAACTGTCAGTAAACATCATATGTAATGGTGATAAACTGGAACCTTTCCCTGTAAGATCAGGAGTGAAACAAGGTTGTCCACTATCACCATTACTATTCAATATAGTACTAGAAATGCTAGCCTCTGCAATAAGAACCGAGAAAGACATTCAAGGAATTAGATTAGGAAATGAAAAAAATCAAACTATCATTCTTTTCAGATGACATGATGGTATATTTAGAGAACTCCAAAGATTCTGCTAAAAAGCTATTAGAAATAATTCAGAACTTTAGCAAAGTTGCAGGATACAAAATAAATCCACATGAATCCTCAGCATTTTTATACATTACCAACACAATCCAACAGCAAGAGATACAAAGAGAAATTCCATTCAAAATAACTTTTGATAGTATAAAATATTTGGGAATATATCTACCAAAGGAGAGTCAGGAATTATATGAGCAAAATTACAAAACACTTGCCACAAAAATAAAGTCATATTTAAATAATTGGAAAGACATTCAATGCTCTTGTATAGGCCGAGCAAATATAATTAAGATGACAATACTCCCTAAACTAATCTATTTATTTAGTGCTATACCAATCAGACTCCCAAGAAACTATTTTAATGACCTAGAAAAAAATAACAACAGAATTCATATGGAATAACAAAAGGTCGAGAATTTCAAGGGAAGTAATGAAAACAAAATTAAATGAAGGTGGTCTAGGTGTACCTGATCTAGAACTATATTATAAAGCAACAGTCACCAAAACTATTTGGTATTGGCTAAGAAATAGACTAGTTGATCAGTGGCATAGGTTAGGTTCACAGGGCAAGATAGTGAATAAAAATAGCAATCTAGTGTTTGACAAACCCAAAGATCCCAACTTTTGGGATAAGAATTCATTATTTGACAAAAACTGCTGGGAAAACTGGAAATTAGTATGGCAGAAACTAGGCATGGACCCACATTTAACACCACATACTAAGATAAGATCAAAATGGGTCCAAGATTTAGGCATAAAGAACGAAATCATAAATAAATTGGAGGAACATGGGATGATTTACCTCTCAGATTTGTGGAGGAGGAAGGGGTTTGTGTCCAAGGGAGAACTAGAGACCATTATTGATCACAAAATAGAACATTTTGATTACACCAAATTAAACAGTTTCTGGCCAAACAAAACTAATGCAAACAAGATTAGAAGGGAAGTAACAAATTGGGAAAACATTTTTACAGTTAAGGGTTCTGATAAAGGCCTCATCTCCAAAATATACAGAGAATTGACTTTAATTTATAAGAAATCAAGCCATTCTCCAATTTATAAATGGTCAAAGGATATGAATAGAAAATTTTCAGATGATAAAATTAACACTATTTCCACTCATATGAAAGTGTGTTCCAAATCACTATTGATCAGAGAAATGCAAATTAAGACAACTCTGAGATATCATTACACACCTGTCAGATTGGCTAAAATGACAGGAACAAATAACGATGAATGTTGGAGGAGCTGTGGGAAAACTGGGACACTAATGCATTGTTGGTGGAGTTGTGAAAGAATCCAACCATTCTGGAGAGCAATCTTGAATTATGCCCAAAAAGTTATCAAAATGTGCATACGCTTTGACCTAGCAGTGCTACTACTGAGCTTATATCCCAAGGAAATACTAAAGAAGGGAAAGGGACCTGTATGTGGCAAAATGTTTGTGGCAGCCCTTTTCGTAGTGGCTAGAAACTGGAAAATGAATGGATGTCCATCAATTGGAGACTGGTTGGGTAAATTATGGTATATGAATGTTATGGAATATTATGGTTCTGTAAGAAATGACCAACAGGAGGAATACAGAGAGGCTTGGAGAGACTTACATCAACTGATGCTGAGTGAAACGAGCAGAACTAGGGGATCATTATACACTTCAGCAATGATACTGTATGAGGATGTATTCTGATGGAAGTGGATATCTTCAACATAGAAAAGAGCTAATCCAATTCCAATTGATCAATGATGGACAGAATCAGCTACATCCAGAAAAGGAACACTGGGAAATGAATGTAAACTGTGAGCATTATTTTGCTTTGTTTTGTTTTATTTCTCTTCCCAGATTATTTTTACCTTGCGAATACACTCCTTCCTTGGCAACAACAACAACAACAAAATTCGGTTCTGCCATATATATATATATATATATATATATATATATATATATATATATATATATATATATATATATATATATATATATATATTGTACCTAGGATATACTATAAGATATTTAATATGTATGGGAATGCCTGCCATCTAGGGATCTAGGGGAGGGGGAGGGAAGGAGGGGAAAAATTCGGAACAGAAGGGAATACAACGGATAATGCTGTAAAAAAAAAAATTACCTCTGCATATGCACTGTCAAAGAAAATGTTATAATTATAAAAATTAATAAAAAAAAACAAAAGAAAAAAATAAATAACCAGTATCTTTTAAAATCAGCAAAAAGCATTATATGTAATGGAAAAAAGATGGATGCATTCCCAATAAGATCAGGGTTGAAATAAGGATATTATCATTATCATTAAACATTGAACCCCAAATGTTAGCTTTAGCAATAAGAAAAAGGAATGAAAGGAATTAGAATAACAACGAGGAAATAAAACTATCACTCTTTGCAGATATGAAGGTATACTTAAAGAATCCTAGAAAACTATTCATACACTTACTGGCAACAGTTCACAGTTCTAACAAAGTTGCAGGTTATAAAATCAACCCACACAAATCATCAACATTTCTATGTATTTCTGACAAAGCCCATCAGCAAAAGATAGAAAGAGAAATTCCATTTAAAAATTACTGAAAACAAATTACAATGCTTGGGGGGCTCTGTCTGCAAAGACCAACCCTAGAACTATTTGAACACACTTACAAAATACTTCTTACACAAATAAAGTTAGACCTAAAAGTGTGGAAACATCAATTGGTCATGAGTGGGCTGAGCTAATATAATAAAAATGAAAATTTTGCATTAATTGAGCTATTTTTCAGTGTCATTCCAATTAAAGTGCCAAAAATTATTTTATAAAACTAGAAAAAATAACAAAACTCATGTTGAAGAACAAAAGGTCAAGAATATTAAGGGAATTAATTTAAAAAAAATTCAAAGCATCATGGCTTAGTAGTACCAAACCTAAAACTATATAATAAAGCAGCAGTCATCAAAACCATTTGATTCTAGCTAAGAAATAGAATAATGGAGCAGTGGAATTTAGATATACTAATAATCAAGGCGTATAGTAATAGGATATTTGATAATCCCACAAACTCCAACTTCTGGAATAAGAGCTCACTACTTGATAAATATTGCTGAGAATACTGGAAAATAATATTTCAGAAACTTGTCCTTGATCTACATCTCATACTCCATCCCAAAATATGGTTAAAATGGGTATATGATTTCAGCATAAAGAATAATACCATAGGGGCAGCTACGTAGTACAGTAGATAGGGCACTATCCCTGAAGTAAGGAGGATGTGCATTCAAATCTGGTCTCAGACACTTAACACTTCCTAGCTGTGTGATCCTGGGCAAGTCACTTGGGGAAAAAGAAAGAATTATACCATAAACACATTAGGTAAACAAGGAATAATTTACCTATCATATCTTTGGAGAAGAGAGGAATTTATGACCAAAAAAGAATTAGAGAATATTATCAAAGTAAAATTGATAACTTTGATTACATTAAATTAAAAAGGTTTTCCACAATTAAACCGCCTGAAACAAGATTAAAAGGGAAGTGCAAACCTGGGAAAAATCTTTACTGCTAGTTTTTCTGATAAAAGTCTCATTTCTAAAATATAAAGAACTGTGTCAAATTTATAATATAAGTTATTCCCCAATTGATAAATGGTTAGAGGTTATGAACAATTTCCAGTTGATAAAATTAACGCCATCTATAGTTAGTTATATGAAAGAATATATTGATTATTGATTAAAATGCAAATTAAAACAACTCTCAAGTACCAACTCACATCTTTCTGATTAGTTAAAATGATAGTAAATGGTAATAATAGATCTTAGAGGAGATGTGGGAAAACTAGGACACTAATGCATTGTTTCTGGAGTTGTGAAATGATCCAACGATTCTGGAGGGGAATTTGAAACTATGCCCACAGGGCTATAAAACAGTGACCTAGCAGTGCCATTACTTTATTATTTAGAAATCATAAAGGAGGGGAAAGGACCCATATGTGCAAAAATGTTGGTAGCAGCTGGTAGTAAAGAATTGGAAAACAAGTAGAAACTCATCAATTGGGATATAGCTGCATAATTGTGTCATATGAAGATAATGGAAATATTATTTTTCTGATTTTAGAAAGCCTTTTAATGATTTACAATAACTGATTCTGAGTGAAATAAACAAAATTAAGAATACGTTTTACATAATAATAGCAAGAATGTGCAATAATCAACTATGCAACTTGGTTCTTCTTAGTGGATCAGTGATCTGAAGCAATCCCAATAGATTTTGGACAGAAAATGCCGTCTGCATCCAGAAAAAGAATCAGGAAGACCAAATGTGAATCAACACATGCAATGTTTGACTTCTTTTTTTTTTATTTTTTAAAAATCTCTCCCATGTTTTTTTTTTCTTTTTGCTTTGATTTTTTTTCTTCCAACATGATTCATAGAGCAATGTGTATTAAAAATAAATAAATTTTGAGGCAGCTAGGTGGAGCAGGGATTGAGCACCAGCCCTAAAGTCAGGAGGATCTGAGTTCAAATATGATCTCAGACATTTAATACTCCTTAACTATGTGACGCTGAGCAAGCCACATAACCCCAATTGCCTCAGCAAAAACAAAACAAAACAAAACAACAACAAAATAAGTAAATACATTTCTTAGAAAAAATACATGCAAATATAATTTTCAACATTCACTCCTGCCCAACCCTGTATTCCTAGTTTTCCTCCCTCTTTCCTTCCATCCTCTCCCCTAGATAGGAAGCAATCTAATACTTGTTAAACATACATACTTCTTCTATACATATTTTCAGATTTATCATAGTTGCACGAAAAAAAATCATATCAAAGAGGAAAAAAATGAGAAAGAATGAAAGAAAAGCAAGCAAACAACAATGAAAAAGGTGAAAATACTATTTTTGTGAACCACATTCAGTCTCTATAGTTCTCTCTTTGGATGCATATGGCTCAAAATACAAAAACTGACCAACACTAAAACCCCCAGGGGGGGCCTAGCAAAGAGTATTAATTACAGCAAGATAAACTAGATGTTTTAACACAATAATGCATAATACCCTGATGCTTACTGGGACAGAATCTATGACTGGGATATGATTTCTAGTAGGCTAAATTTTGTAGAAAGTAGGGAATGAAGGAGTATTTGAATATTAATAAAGTGTGCTTGGAAGAAACTTGGAAATGAGTTTAAAAATTCAGAGTAAATTTAGGAAAAGACAGTAGAAGCAGAAACAGAAACGATATTGTTGTCCTTATACTACAGACTACTTGGACAGAAAAAAAAATGGATAAAGGTGTGTTTGTTGTCATTGTTTTTGGTGTGTGTGTGTTAGATTTTTAAATTTTAAATTTTAAAATTGATTGCATTTAGTTTAGAAGCATGATAAATTAGTGGTGATAAAATTTATTTATCTAGCCACTGTCTGTAGCAACCAGAGCAGCCAATAATATTTTTTCTTGAATTAATTATAATATAATCCTTCAAAAGGTAGAGAAGCCAGTAAGAAAAATTGCTATTCTGGTTGGGTAAATTGTGGTATATGAATGTTATGGAGTATTATTGTTCTGTAAGAAATGACCAGCAGGATGAATACAGAGAAGCTTTGAGAGACTTACATCAACTGATGCTGAGTGAAATGAGCAGAACCAGAAGATCATTATACATTTCAACAACAATACTATATGAGGATCGATTCTGATGGAAGTGGTTATCTTCAGCAATGAGGAGATCCAAATCAGTTCTAATTGAGCAGTAATGAACAAAACCATCTACAACCAGCAAAAGAACACTGGGAAATGAATGTAGACCACAACATAGCATTTACATTCTGTTATAGTTTGCTTTCATTTTTGTTTTTCTTCCCAGGTAATTTTTACCTTTTTTCTAAATCCAATTTTTCTTGTGTAGCAAGACAAATGTATTAATATGTATTCATATATTATATTTAACATATACTTTAACATATTTAACATGTATGGTACTACCTGCCATCTAGGGGAGGGGAAAAGTTGGAACAGAAGTGTTTGCAAGATTCATTGTTGAATAATTACCCATGCATATCTTTTGTCTATAAAAAGTTATCATAAAAAGAAGAAATTTAAAAAAAGAAAAACTGCTATTCTGCAGCTAGTTTTCAACAAAAAGAAAAGAAAAACAAGTTGAAGATGAAGTTTAAATGAAGGGGTTTTTGCAGTGACAACAGGGGAGGAAGAATAACTATTCCATTTAGAATCTATCACAGAGGAGAAGAAATAGATTTTTAGATTTTGAATACTAGACTGAAAAGTCTTATTTCAGTAAGTTCAGAAAAAAAAGATAAATAGAATTTTCTGACGTCATAAGACAAGCTAGAAATAATGGGTTATTATTTTTTTAAATGAAGTTCTAAAGCCAAATCAAGCAACAATTCTTATGAATAATATAAATCTAGGGAATTAATTTGGCCACTTTAATCTTAAAAAGAAATATGTAGAAAAGGAAGCAAGGTCAAATAATGGAATGGGAATGCAAAAGCATGAAGTAGTTCAATAAAAAAAGTATCTGGAAAACTGTAATTATAAATTAACTGAAAGTACTGAAACAAGCTAAAGATTAAAAAAAATAATGTTTTTCCCTGCAATATTTTTATTAGGGGAAATATGGAAGTTAAAGAAGAAAGAGACAAAGATGGAGAGATAAGATAATGAAAGATTGGGAGAAGACAAAATTACTTACTTTTATTTTGCTGTTTTTTTCTGCCTAGAAGAATAATCTTTTAACTGGAAAAAACAAAAATCATAGAGAGATGAAACCTAAGATAAATTAGAGATACAAAAATAGCTTAGTTTAGTTTAACTAATAGTTTATTCTCAATGGGTTAAAACAACTTATTGGTAGTCTATTTTTTAAAAAGTACATATGCTATCATTTATATTGTTAATGACAGAGAAAATTAGAGTTTAGGAGAAAGAGAAAATCATGAATTGAATTTAAGACGTGGCAAGTTTGCCAGTAGGATATTCAGGATCAGATATCCAATGAACAGCTGAAATTTTGGATCTAGATATGAAAAAAAAAAGAATAGAAATAGAAAAAATGATGTCTTGGGAAATAGGGTAGCAGAGAGAATCCACAATTCTAGGGGATTGTTCAGAGTTTAAAATGTGCAAAAAGGTCAAGAAAGGTGAAAGACAGAAATAGTCTTGGGAAATTAAGAAGTAATTAACCTGAATGAGCTTTTTTATATTAGATCACATGTGGTTTTTATAAATGAGTTAGTGAAAAGTAATTATTACTAGGAAAGTAGAGACAGAAAGTAGAAGTTACTTATTCTTTCTAGAAAATTTGCAGTGAAGTAGAGAAAAAGGTAAAATCATTACTTGAAGTAATTGCGGGATCAATGAAAGGTTCTTTTTGAATGAGGGAGAACTTAGCAAGTTTTTAGTCACTGAGGAAAAAGCCAATAATGAGGGAGTAATAAAAGATGATAAAGACAGAAGTAATAAATGGACAACTTTCCAGAGTAAACTTGAGAGGATGAGATCAAGGATAAAATGGAGGGCTTAACTTTTCTAGGAAAGAAAGTTATTTCATCTTCTGACAGTATGGCAAAGGAGAAGGCCTTCAGTTGATTAATTAGTTGGTAAATTTGTGATTCTTGAAGCCAGTATGGACCTGCAGGTATTTGTTTCTATTTAATTTTGATACCATTGGCTTATAGTACTTAGCTCCTAAGATTAGGAACAGATAGGATAGAGGTAAAGACATGGGGACCAGTAACAGAAAAAGAAGAGGTTTTTCAGGTAGATAGGCATTTATGGAATAAAATTGAAATGTTGTTGAGAGGATAATATGGTAATTGTAGAATAAGACTGAAAACTAATAGCATAATAACACTTTTCATGTGTATAAAATTTTATGCTTTTCAAAGCACATACCATATATGAAATCTGATCTTCAGAGTGACTTTGTGAATCCAAGACAGCAGGAATTGCAATGTGCATTTCACATATAATATAATGAAGGCACAGAGACTTTCTGTAATTTGTCCCCAGGCCCAAAGTTAGTAGGTAGTGGAATTATAATTAGATTCTCAAAACCATAAATTTTCTGATCTCTCCTTACATATGCTTGGGACAGATGTAGATTTTCTTTTTTATTATTCATTTAATTTTGAGATTATTAAATTTAAATTAATTTGAATTAACTGAAAATAATTAAATTTGAGATAATTAAGAAATAAAATAAATATTTCCATAACTTAGTAGAATAGAAAGATTATTCTACATGAAACTGTAAACATATTCTGTATAATTTGCACTTTTTGAATATATAATAAAATTATTATGTAACTTACTTTTCCCCCTTTTTTTCCTTCCATCCTTATCTCCCCTGTCTACCTTCACCCTGGTAATAACTGCCACCATGCACAAATATGTGTGTATATGTTGTGTACACACACATATATGTAAAATTATTCTATACAACTATTTACCCGTTCTTTCTGTGACTGCAGATGCTTTGTAATTAATATGATGTTTATGATAGTGAAAATGAGTTAGTCCTTGAAAGTTCTTAAAATAGTATTGATACTCCTATATAGAATGTTCTCTCTGCTCTTTTTACTCATTATTTCATATAATTCTGTCCATGGTTTTTCTGAGGTGATTGAGCTCAATATTTCTTATAGCATAATAGTATTCTAAGCATATACCATAGCTTGTTCAGTTATTCCCTAGTTCATGGATATCGCCACAATTTCCAGTTCTTTGCTACCACAAAAAGAGCTACTATAAATATTTTAAAACATATAGGTTCTTTTCATTTTTCCTTAATCAACTTGGGAAACAGATCTCGTCATGGTATTTCTGAGTAAAAGCAATTTAATGACTATTTGGGCATAATACCAGATTGCTCTCCAAAATGGTTGGATCAGTTTACAGTTCCAGAGAACAAGTGTCCCAATTTTTCCACATCTCCATAGCATTTTTTGTTTCTGCTTCCATCATTTTAGCCAATCTGATAGATGTAAAATGATGTTTCAAGGTTGTTTTAATTTGCATTTCTCTAATCCCTAAAGGTTTAGGGCATTTTTATATGGCTATTAATTGTTTTGATTTCTTCATTGGAAAACTGCCAGTTCATATCCTTTAACCTTTTATCAATTGAAGAAGGACTCATAGTCTTACAGATTTGACAAAGTTATTTATATATTTGAGATGTGAGACCTTTATTTGAGAATCTATAAAAATTTCCCCCTCAATTTTATTTGTATAAAAGCTTTTTAATATAAAAAAATTACATTTTATACCTCACACTGCTCTCTCTTGTTTATTCAAAAATTGTTCATATATATATATATGTGTGTGTGTGTGTGTGTATATACATATATATATATATATATATATATATATATATATATATATATATATATGTGTGTGTATATCCATTTTTGGACATATATATATATATATATATATATATTTTTTTTTTTTTGATCTTATTTGTTGAGTTGAATATTTGTTGAATGGATTTTCTTTTCCTTTAAAAAAAGAATCCTGTATCCTTATCCTTGTTTTGGAAAAATGTGGCTCAGAAAGAACTGAATGTTATGTTGCTTTGGAAGAATGATACATCATCTTGAATCGTTATCTCCCTTTTTCCAAAACTTAGCAATTAGTTCCTCATTATCCCACTTTCTCAGATCAGTATGACCCCTGAGAGCAAAAGGGACTGCCTTTCTCCTCCTACTGACTACACACTAGCAACATTATCATATTCTTCCAGTCAGGAAGCCAATCTGAGTGGCCCAAGAAATGATTTTGATGAAAACCATTCTTATTATGTTTATAAGATATGTTCATATATATTTCCCAAATCAGTCATTTCAACATAGCACATTTCCATTCCCACCCACCCCCACATACCCACACTCAACTTTTTTTGCCAAAAAGTTAAAATAAAATAAAATAAAAATAAAGTGTGGATTATGATATGGTCACAAGTTTCATTCATTAATAAGAAACTAGAGGTTACTATTTCTGTTAGACTTAGTTCAGTCTGTTCTTACTATTACTGAAGGTTTTAATAAAGAACTGAATTTGTGGGAGGTAATAGTCTTGAAGGACACTGCAATCAAAGCATGGCCTGAATATAAATAATTTCCAAAGTGGACATTCTTGGAATTTATTCTATCTTTGAGCAGAAACCTTTTCTTTTCTAATTCAAAGTTATTTATTAATACTCTTTATGAACTCTTAGGCCACTTCCCTTTCTTACTTATCCCTTCTCATCTCTCAGTTTAATTCTTCTGTTGAACTCGATGTTCTTTCATGTCCTGTTGTTTTCTTTGCTTTCTCTTCTCCATTGCTTCTAACACTAGGAGAAGTGCAATCATCTATTAAAACCTTTGCTTGGCACTAACTGCTGTACTGGGCATATTCATTAACTAGGCCAGGTTCCCTGCAACTTAGAAGCTGGAAGACTTTTCCTTCCCAGCAATTGAACTGAATTCTTTAACACTGCACCTTGGGGATGTAATTGAATTTATTCCATCTCCCCTAATTTATCCTTTCCATACAACATGCTAATGATGAGCTAATTGAAAAGCTGAGTTATTGATCTTAGTCCTTTAACTAAGGCATCAGGCCAATTCAAGTGTGATCAACCATTGGACAAGGAGGGAAAGAAAGAAGCAATATTATTTTAACTAGTACAAGTGAGACTAACTTTTGTTTTACAGACAGAAACCAAGTTAGTATGGCTGTAAACTGTACTGCACTGATGTAGCTGTCTAACCAGCCCAGGCAGAATGATTTCCCCATGGCAGATCCCTTTCCCTGCTTGGTTCCTTGAATTTAGTTGGTAAGAAGCAAGCTATTAGCAGGCTTAAATGGGTGATAATTAGCTGTACATTATTATTTCAAAGTGGTGTGGCTGTGCCAATTAAGTGGGTAATTAGGAAAACCCCAGGACAATAAATTAAGACAGAGTCTCAACACCAATGCCCCATCTGTTCTCCAGCAAGCATTCCAATTAGCCAAGCATCCTATTTAAGCATGTGCCAATTAAGGAGATTTGAATGTATGCATGAGTGGGTGAATGTGTAATAGAGAATGTCACAAGTTTTAGGGAAAATAATTTAAAATGTTAGAGAGCTTTATGAGATTGAGAAAAATGTAGAAATATAATTTTTTCTATGTCAAAAATGATATGCAATGTAAATCTCTTGAAGTTTTTTTTTTCTTCTGATGAAGAATAAATATAAAGAGCATATCTTAACTGCATTTCCATTTTGTGGGAACCATATCATGATTATCTTGTCTCCACTCCCCTTCTAAACAGTAGAGTAGATCATCAGATATTGTTGGGAAAACCACAATTTGCCAAACATTTGGTGGGAGATGAAATTTAGCAGCATAGATGAAATTGCCTGGTTTAAAGAGATGAGTGAAGTAGAGCAGAAATCTAAGTGTTTTATGAAGTTATCCTCTATTATAGCAAATGAATTTATTATACACTACATTGGATAAGATGATAGTAAACTCAAAATATCAAGAATTAACTATACAGATGACAAATACTCTGAAAATAATGCATTCTAAATAGGGGAAGTATTGAAAAGATTTCAGGATTGCTCATCATTGCTTGAATTTACTAGAACTATCAAACAAAATAATATATATATATATATATATATATAATTTAGTATAAATATAGACATAGACACACACATATATACACACACATATATATATATGCTATATATGTGGCATTTGTTGTGCACACATGTACGTGTGTATTTTTTTGTATTAGTTACTGCTGAAATAAATAGACTATTTTGTTGACTATGTAATCAATGTAATCAAATGATTATCTAATCAGACTTTATTATGTAATCAACCCTCTGCAGCATAGCATAGAAAAAGAATACTCACTCTAGGTATACTGAAGCAGATGTAGCGTTCCACTTGGAATGGATTTGGAGTTAAAATCTTCCTACTTAGTATCGATATTACCATAGTAAAATTATTAAATTTCTCTAATCAGGAATTGCCTGATTTTTTTTTTCTTTTTTTTTTGCTTTTGTCTCTGTAAGGAATTATTAGTGAGGAAATTTCTCCATCAATACCTATCAGCAAAAAACTTAAACTTGCAGTCTTTCAGTATTGTCTGGGGAGCTAAAATTGTGAAAAGCTGAGCTTGAACCCAGATCTACCAGACCTGCAGGCCACTATGCTATGAAATAGGAAAAATGCCTGTAGGATCTACCTCACACTGTTTCTATAAATTTCAAACGAGATTATGCAAGACTCTTAATGAAATATTATATAATTTTCACTTATTGTGACTATTATCTTTAAAAACAAAATGGATAATTCTTTTAAATCCAGATATGCCTAAATAAATTTATTTATAATTTATGTACAGTTAACATAAATTGGCATTGAATGATTTAATTTAAAATTAGCTGAAAAAAACTCATTTCTGAAATATTACTTTTTTTTTAAAGAAGTAAAACAAGTGTACCATTTATAGGCCCAGACAAGCTAATATGAAAGCAGTTTTCTAAAAACAGAACAAAACAAAATCAACAATAAAAGAAAACTCAATACTTTGCAGATGTCATTATTATTTATTATCCATGAATTTTTCTACTGTAATGAATGTCATATTCACTACAACAAAGAATATTCTAATTTGGATTAATATCTGGCTTGGACTGATAATGATAAGATAATACTATTACAATTTGAATATTATTTTAAGATCAAAAGAAAGTAGTTGAGCAGGAGTTGATAATAGGTGAGGTGAGAGATAGGAATTTCACAATAAAGCACATAGACCAGAATACAAAAATTGCAGAAATAAGAAAGATCAGGACAAGCCTTGGGCCAGAAACCAAGTAGAGAATCAGGACCAGAAGAACACAAATAATCAGAGGAAAAAGCAAAGTGTTTAGAGTCAGTGTTTAAGGAGCTGAAATCTATAGATAAGCAAAATGACAGAGCAACATGGGTGGTCAAAAGTCCAAATACCCACGTAAGGATTGGGAAGATCTGGAATGAAAAAAGGTAAGAGCCAGCAGGAGCACAGATGTGAAGTACCAATTACAAGACATGCTTTGATGACCTTGATAATGAGGCATCAGTCCAGCAGTTTTTATGTGCTTCCTGGCAAGTCAGAAATCAATTCCCAAGTGTGGCTAACATGGACTTTGCTTGTGGAGATAGATGAAATGCCCAGCTGGGATAAGGAGAAAGGATGAGGAAAGAAAGGTGTGTCCTGATAGTAGTAAAGTGCAACAGCTAAACAAAAAGTTATGTCTCTCCCCTTACAAACCTCTTTTCCCTTTTGTTTTACACTTCAAAAGAAAATAAGAGTATTCATTTGCTATAATAGAGGATGACTTTGTAAAACACAAGATTTCTGCTCTATTGTACCTGATTCTTTAATTCATGCAATTTCACTGCTAATTTCCAACTCCCATCAAATATTTAGCAAATTGAGGTATTCTCAGCAATATCTGATAATCTATTCTACTGTTTTAGAGAATTGAGACAATAAACTAATAATATTCATTAGCATTCCAAAAACAAATTAATCCCCCAGCAGATATACTATAGCATAAATACTATACTTTTTCATTGTTTCATGATATTACATTTCATTAATGTTGCCTGATTGAAATTAGAGAAGTAGTCTCATATTATTGTTCAAATTTTTATAAGAGCTTATGCTTATTTAGTACTTTATCTAGTAATTATAAAAGACTTATAAAAGTAATTATTAAAGACCTAGGATTCTATATTGAGAATTCATGGAATGACATGGACAGGAATAGTTCATTACAGGAAGACATGGAGAATTTGATTTATTTAACAGTGTAAAGAGCACCTCTGGTACTCTTCACAGATCCATTAAAGTACTAAAATATTTAATATACAAAATATTTATTATAATTATCCTGATAAGAAAATAGCTCATTATGATTCTCATTTAACTTATGAGAAAACAAAGACATAGAATAATTGAATAGCCTATAGTAAAAAAAAACACTTGGAACTTGAATCCAAGACCAGTACTTCTACTACATAAATCTAAATGCTTTGGTTTTTATATCACTGGTTCATATAAAATTCCTAAAACAAAACATAAACTTAATAAATTTTTGTTTATGAAAATGTTATTATGCTTTGTGATAATAATCAAGCAACCTATTGGTAGAGAAATAATTAATTCTCCCATAGAAATATCTAGATCCAATCTAGCTTTCTCCTACCAACCAAGAATCTTGTACCATCCTATTAGTTGTATAAGGGATATAATACCATTTAATATTAATCTTAAAAAGCCTAAAGGAAAATAAACCACAAAATACACTGCAAAGTCAAAGGAAATGATTCTTTTCAAATTTCCTGATACATTAATTTTACATTATTATTATTTATATATTTATATATATAATTAAAAATAAAACAACTGAAAAACAGAATCTTGAATATATCCTCCCTCAAAATGGTGGCTGTTACATATGTATGCTAGATGGCACAAGATGCAGTGCATCATGAATAGCTTTTATTCATTTTATTTGTAATTAGTTTTTTGTGCCTTCAGAGCAGCAATTCCCAGACTAATTTGACCACTTAACACTATAGGGCTTGAAATCAATTTTAAAAATTCATGAAAATGGGCAAAGGAGTTATTGAATATTCCCAAGATAATTAAGAATATAGGAAATTTTGGAGAAAAGCAGAGGAAATTATCTAAATTCATAGTCCTTTCCCAAACACAATTAGTAAATACTTTGATGCTTAGAAGAGTTTATATTGAATCTTAAGAGCAAAATATTTGTGACATTTTAAGTTTTTTCTCAAAAATCCTGTCTATGACACATGGAATATAAGGACTTCTCAAGATAAATCTCAAAATAAAAAATAAAATTACTTTAGATCCTCTGTACTGGTATGCCACAGGGTGATTCTGTGTTGGGATTTTGGATAGAATAGCTTCTTGAATAACAAAGTCTTATTGTATGCCTTGCTTATCTCTCAACTATTACTTTCAATGCCACACATATCTGGGGATGAAGATGGATTATTAAAGCTGAGAAACTACAGTTAATGTAATGATGATAATGATGATGGTGGTGGTGGTGAAAAGGAAAGTTAAAAAAAAATGTATAAATATTTTGTTCCCTTCCCTTGATTATATAGTACCTGTCCCATGTGAGGGATGGTGCTAAGCTCTTTATAGATATTATCTCATTTTATTTTCACAGCAACTTTGAGAGGTAAGTATGATTATTATTATCTTTTTATAGTTGAGGAAACTGAGATAAAATACATGTTAAAGTGACTTGCCTAAGGTCTTACAGCTTAAAAATGTCTGAGGAGAGATTTGAACTCAGATCTTCCTGACTTTAGACTTGTTGTTTTATTTATTGTACCAACTAGCTGCTTCTGCCTGGATCTAGAACCTGATCAGATATTTTGGGATATAATGGTTCCCAGTAATGCATTTCTTTTAATTTTTATGTAGAGTAACCATGTTTCTATTTGGACCTAAAAAGATACAGAGCTCTGAAGAAAATGGTATGATAGTACTGTTTGTGGGGATGAAAAATGTCATAATTATATTCCTCAGCTCCACTTGTTAGCCTAAGAGAAAGGATGAAATTGGAAATTATTGAAAGCTTATGTCTCACTAATACCATCAGTCACTATTTTAGGATTTCATTTTTTGCAATTGGAATTGCTGAGTAAAATTCTGCATATAGTACTGTTTTAGGGCATGACTCATGAGACTTTGTTGATCGGACAGCTGAGAGATACATTAGATTAATATGTTGAGGAATCTCATATGTGGACTTTTCAATGAGGCTTTGCAACAAATTAAATTGACATTTATAATGGCCTAAGATAAATGCCTAGCCACACAGACACCACTTACATATTACTACATGCTACATAATTTAAAAGTGCTATTCTTAATATCCATTTTGTACAAAATACAAGGCAGAGAGCTTTGCCCATAGATCAGTATAGTAATATACACACACACATATATATGTGTGTATACACACACACACACACACACACACACACACACACACATACACACATATATATATAAAAAATGTCTTTTGGCGTTCTATATAGTTATAGTTGATTACATATAAATACATGTGCTATAGTGTCTGTAGATCAATTCAACTTTATCAATTACTACTTAAGGTGTTGAATACTAGAACTATGTTTGGTCTACATTCAAGAAGATTAAGTATAGAATCTGAAAAAGAAACATTGCCCTGCCCCATCTATCCACACCTCTCCATCCCACCTTGTTAATATTACTAGGAAGTCAAAAAAGGAAAAAAGGCCCCATTGCACCAAAAATGTTTATAGCAGTATATTTTGTAGGAACAAAGAATTGGCAGCAAATTAAATGCTCACTTAATTAAGAAATGACTGATCAAGATTTAGTACATTGATGTAATATATTATTGTGACATAAGAAATAATGAGTATTAAGATTTCAGGGAAACATAAGAAAACTTATGAAATCTAATACAGAGTAAAAGAAACAGAAATGAAAAAGCCACCCTCTACATCTCTACTGAGCATAGTGTCTGATAAATGATAGTTACTAAAGGTATGGGAATTTATTGACTGGTAATTATAACAAAGACTCTTGATAAGAAATTATCTCTCCAGTTATTAGAATATGGGTCAAAAATATGTAGGTGGACCATATTGTCAAAGATGGACACTATGTTGATGGTTTTGCTGAACTGCTTTTCCTTTACATCTTTTTTTTTGTTTAAGAATGGCTTTTCTACCTAGAGGAAAAGTAATGGAGACATTCAGAAATAAGGATGATATAAAAACAAAACATATCAACGTTAAAAAAAAATCTATATTGTCTATGCCAGATCATGCCATTCAAAATCCATTAGAAGAAAGCAGAAAGTATATCAGAACAAGAGTCAAGCACAAGGCTACCATGACTATTCACAAGAATGTAAATCTCTGGAATAGCATATTAACAGTTACTCAATAGTATGTCAGTATTTGTAATAGTACTTATTTATGCTTTTAGTTGAATAGAAATCTACTCTAATTGTGATATATCCATCCTTAAAAATACTTTCCACATTATTTTCTCTCAGAGCTCCAGGTCAAAGTTGTTTCAATCCAAGTCATTGTTCAAGATTTTGACATATATCAAGTTTATATTACTTGAAGGTGTATTGTGGATTTGCTCTTTCAGAAGGTAGCTTCTCAATATCATAGGATTGCTTGCAAATGTGTTTATATGTTTGTGTATGTATGTTATACATGCACAGACACATATATGCATATATAAAAATACATATATATCTATATCTATATAAGTATATAGATATATATGTGTGTATATATATATATATATATATATATACACATGTGTGTATGTGTGTGTGTGTATATATATATATATATATATATATATATATATATATATATATAAGAAAGAAAGAAAGAAAGAAAGAATGCTAGATTTCACATCAGAGGAGTTGGGTTTGAATTTGACTTTTCCACATACTATATGCATAATTAACTTGATAAAATCACTTAAACTTTCTGATTCTCAGTTACCTCAACTATAAAATGAAGGGCAATGAAATAGAGAATTATTAAGGTAATGTTCAATACCAAATCAATGATCTATAAAGAATCTTTTAGGAAACAACTAGTTCAAAATACTAGGGATAATTGTCTTAGGAATTCATACTATTAGAATATACTGACTACAGGAAGTTAACAAATTCTCCAGGTTCTCTGAGGAAATGGAAGGTTATAGGGTGAACCCAGTGTCATTATATTTGGACATAGCTATTGTCCCAATTCACATGAAAGTCAGAAATGTGCTTAAACCTCTAAGGAAGAAAAATGAATTCTTCAGTAAACAAGTTCACCCTGGAAGCTGACCAGGCCATACTTATATGCTTTACATCTGGAAATTATTCCCATGAAAGCACTATAGAAGCTATAGTGGGTGGCCTGGAACTGATTCTGAAATTGTAAAGACTATAAGAGTGTAACACATGCCAGATGACAGCCTGACTCAATAAAGCATATTTTTTTTTTTTTTTTTTTTTGTGGGAAGTAAGGAAGAATGTGTAGCCTCTGATTTTGTAGATCTTTCTAGGTGTAATATCTAGATTATGCTAGGTGTCTTTTTTGAATTTTCCTGAAATTCTCTTGGCTCCATCTTAAATCATTTGTAGAAACAATTCTGCACATTAATTGCAACACTTATATCCAAGCACTGTTGTTTTGCTCAAGGTTATATATTTATTTCAGTTGAGCTTAAGAAATTTGGACACAGAAAGCTTAATTTTCACCAATGTACTTTATAAATCTCAAATGAAAGGCCAGTTGAAATGATGATAGTGATGATTAAGGGTGGAGCAGATTAAAGACATGCTAACAAAAATTCTAAAAAAAAAATTGTTTTGCTACTGGCTATGTTATTGCATCTTTGACAACAGTAATTAATTCTCTTAAATTCCCCAATGGGTAATATCTTAACAATGTATTCATCCAAACTTTATCGAGAATGCATTATACCAATGAGAAAGAATTTTGAATGTTGTTGTGCAACAATTCTATATGTATTTATTTAATTACTTATACCACAAGAGGTGTGTGTGTGTGTGTGTGTGTGTGTGTGTGTGTGTGTGTGTGTGTGTTTAATAGGAATGAATAGGAATGGAATAAATTCCAAGCAAAAAGTTTTTGCTATTTGTCTTAATGTAGTTCAAATGAAATTCTAGATTCCAGAATAGGGGCTCAGGAAACTCCTGGGAAATTGGCTTCAGTTGATATTCAATCCCCTGTGGAGTTTAGTCTTATACTGTAGGACTTACCAAAACCGGGTGATTGGGGATTTAAGCCTTCTTGAGGCCTCTCCCTTTTAAAAAGCAGGAAGATTAGTGAAGTGCTTACACAATTGTATTTGAGATAATAGTGCTTACATTATTTAAGGGCCAGATTTCAAATTGACCTGTATAGCATCATTATATTAATCCACTGAATAAAAAAATGTATAACAGTAATTTGACAACAGAAAAACTGGTCAAAACTTCTCTGCTGGAGTCATCTAGCATTGATTTTTTGGGGGTTCTACCTCCTGAGGATTCTCCAGTGGTTTAAAAAAAATTAGAGAAATCATGTCTTTCCACACCTGTAAAATAGGGGCTTAGACTAAATGTTCTCTTATTTCCCCTTCCAGTTCTCTCATTGTTTGAATCTGAGTCATCTTGACCCCATCCAGATTGCTGAAATGGATTTACTTGTTAGTTAAGATATAATCTCAAATGGGGCCTGGTTCCTCTAAACTGGATAAAAGCTTATCAGGTAATTGTTAAGTATATGTGATGGAAGTATTGTAGTAGAAGAGTGAGTCAATTTTTGTTGCTTTGACCACTTAATAGTCTGTTCTTTTAGAGTTTCTGTTGTTGTGTGGTTCCTATTAGTTTCTTAATTACATAGAATATTTCTCTGGTTCAGTACTGGTACAGACTTGCTGATCTCTTGACTGCTACTGCTTGATGGTGACACAATACATAGAGCATTGAACCTGGAATCAGGAAGATTCCTTGTCCTGAACTGAAATTTGAGTTCAGCCACTTACTATCTGTGTGATCCTGAACAAGTCACTTAACCCTGTTTGCTTCAGTTTCCTCATCTGTCAAATGAACTGGAAAAGGAAATAGCAAGGACTCTGGTATCTTTGCTAAGAAAACCCAATAAAGGGGTCATGGAGAGTTGAATATAACTGAAAAACTATACATCTCTGATGACTTCTCTTGACTATTATTTAGACCAAGGCAACAGCAACTATCAGTACTATAGACATACAAAAACACTTCTTGAAAGGATGAATAATGGATTCCTTGGCTTATATTCATTCCATATACCTTCTCAGCATTGCTTTAGCTTTGTCTCACTTCCCTCACTAGTATTTTGCCCACAATTTTCTTTTCATAAATTGATAGAACATTCCACTAGGCTAATAGAACTGAGACTAAGGGGCATGAATTCTTATGAAAATCAACCAGAAAGTCATAAGAAAAAAAGACAGCGTTTATGAAGTTTCTTCCAAACCTAATGCCTCATTTTCTTTATTGACCACACCAATTTCACTTAATCCTTGGTCTCTTGGTATAGAGCTTATTGTCATGACTGCAAAAAAAGTCTGTGGTTAAAGCCCTTATTTATGAGAGATTATAAACAAGGCTTTTAGAGGTATATTTTTCAAGATTGTTCCAGCAGTTCTGAGCAGAGCTGTTTTGGAAAGAGAGATTTAGATGACCCTTTTTAAAATGATAATACTTTCAGTAGGAATGCTTCTTCACGATGCTTTTAGGCTGTATTGGGAGTGTAGGGTCATTGAAAACTGGGAATCAGAGACACACATATGCTTTAACAGAACTAACTACAATCTGGCAGCACAGGAGCAAACTGTAAATTACCCTGCCAGAGAGATAAGCACATGGCCTGAGTGCTATTCAGCAAAACAAGCCACACCAGGGGGCACTGGGACAATGGAAACAGATTTGTACAGGTCTTTTCCGCTTTCTCCCAACCTTACTCCTTCCCTCCTTCCTATACCCCTGGCACATTAATGGGAAAGCAAAGCAAATCCCTTAATGAGGGGGAAAACATGTCATGTGAATGTGCCCTCAGAAGACTTCCTGTGGGGAGTACAAAACCTGGAGTCACTTATCCAAGAAAAGCCTTCCTGAGGAGCTCAGCATTGATACTTGTTCCTAAGTACCATAATGAGTGCTGAGTTCAGAGTGGATTCAGACAGCAGAGTTTTTGTTTCACTAATATGGGTCAAAGAATTCATTTCCATTTGCAATCAGACGTAAAAGTTATCCAAATTCTAGAAAATGCAAAAGTAGATTAATTTTTTTTTTTAATATAACAATCTTGATTGGGCACCCTTCTGCATCACTGGTAAGCGCAGTATCCCTTCTCATTTTCTAATATAGAGAAACAATGTCCCATGGACTAAAGATAAGCTTTCTCTTTTTCTCTCCCTCTTCCTTTTTTTTTTTTTTTTCTTTTTTCTCTTCCTTTCTCTTTTCTTTCTTCTTAGAAAACTCTAATCCCAAATATTTACTAATATTTAAAGATATTTTAATGATAAAAGTTACTGACCTAGGAATCTAAATTACAAATCCCATGTTTTTCAGCTCAGAAGGATCACCTTTACTTTTTTTTTTCTCCTTTTCAGTCAAAATGGATACTTTTATCAGAGAAAAAAATGAAAAGATTAAATATACTTACACAATAACTATAAAAGACATTGTTCCTTTATGGCAGTATGTAGTTGTGTATTTCCTCTTCTTAAAAAGAAACTGACATTTTAAATGTCTTATGTTTGACAGCTGTGGTCAGACATCTCAACAGGCTTGAGCTTGCTCATTAGTGCCACATTAACCTTAACTTTGCCTCAGGCCATTAACTAGCAAACTACACAATTTGACCTTTGTTCTTCTGAGTTTGTCAAGCAGAGTACTAGGCACTGCATTTAATTTGGGTTCTATATTATGTGTGTACTTTCTGGTTTGGGGTGGGAGGAGATGAATCAATACCAATCATTAAACAAAAGAATTGTGTTGTCTAAAACCTACAGAGATCCCTTTCATGCACAAGGGATTGTTCTTATGAATTTCCAGAAAATGGACTTTGATTAAATTAGAGATATTCTTCACAAAATCATCTCTGTGAAGACTGACAAATGTTTTGAACTTTGAAACATTATCCTAAGGCCTAAGATGACTATATTTAGAATTTATCTACATGCTCAGCCAGATAAAATTTAGTAGTTATTATACTTTAATCAACAGTCTGTAAATGTTTATTAAGCACCTACTGGGTGCCAGGCACTGTGCTAAGTGCTGGAAATACAAATATTGTATGGCAGTGAGATCTTCTTCAGTGATAAATTCTCTTTCAGGGTGCCCCATCCCTCATTTTGTCACCAGGCATTTATTAAGCATATGCTATGCAGATCAAGCAAGGTCTGATGGTGATGGATTAGTTCCTCTTTCCCATCTCTGGAAATATTGTCTATGGGTTCAATACTACAGAACCTTTTTCAATCTGTATCTGTGAAGGAAATGTCCATATTAATGACATCACAAGTACTTCCTTCTCTCCAGCTCCCTCTCCATACCAACAAGATCAAATGAATGAAAGAATAAACATAGTTAGCTAAGTGGTACAGTGGACAGGTTGCTGTGCTAGTTAGAAACATTTGAGTTCAAATCCAGTCTCAGATACTGTGTTATTTAACTCAGATCTGCTTCAGTTAATTGAACTATAAAAATGAGGATAATAATAGCGCCTATTGGGATTGTTGTGAAAATAAAATAATATAATCTTTGTAATGCTTCTGGCACATAGTAGGAGCTATATAAATGCAATATTAAATATATTGCACTGCTTGTTGAGAGATATTTTTTAAAAATGAATTTATATTGTCTTTCAGCCCTTCTCCCACTTTGCTATTTTTAACAGGTTATCTTCTTCTATGGCAGGCAGAACCAGAAATGCATATAGAGAAGTGAGTCTTCTTATTTGGTTATCACACATTTTCAGCAGTGGACAGTTCTTTTTTGCTCTGCCTACCTTATGTACTATAGAAATGATGAAGTGATCACTATGCTGGTCCACGTATCTCCTTTGCTTTCAGTGAGCTCCAGGGAAACAAGGGCTGACAACCTGTGCATGAGCAGTTTTGCTGCTGTCTACTTCTTCCACACTCTTCATGCACAGAATCTAGAAGTGTTAAGTAACGAGGGATACATATGCATAGCATAAATACATTACTTTCCTGACATATACTGTCTGAAATGGTAGACATAGAACTAGAATTGGATTTAGAGGAACCTAAAAGTCAGCTCATGGTAGGAAAAAACACTATCTGTAAGCTGTTTATCATAAAACCAATCATTCTACTAAATTTGAGAATTGATTTAATTATTTTATATTTTTATTATTTATTATTTTATATTCAAATATCACTAAGTCTCAATTTGGATTCAAACTATTTGTGACCTTAAGCAAGTTTCTTAGCTTTTATATGTAGATTTCCTTAGTTGCAAAATGGGACTAATAATCCCTATTCATAGGGTTGCTGAAAGTCAATTAATAAGCATTTGTAAGTACATACTATGTGCCAAGAATTGTGCTATCATGGAGAATATGTTTTTAAAAATAAAAATATATACAAAGCTAGCTATATATAAGGAGGTCAGTAGTGGGAACAAAGGAGGAAGAATGTGTGAGACATGGGAGCAGAGAAAGAAAATGCTCGGAGCCTAGAGGTGGATTGTCCTGTTCAAGGAACAGTCAGGAGGTTAGAATCACTGAGTCAGAGGGTGAGTATAGGGGAGTAAGATGCAGGAAGACAGAAAAAGTAGGAGACTAATATATGGAAGGCTTTGAATACTAAAGAGAGCTCTTGGAGGCAATAGGAATCCATTGGAGTTTACTAAATGTGTGTGTGTATGTGTGTGTGTGTGTATGTGTGTGTGTGTGTACATGTGCAACAAGATTAGACCTATGCTTTAGGAAAATAACTTTAGAAACTGAAGGGATTCTATATTGGAGTGAAAAAAAAAAAAAGACTTGAGACAGGCATCCATCCCCACCAGAAGGCTGTTATAACAATCAAGGCATAAGATGAGAGCCTGTACCAGAATGGTGACAGTGAAGGGAAGAGGACAAATTCAAGAAATGTTACAAAAGTGAAGCCCCAAAGTTGTGGCAACAGTTCAGATCCTGTGGAATCCATGATGAGTCCAGTTTGAGATATCTGAAGAGCAGCCGAAAAGGCAAGAGAGATCAGCAGAAAGACTAAGGCAGGAGAAAGAGAAGAGAAATAGAACCATAACCATTAAGAATGGAAGGAATAAATTAAGGGTTTTTTTTTTAAGTACAGAAAATATGAGCATGAAACAGGCAATAGGAAATGTACTGAGAGTGAACATAAATACACACATATGAATTCATAAGACTATGTAAATATAAAATGTCATTCTGTGTGCCTTTGTTTCCTCAACTTATAATAGAATCAGAATAACATATTGGAAGGCATTATGACACCATGATATTTAGAGTCTAGATTTAGAGTCCAAAACAACTCGGTGCAAATCTTATTTATTCTATGTAGTACCTTTATGACCTAAGTGAGTATTAATCTAACACTTAATTTTTACAGAGTTCAGTTTCCTTTTCTACCAAAGAATTACTGTTTTGAGCTCTGAATCTGTGATCCTATAATATTATTATCAAGAGGATTCTTTCCTGATGTAACTCTATGGCAAATCAGTGATATTATATGTGAAATGTTAATTGTGATCATTTTTCATGTTTGCAGATGATATTAAAAGGTTAATGTATAATGGGACTTTAGGCAACTGGATGGTACAGTAGATAGAGTGCTAGGCCTGGAATCAGAGAGATTTGCATTCAAATCCATCCTCAAATCACAATCTTTTTTTGCCTCAGTTTCCTCATCTATAAAATGGTATCTCTAATAATAGTATCTACTCCTCTGGGTTGTTGTGAGGATCAAATGAGTTAATAATTACAAAGAACTTAGCATAATGTCTGACACAAAGTGCTATATAATTTAAGCTATGAATATTTTGTTATTACTTTCAAGGCTAGCTGATTTCTTTTAGTTTGCAACTATAATACATATTTCCTTGAATTGCTGACAAACATGCTTTCTCTTAGGATAAGTACTTAGGATGGTACTTCTGTCCATAGCTCCCATCTAGGCTACACTACAGATAGGAATATACAACGATAGCTTCCTAACTATCAAAGCTATGGTTGTATTTCAATATGGTTTATTATTTTAAATTATAATTCATATTGATTTTGCCACAGTAAATGGAACTTGAATATTTCTCTGCTTGTGAATTTTGAGTAAATGTGAAGTTTTTGAGTAAATAGTGTTTGTATCTCTAGTTGATATGTCTTCTCTTTGTCTCATTTTGAGTTAAGTTCAGTTAAGTTGGAACATATCCTTAACTTTTTACTCTTAATAACTTTAGCTTTCTTTAAGATTCAAGATACATTATCCTAAACAAATTTTTAAAGTCTTATACATTTATTGACAAATAATATCTAATTGTTCTATTATCATATCCAGTCATAGATATAGACCTATTCACTTCTGAATAGCCATCAGAGAGCAATTAACCAGGTTTAGCATTGTAAAAAAGTATTTATTAATAAGCAGCTGATTGTACCCAGTAATGTGCTAATAACTGTACTGATGTAACTTTGATAATCCAGTCACTTAAGAGTTTAGATATTTATATGACAAATAATATTTTAAATTTTACTGAATCATTATCTGCATACTTAAACAAATTAGACTATTTTGGTGGCCTATTAATGGGCATATCATTTGCATTGATCTATTAATGAAAGATTTTTAAAACTTCTTTTTAGCCTAACATTCAGCTAGCTAGTCATCAAATAGTCATATCAGTTAATTAATTTAGTAAGGAAGGAAAACTGGCTTGTGTTTGTTGATAGTCTATTATTTTTACTCTTTAGGAAGGTTCTTCTTAGGTTCATATTACATAAAGAAAACTTGTTTGTGTGTGTCTCAAGAGAAAGCTCACTTAAGAATGCTTATGAACCCCCTCATGTCTGAACAGTGATAGTCTCTTCTTTATGGAAAGTCTGGGGCTTCAGCATTTCTCCTGATAGCAACTGTAGATGAAGGACATTTTGACAAAAACCTAATGAAATTCAAGGAGCCAAATGGTCCCTAAAGAAATGTTATTTAGGTCTAGAGAAATTTAAAGGCTTTCTTTGCATAGTGAAAAAGTTCATTGTGCTGAAATATAAGAATGAATTTAAACTTACAGCACTGAAGGGGAAAAAAGAAACAGGACAGCTACATTTACTGAGAAAGAATATTGAAATCCTGTTCAATGAGCACAAGCATGATTAGAGGAATCCACAATAAAGTTAAATTCTAGGTATTGTATATAACAATATGCGGCATTTTTATGGGCCATTATTATAGATTTTTGGTGTTAATTGTTTTCTTTGTTTCTCTGTTCAGAGAATTTATCAACAGCCTGCGTCTATACAAGACTTTTTATGGTGGCCTGGCTGATCAACTTTGTGTTAATGAATTAGCTGCTGCTGATGGACTGCCCTGTTGGAATGGAGGAGATGTAGTCAAAAGGTAGTTTATCTTTTTTTGTTGTTGTTCTGTTTAATGCTAATAGACATTTATTTTCCTTCTGCTCTTTTTTTCTCCTTGATCCTTTATTTTCTGGCTTCAAGTTGTGTGTGTATGTGTGTGTGTATTTGTATGTGTGTTTGAGAGAGAGAAAGAGAGAGAGAGGGAAAAGGAGAGGGAGACGGAGACAAAGGGAGAAGAGAAAGAGATTCTTTTCTGATGTGAATTGAATAGATTATGTTTTTTAAAGTAACATTTTTTATAACTAAATCAGGAAACTAGTTTTTTAAGTGTCTATGATGTTCTGGGTTCTACACAAAGAAAGGAGAAACATAATGAGAAAGCATACAACCATGTACAAACACAATTTGTCTCTGTATATGTATGTGTATATACACACACTGCATATGTATTTGTGTGTGTGTATATATTATATATATATATATATATATGTATACATTCATACAAGATGCCTACATTTGTATATGCATGCATATGTGTGTATATGAACAATTTAATCACATAATATAATGTATAATTAGATTTGGGATAGTCACAAATATATTTTATATGATTAGAATAGGAGTGATCTCAGAAAAGGCAGAATTGAGGAGATTGATAAAAATCTTATAGAAGATAGAATTTTAGCTGAGATTTGAAGAAAGTCAGAGAAGAAGTAGAAATGAAGAGCAAGTTAGCTCTAAGTATGAAGGACAGTCAATGAAAACACTTAAGAGACAGAATATTGTGTATGTGGAATATCAAGAATATTAGTCTTACTGGGTGCAGAGAATTTAGTGGGCAATAAGAAGTATGAAAACTGGAGGAACCAGGTTAAGAAATTCTAAAAAACTAAATAGAGGATTTTATATTTATTATTGGAAGTAATGGAAAGACTTAGTATTTATTACTTAGATAAAATATTCTGACCTGTATTGTAGCTAGTTCAATTTGACATCTGGATGGAGGATGGATTGGAATAGAGAGGGAAAAGTCTTTGTACCTTAATTAATATAACTTCTCCTCTTTCCTAACTATGCTTTTTCTAGTCCACTCTTCTTACTAAGTCTCATCCAACTTTTGAATCCACTAATTTCTGTATCATCTTAGTATTTTAAGACTAAATGAATAAATGAAATGTTTGGATGAATGAAAAAATGAAAACAATATCTATTAAGTGCTTTGTATGTCATAAACTGCTTTTGGTATATCATGTTTGTATATACACATGACAATGTAAACTTGTGAATATATTATAGTTATATGGAAGGCCAGATTTGTGTTAATATATGTGTATAAACTTAAACAATTTGCTTCTGCTCTCAGTTTTTTGGTTTTTTTTTTTTTTTTAATAAGTAACATTAGAGAGAGGAGGAAGGAAGAAGGGAAGGAAGAAAACATGTATTTATTAATAGTATCCAATTTGATCTTCACAAATAACCTGATAAGGTAGGTTCTATTGTTACCCATCTGGCATTTGAAGTCACTGTCAAAAGCCAGGTTAATATCTGAGTTAATATTCAGTTAATACTGAGTTAATACTCAGGTCTTCCAAACTCCCAATATAGGACTCTATTTACTTACAACCTAGCTGACCTTTCAAATCTTTTCCTCTTAGAAAACTATGATCCTATAGCCTCCCAATGCTTTTTCCAGTGCTCTTTTTATTACCCAATAGTGACTCTCCAAGGAGCAAAATTCACCTATAATGTTTTTATAGTAACATAGAATAAAGTATAATAAAATAATAATATAGCAATAATAATTAATTTATCAAATAATAATAACAATAGCTTACATGATACTTTTAACCTCATTATGGCTTCTCTCTGAAAATATAAATTGAATAGTAGTTACTTTCCTACCAGAGAAACTTTTCTCATTGAAATTTCCTTATACCAGAGATATCACAAGTTTCAACAAATAGAAACATTTTTCCATAACACTTTCATATACAATATTATTTTATTACTTTTCCAATAATCATTTTGTCACTCATACTCAAAATATTTGTCGAGGTCTGATGACATTGTTTAAAATGCCAATAAGGAAACTGAGATTTGGAAAATTTGTGGCTGTTTTCAGTGAATATATAATATATATAATAATATATATAATATAATATATATAATATAATAATATAAAATAACACAATAGTATAACTTACCAAAATGTAATTTCATAACATACCATTCCAATTCTTACAACCCAATACCACCACTACCACAACAAACCAGCACTTTATTTATTTATTTTTGCAAAACAATGGGGGTTAAATGACTTGCCCAAAACCCCACAGATAAGTGTTAAGTGTCTGAATTCACATTGGAACTCAGGTTCTCCTGACTGAATAGCCAGTGCTCTATCCACTGCACAATTTAGTTGTCCTCAAGCTAATACTTTAAAAGCAGTTTATATGACTTTAGGATCAGCATTTATCACCTGGAGAGCTTCTACTAAGTAAATGGTTGCACAAAAATGTTTGATCCATTGTATCTCCCAGTATTTGACTGCTTTATGTGATTCTTGTTCATATGTTCCCTTCTTGTATCTATTTAATTTGTTCTTATGAGACTATTTCCTTTTGCATTCTGAATATCCCTTGTACAATGTTATAAAAGTTCTCCAGTCTGTCATCTGTATATTTTATTCTGCCATCTGGGCATCTGGTAAAAAATTTAAATAATATTGTTGAACCTATTCTTGTGGTATTCTATCAGATATATCTCCTTGTATTGAGTACAAATTATAGATAATTACCTTTGTGGGTGACCTTCTGTAGGCATTTCAATGCTGAGTATTAGTGTTGGATTTGAAACTTCCTACATATAGTCACATGTCCTTATTGATATTTTCAAAACCAAACCAATTTTCATTGAAATATAAATGCATACATGCATCATTCAATTGATTATTTGGAAGGAAAGAAAAGAATAAGTAAGGATTTATTAGTTAAAATTATGCTAAGCACTTTACAAATATGATTCCTTTTAATCCTCAGAGCAACCTAAGAGCTAGGTATTTTTAGTATCCTCATTTTATGATTCTTGCTTTTCTTCTTTCTCCTCCCACCACTTCTCTTCCTTCTCCTTTTCCTTTTACTCTTCCTCCTCCTCCTTTTTTTTTCTTTTTCTTCCGTATACAACATTGCTTTTTGTTAATGGGAATATTCTTAAGTGCAAAATGAAAAGCCTTACTGAAATCCAGATAAAATGTATCTATTTGGTTTTTCTCTTCTGTCCAGTTTATCACATTAAAATAGAGTAAAATGATTCTTTCTGAAACAAATGAATTGCTGCTGATCGCTGATTTGCCCTCCTGTTCTCCAAGATATCTATTTTTGGTGTTACTTTCTAAGGATTTTTGTCCTTTGTGAATTCTCAAAATCTGGCCAGTAGTATATAAGTATCTACATGGCATGTTGCTAAATCTCAAAAATTGGAAGACATCTATACATCAATTCATCATCCTTTCTTGTTCTTGTTTGTTTTTCTCTTTTCTTCTAACAGATTATACTTTTCAATTATCTACTCATCTCTTAATTATTTTAAAATGAGGATAGACATGAAAAAGACATCAAAGTGCCTTTACTTTTGTCATCTCTCTTATCTGCTTTTCTCTCCTATCAGGTAGATGACATTTTCTTGCTCATTTTCTTTTTAATCACATAATTTGATGTACTTTTTTCTTTATTACCTATTCTTTATCTTGTAAGCTACATTTTCTTTCAAGCTGTTTCTTTAGTTTTCTTGGTCCCTTACACCTGGTACTAGTTTTTGTATTCTTTAGAAGCCTTGCTTAATTTCCTTTCAAGTCTTGGTTTGGTTCTGAGTTTAGTTAACTTGGCATTCAGTTCCCTTCCCTTCTCTTCTGTTGTGTTAATTTATTCTTGTGGCCAGAGACTAGTCATTTAACTGGCAGTCACCTTTCTTATGTTTCTATATCTCTTAAATCATACTTCACTAGAATTCTAGATTGTTGAAAGCTACTTTCTTGAAATCATTTTTCTTTATCATGATTACATACATATTCACAAGAACAGTCATTGCTACTTGATATGATTGGAAGATGATCTTATGGATTTTTTTTTTTTTTTTTTTTTTGCCTTTTAATACCTATTAGTCTATTGTGGTGTCAGAAAATTTCCACCCTTAGCCCGTTCTTGGAATTAGGATATTATTTGCAGAAGGCAGCAATTCAAAATTCAGGCAATTATGTTTGCATATCAGGTTTAAACAGTAATATATAATATATACTGAATGTTGCAGAGATTAGTTTATAAGCTAAACACTTGAATGAAGAAGAGGTGGACAAGAAAGGTTTGGAATATGGAGGCCAGACATGCTGTGGTACAACATGAGATTCTTCAGGTCTGGGGATGGGGGAGGAGTGCTAGGAAGAAAAAACAAAACAAAACAAAAAAAAAACCTTTCACATTTTTGTTTAAAAAAATGTAGATTTCTTCACTTCTTGTTGTTAGAACCATAAGTGTTATCATGTTTACCAAAGATTTGGTTCCACTGTGAAATGCTCATCTAATTTCTTCTCTCATAGATGAAATCAAAACCTGCCCTACTTAATTTCTCCATCAGAATTTATAATTTTCCTAATATCTTATTAAGTGGGTTTTACACAGTAATTTTGAGATGGCACATATTTGACTAGTTCATATCTATCATCATTACCATTTTAGGACCTAGAGAAACTTTGAATTGATTAAAGAAATTCTAATTTGTTCTCATAATGCTTCTTAGGATATTAATGATAATGATGATAATGATACAACAACAACAATAGAAACAATTATGATGCTACTACTATTGCTAATACTTCCACTCATCCTTATCATTTATACATCTCTTTAAGTTTTGTAAATTGCTTTACATATACATTCAATCCCAAAAATAACCTTGTGAAATATGAACTATAACTTCCACATTTTACAAATAGAGAAATTGAAGCATAGAAAGATTAAGTGACTTCTCCAGGATTACATAGATAGTGTGCCTGAATCAAAATTTTAAATTCCACTATCTAATTGTAGTTTTATAATAATCTTTAAATGTGTATTGCTCTATTTTTTTTCCCTTCCCACCTCTACCTTAACCATGATATAACATATTTCAAAACTGTCTCATGTTCAAAACTAAAACTAAACAAAACATACTCTGGAAGTATCACTGGATATGGTGGTCAAAGATTTGGATTTGAATCCTGAATCTTTTAAGTTAACACCAAATGATCTGAGTTAAATCACTTCATTTCTTTATAAAATGAAATCAAATGCAATCACCACAGAATTTGTACTTAATTCAAATTCTTACTCAGCTAATTACTATCTGCATGACTTCAGGCAAATCTCTTAGGCTCAGTTTCCCTAAATGTAAAATAAGATAATTGAACTAAATGACTAAAGGGCCAAATCCAAATCTAGAACTACAATCCTATTATCTTGAATATCTCTCCAAGCTTTGAGTTATACAATACCATGGTTATATTTTTTTTTTCCTTTTATATGCTGAATAAGATGTACCTACCACTCTACCATCCTAGTCTTGTGTATTTCTTCCCCCCTTGTACTTAAGGGTTTTTTTCCCCCCTCAGAAAATCATAGATTTGCTCCCGAGTAAAAATCATCTGATTTTTGGCTTTCACATATTCTTTATGTTTTTAAATGAATAATTCACATAATAGAATCCTCCTCTTCACCACACTCTCCCACTTCAGCCTAATAAAAACTTTCCATTTTTACTTTGAATTGGTTCTTTCCTCATTCACTCAGTAATTTGTTGACCTTGGGACTTTGTCAGTTCATCTGCACTGTACTTCACTTAAAGGTTAGGCAGCCACTCTACCCCCTTCTGGATGAGCCAGAATCTTCATTTCCAAATGAAGGAGTATGTAAAGGTTAAGAGCTGCTGAGAGTTGCAAGTAGTTGGGAAGTCGTAGCTTCTGATTTTGATGGCTCATGTTACTATAGTTACTATTCTGAATATTGTTTTTCTTTAAGCTTTATATAAGAACAAAATAAAATGTTCCTACTCAATGCATCAAACCACTTCCCCTGATTATGAAGAATGATCATATGCCTTATACCTACTACATATCTTCAATTTCTCCAGGGACTGATAAAAGCAAAGATACAAAGATAAAGTGATATAAAGGTAAAACAAATACTTTTTTTATATAACCAGTAGCTTGGGACTCATCATTCCTCAGCTCAGTCACATAGTCCATTCTAATGAACTACTAGGCAACTGAAAATAAATCTTTGAAATGATTATAAATCTCACCATAGCACACAATATATTGTTTTGGATGACAAGAAGGTTTAAGTCTTCAAGGGTTTCCCATTTTCTTTTTTTCTTTGAATTCTCAAAACAATTCTGTTATAAGTTAGAATGTCCAAAAGAAAATTAGGTTGCAGTATCAGTAATCACTTTATGACAATTGGTCTCCCTGGGTTTTTCTTGGTACAATGACACTAGACTTGTCCATGTTTTACTTGCTTTCCTTCAAGTGTTGTATGTTTGCTTGGGTGGAGTAGGAAAAAATGGGAGCCCTTAATTATCTTCTATATTTTTGTCAGAAAAAAAGGAAAAATTAATTTATGTTTGTTTTTTAGTACATTTGACTAGAGAGCATCAATGTATACTGAATAGATGAAATATCTGAATAAAGGTGGGTCACATACCAAAAAGCATACTCATCTTAAAACCTACAATGTTATTCAATCCAGGTTAAAGTGTATTAGATCCTGAATGTTTTTATTCTAGTATTTTTCTAATGCTTGAATGTTTTTAGAAAATTCTGCTATGTGCAAATACAAAATAGCATTTGTTAAAACACTTCTCCACTTTCCAATAGTTCTATTTTAGTATATTACCTTTTGCCATTATATAGACTTCAGCTTTGTGGTTCATTAAAGACCACCTATTTATTTAGATTTTATCATAATTTCATATTTCAACATGAAAAGATTTCCTATTAGTGATTTTTTTGTTGATTAATACAGGAAGTGCAGGAAAAATATGGGGAAAATGCTCAGAATGTCTAAATCTTCAAATATTCATGATAAAGACATCACTTTGACTTAGAAGAATTACTTAACTGGTATCACTAAATTTCCCTCCCTTACCACAGAGTCTCTTTGTGCCTTACACATTTTGCAAAGCAGATAAAAATTAAATTATGGCTTTGAATTGAAATGACTTTGGTAGATACTGACTTGAAATTTACCTTGTAAAATATAACATTTTCCATCAAGAACTCCTGTCATATAAGAATGAAGTTTTCAACACTGAACTAGCAACCTCTTAGGTAAAATACCAAAGTTGATGTGGGACATAGGTCTAGATGACTTATCTTGTCAACATGATTGCTTCTCATTGAATCTTTGCCAGAATGTTGAACTCTATTATTTTGCATGCTTTCAAGGTTGAGCACTAATGGCCACTAGGGTCTCAGTGTTGAGGTAAAGTTGGCTATTACTGTATAACACATATGTGACTCTCTTTCTTTGGTGATAGGAGTAGATAGGGTAGAGGGAGGAAGAAAAAGACAAAAATTTCCAGGGAAATAGATAAATACAATTTATTTTTATTTTACAAAGTTTATTTAATAAATCTCAGTTAAGCAAATACTTAGGAAGTGCCTCATTTTTAGAGCAGACTGTTAAGTTGTAAAGGAAGTATAAAGCATAATCAAGACAGATCTTGGAGAGTGGTATGCTGCTAAATGCTAAACAATTGAAAACCTTAAACCATTATATATTTCCAGGTTTAATGTGTATTAACAGTTCCCTCCACCATTTTTTTAAATCAGCAAAACAAAACTTCCATCATGGTTTAATAGTATTTGCTGATTTCTAAGCTATAAATACTCATAAGGAACATTTAATGATCTACTTGAAAGCTGGTACAAGGTTCCTCCAGCATCCCACTGGCCTTAGTTGTCAAGGACATTTAAATCTATTAGGATACTGTAGTGTATTAAAAGTTAAATGGAATGCAAAATTATGCAAAATAACTGCATGAGAAGTACACATGTAGTAAGTATGTGTGTATCTATGTTGGAGAAAGCCCAATGGGCAGACCTAGGAATAATCATGAAAAACTTCCTTTGACTTGGATCTTAAAGAAATAATAAGGATTCAATAGGTACATGTGGGTAAAGAAGACAATTCAGTTTATATATTATGTTTCACAATGTTTACTTCTTTCTGTGATAATGTGGGCCTGTTTTTGTTATTTATGACACCACTTAGGGTGTCATTTCCTTCTCTTGATGTTGTAAATAACCAAATGACCCTTGGCAGAAAAATGGTTCCTCATTCCTGCTATAATGGAAATTGTTTCTATACAAATGCACAAAAAAGTAAAGTAAATATGCATATATATATATATATACATATATACATATGTATATATATATATATATATATATATATAAATGTATGCATGCATGGGTGCATGTTTATATATACTTATAGCTAGTATATAGCATAATGTTATATGCTACATGCATTTTATGAACATATTATATATACATACACATACAGTAATGCTAAGTTAAAAAAAAACTATTGATTTTAGGACACAAGTTTTATAAAAGTCAGATTTCAAAATTGTATCAGTAAGGGAGAGGAAAAAGGAAAACTTGTATCTGAATTTATCTGGTATAAATGTTTATTTTCATAAAGTTCAAGAAATGTAGTTGAGACCTGTCAGAGAACCAGGGACTAGGATTGGACAATTGGCTTTCAAATGTGGGAAATGAATGTATATACAAACCTCCAACTCCATGCATTATTTGCTTTAGAAAATCTCTGAAGCCAGACACCTAGAGAAATAAGTTGTCAGAGCTCAGCATGCCCGGTGCTTAGAGGTAGACTTGGCACAATAGATCAAAATCTACTATAATTTCACCCCTTTATCGTATTTTGCTTATCTAAGTGAGAACATTCAACCATATCTACAAACTTATCAGTGGGAACAACCAAATGGATACATTAGAAGTGTCTGTTTATTTGGTGAATAGACTAGTACAAACAAAACATTTTCTCTGCAAAGGGTTATCTTCTCTAGCCATTTTTTTTTTAATTTTTATACTATTGCTTAAAGAAAATAAATAAGGCCAGTGTCAAGAATCTATCTTGTCCTGGTAAAAGCAGAGATCTTCATCATCCACTTTTGTATGACATTTCTTATTAATTATCAATATTTCATAGTCATTTGTAATTTTGCATACACTTACATTTAATGCACAAAGATCATTTCTAGCATATGGAAAAAGCTACAGATTTAGGTAGGCAATTCAGTCTGTTGAACTCCTAGTTGATTTTGAGAATAGAGTAAATATTAAAAGAAGAAAAGAAGATGTAAATAATGATTAGATTATGTGATAATGCATGGTTTGTTATGATAATATCCTGGTATATTGTTGCTGCAGTCACTAAATGATGTTTCCTTCAGGCAAATAGCATTTTCTGGAAATTTGGAGCCTCAGAGCTTTTAAATATAATTTCAGACTTCTTAAAGGGCAACTGAATGGGAGACATAAGATTGGACATTCTGTACAATCAAATGCATTAGAACACTTAGGAAGCATTATTATGGATGCTTGTGATTTGCCACAGTATCTCTGATTAAATTGAAATTTTGATCTCCTGATATGTAAAAATCAAAGAGTTTTTAACTTTGTGCCTACATTGTTAAAAAGCAAGAATATATTATTTCTATTTAGCTGGAAAGTTGTAGAAGCACATGATATGGTAAGTTTGAAGATTGTCCCATTTTCATTTGTTAAATATGGAAATTGAGTTGGTTAGGAACATTGGTTCCAGGTTCAAGTTTTGTCTTTTCCCTATTTGTGAGACCCTTGGTATGATACTTTTACCTCTTTAGGTATTATCTTCTCTAAAATAAATCATAGCATTAGCTACTCCAGCCCTAACTGCTCGAAGACTAGGTTGGTTACATTTCACTCCTACTCATAGTTCTCTGGCACTCTTAAGTGGACTAAGGTGCCTCGGTTTTCTGCCATTACTTTAGCCTCTCCCAGTGGTGGTTTTTCAATTGCAGAGGTGGGTCCCCTGTCTTCCGGTTCCATATAGCAACTAACAGATTTATTTTTACAAAGAAATGTTCACTTAAAATAAATAATTACAAATATAGACATTCACTCCCTTCTATACTTCAGTCTGCAACTGTCTGTCTATAACTTTTTCTCTCCTTTTTGTCCTTTTTTCTCTCTCCTCCCCCTTCTTCTTATCAGTCTGTCTTTCTCTTTTTCTCTACTACACAACTCTTGAGAACTTTCCCTATATGCTATTGATAGTACAATTGAATCTTATATGAACATTTATATAATTTTGACAAAGTTTAATATCCTGGTAACTTTAGGTAGCCCTATTACATAAAGGCACTCTAGTTGCCACTTAGTTTCTGTACCTTGTTCCTGTACTCAGAAAGTTGTTGGAAACAGGAGAAATCAAAATGGAAAAGTGGGCAATATTTGGTTAAATCTCTTAAATTGAGTTCAGCTAGATGAATGCTGCATTGCCTTGTGCTGAGTGATTCTTATTGGAGCACTGCCAGCAAATGGGTCAAGGAAACAGTGATAGTCAAGCCAACCATTCCAATTTGCTTTCTATTTATGCATATAATAGTTATATTTGATGCTTGCTTTCCCAGGAATCTGATCATTATTTATTGTTACTTCTTCAACAAACTACTGTAGTATTTCAAGTATGTGTGATATAATCAATATGGATGATATCCCTCCACTGAATCAAATTGCAACTTCTTTTCTACAGTTTTGTCTATATAGATTTCAAGAATTGGTTTGTTTTCTTCTATATCCTTTCTCAATTTAGTTTGGTCCTCAGCCATCACACATACTGTTTGTTCCTGACTTGTACTTGAAGCTTTTCTAAGTAGGGGAACATCTGCTAGAATTTAACATTCCCTTTCCTTCCCCATTCATAGACTTTCAAAATTCAATCAACTCCATGTCAAAATGAGAAGGAGAAAGACTTTAATTGTAGTTCACTGTTGCAAAAAAAAAAGACACTGAAGAATCTGAAGATAGTCATCAGAAGATGATTTTTGATTATTCTCAATTTCCTCGTATTATTCATATTTCTCTCTTCCGTTTCTGATCTTTCTCTCTAGGACTCAGAATCTGCTATGCTGCCAAAGGTAACTTTTAAATTTATTTGGGTTAATAGTGTTCTGTACCATCCAGGCCAATATACTCTTCATTAGCTTAGATAGTAAAGAGCTTAATAAGTCACCACATTATTCTAGCACTTAGTATGGTGCCTGGTACTTAGTAGACACTTAATGATTGTTTGATAAACTCATCCCACTTTGTCAGAACTTAATTCTGATATTATTATACTACATGATTCAAAAGGCAATTTTCTCATTTATTACCATATAACATTTTTTCTAGTGATATATCACATAAAAATATAAATTCCAACCTTATATTTGATGCAGATGACTCAAAGTAATGAAACAAAAGGTATTGTGTCACATTTCTATCTTAATATTTTTTTAGAATGTATGGGCTAACCATTTTTTATCCTATATCCACACTTCATGCCCTTCAGAATCCCCAAACTCCCAGCACAGTAGCCCAAAATTATCTTGCACAAAGAAACTATTTTATAAACCATGGATAGTTTGACTTGATTTTGCCCTCTAGTGGATTGTTCTGGGATCTAGCTGTGAGCCCTCTGGGAAAGAAAATCAGAAAAGTAGTTTTTAGGACTTCAATAGAGAACTTTTTAAAATTCAAGGAACCACAGATTTTAATTTCCTTGAGAGTGACTTTTATTTGCTTTTAATTTTTAAATGTCTTAGTAACTGCTTGTGATTGGAATAATTTGTGTGTATATATTTATATTTATATGTGTATTTCTCCAAAGCAGTTTTCATGTTTTTCTTTTTAATAAAGAGCTGAATAAATACACAAAGGGAATGTCTACTAGTAATTGACAATCCAAAGACACATGTTAAAATGTCTGATAAATTATGTGACTGTATACAATGAAAAATGAGTTGTATTTTCTTGAAGCTTACTGTATTGGTTGGGATAAGGGTCCTAAAGAGAGATTGACTAGCATTTTGCATAAATAAATTTCTAATCTCTGTATAGATATATACATGCATGTACATATGTATACACATGTATACATATTTCTAAATGTATACATATATGTATGCATGTGTATCTATACATATACATATATGCATGCATACATAACTGTTGCCGTATAATTATTTTTCAGTCATGTTCACTTCTTTGTGACCTCATTTGGGATTTTCTTGGCAAAGGCATTGAAGTGATTGCCATTTTCTTCTCCAACTCATTTTACAGATAAGGAAACTGAGGCAACAAGATTAAATGACTTGACTAAGGTCTCACAAGCTAATAAATGTCTGAGGTGAAGTTTGAATGCCAAAAAAGTATATCTTCCTGTCTCCAGGCCCAGTACACTCTCTATTGTACTACCTAGCTTCCCCAATAATAATTGTGTACTCTTCAATATGGAAAAATAGCTTTAATCCACATGTGGGTTTATTTGTATTATTTTGGGAACATACTCAGGAAGAACAATTTATCTTTTGTCATCAGCAGCAATAATAGAATTTTTAAGTTAAGTTAAGTTAACTTTTAAGTTAAGAATGGAAATTAACATTGATATTAAAATGTCTTTTCAACTTCAGACCTGAGATGAACATTCTTTGATAAAGTCTCTCAATATCACCTGATTCTACAATTGCTAAGCCCTATTCTATAAAAGATTTCTTGCCTATTAGTTTGATTAAGAGCAAGCTATTTGTTGAGTAGAGAAATAACAGGACAAACAGCTAATTAGAAATTTGTTCATGCAGAGATGCAAGTCACTCTCTCTTTAGGACCCTATCCCAGCCAACACAGTAAGCCTGAAGAAACATACACCCATACACAACTCAAGCTTTCATTGTATACATTCACACAATTTATCAGGCATTTTAACATGTGTTTTGGATAGCCATTCACTAGTAGACTTTCCCTGTGTATATTTATTTAGCTCTTTATTAAAAAGAAAAACTTCAAAGCCACTCTGGGGAAACACATTGTTGTTCAGGGATTCCTAATTAGCAGTTTCCTCTTCATTTTACTTGCAAATGTACTGCTTTCTTTTCTGGTAGTTTTGTCACAGCCCAGATGACAAATTGCTCTGCTTTATAAAGCATTTACCAACTAACCAGACTGTTTAGCTTTTGATTTGGAAGCAACTGAAGAACCAGTTATGGGTGGTACAAAGATGAATCACAACTTCAGCAAACCATCCTTTAACATATATATACATACATATATACATACATATATATACACATATATATGTATATACATATATATGTATATATATATATATGCATATGTATATATATGTATATATATATGTATATGTATATATGTATATATATGTATATGTATATATATGTATATATATACACACAGATAGATTAATCACATCTATCTTTTTCATTTTAATAAATTGAATGATTTTAAAATATAAGAAGTAAAGTTTATCAAAAAAATGACATCTTTACCATTTTGAGTTGTCTTATAAAGACAATTCTTCTCCCAAGGACTTCTAATTACGATAACATAATATAGCACATAATAGGCACAATTATATAGTGCCTTTATAATAATATTATATTAATAGTTAACAATTATGTAGTGCCTGTTATGTGACAGACACTGTGCTAAGCACTTTATGCTTCAATCCTCACAAAAACCTCAGAGAGGTATGTTATTCTCATTTAACATTTATGGAAACTGAGAGCAAACAGGTTAAATGACATGTCTAAGGTTGCATTTGAATTCAGGTCTTCCTGACTCCAGACTATCTACTTTGCCATCAGTCAGGGGTTTGGAATTTGGGATTCAATATTCTCATACAGTTACAAATATTTCAGTGGAGGTACAATATAAGAAATAATACATTAATCATCAGAAAATTTAAGTTTCAATCCTGCCTCTTTACTTTTATTCTTAGTGTGATCTTCAACAAGTAACTTAGACTCCTTGAACATTACTAATTTTTTCTTCAATAAAACTGGCAGATCAGATTCTGATGACCTCTGGTGTTCCTTTCAGCTTGAAATCTAAGATCCTATGAGATCGTCACATTATTTTTTATCTCTTGTTCTAAAAAAAAATACAACATAATGGAAAGCCTAATCCGAAACTATTAAAAGAAATCTATGTATCATTCTATGTGAACTGATGGAAATGAATTAGAGAAAGAAGTGGAGGAGGTGAGGAAATATTATAATTTGTGACTATCTAATGAACTTGTGATCAAAGGTCTCTATCATCATGGCTGGAATATTGTTATTGATTTATGGGAAAAACTGAATTTTCTTAAAAACAAACTGGATTTGAGTGCTTCAAGTTAGTCTGAAGCCAACTGTGCTGGATTAGTATCTGGAATTTCTAAATTTCTTTTATTCAGTTATATGGTTACCCTTTCTCCTCCTTAGGCCTCAACATAACCTTGTCAATCTTAGTCATGTCTGAAAACACTCCCCCAAAAGCCATCTTTTTTTTTTTTAAACCACTCCAAATATTAATCATGCCTCTTTTTGAAAAATAATGTTTTGCAGCTGTCTTCAGTCTACCTGAATGGATCTTCTAAGGTACTATCTTGCTCATTTCTCAAAGATGGACAGGGAATCCTTCCTTACTATGTAAATAACACAGTATACATGTTTGCTGTTACAAAGTGTGATTGGCTTTCTTCGACTCTGAACATACTAAACATAGCCTTTTGTATATTTACTTTTGCACCCTCTAGTGTCATCTCTTCTCCCCCTTCAGAAATGTGCCAGAGGCAGTGGGGAGGGGAAGGGTTTTTCTAGGAAAGACTGTTAGTTCATACAGACTCTTTGACCCTATTCAGTATTTCTATTACCTTGTTAAAGTTCCTTAAGTTGTTAATGACAGAAATTAAAAGGTCACATTAAAAAAGTGTGGATTTGAATATTCTTCTCAAATCTAGATACTAAGAGTAAATGTACATCTTGACTATCTCCTGAACTGGGGAAAATTGGACAGAAATTAACTTGCTGAACTTAACTTGGACCTTCCATTGAGAGTTGTTAGACAATAACAACAACAACAAAATTCGGTTCTGCACATATATTTGTACCTAGGATATGCTATAACATATTTAATATGTATGGGAATGCCTGCCATCTAGGGAAGGGGGTGGAGGGAAGTAGGGGAAAATTTGGGACAGAAGGGAGTACAAGGGATAATGTTGTAAAAAATGTTATAATTATAAAATTAAGAAAAAAAGAGAAAAAAAAGAGAGTTGTTAGAGACTATTCACCAGTATTCATCAGCCAGAGTGTAGCTGCAAAGTATAAGGCAATGATAGATACTTCCTTGAAGCTACAATAGTAGATAGAAATTTACCAATTAACTTCAAAAGCCAACAGCAAAGGCAAAGGGAGAAGCTTTAGAAGATGACAACTAGGGAAAGAGGAAAGCAATAGCCAACAGAGATCTGCAGTCTGAAGAACTGACACTTAACAATGGAGTAAAAACAGTTTTGGGAGAGAGCTGGAGAATTTCATGCAAGAAATCTTTTCCCACCATGATACAACACAGACTCCATAGATGCTGAAACCCTTTTATACTACAGGACAAATATATTCTAACCATATTCCTTTCTCTTAGTCATGTAGCTCCAAGAGAAATTTTATACGTTTATATATCAGAACTGATAATGATGCTATTGAACATTTTTCTTGTTATTATTTGCTATTTTTTCTAGTTAAAAATTTGCTGTTTGATTTATTCCTTGTCAATTAGGCACCAGATAGAGGCTTTTTAACCTTGTTTCTCTCTGACACTGAATCCAAGTGACATATGATATTGGAGATGAATCAACAAAGGGATGAAAAACTAAAAAATCATTGCTATGTGCCAGGCACTATGTTAAGCTTTAAAAATACAAATACACATGAAACCCTGCCCCTAAGGATCTTATTCAAATAGGCAGACAACCTATTAAGGATGTATCCTCACCATACAGCATACTTTAGAAATGGCCAAGAAGAGGTACAGTCATTTAGTTTGGGTAGAAGAAGGTGAAAAGTTCAACCTAAAATCTAGAACACAGATTGAGAGGGAAATAAGAAGATCAACAACCAACATTTCTATAGTGCATATTCTGTTACAGGTATTTTACAATTATTATCTAATTTTATCCTCAAAACAACTCTGGGAGGTATACACGATTATTATTTACAGATAAGAAAACTGAATCAAACAGCAGTTAAGTGACATGCCTAGGATCTTACAACTAATAACTGTCATGTTAAATTTGATTTTATAGTTTCCTGACTCCAAACCTATCTCTCTCTTCACTGAACTATCTAACTGCCTCTAATAATTATGATGCTCTATTCTTCTATACCTTATAATTACAAAACATTTTATTTAAATTATCTTCATGTTTATAAAAAACTGTCAAATGTATAAAATATTTTTTTTTCTTTTTACATATGAGGAATCTAAAGAATGAAAGAAGCTAGGAAGTGGTGGAGAAGATTGAAGATTTAAACTAAAACTCTCTGTCTCCAATTTTGTCTCTCTTTCCGTGAGACCATGCTGCCTATATCTATTGGCAAAAGAAAAATGGAAACATTCACACACGTGAATATATGACAAAATTCAATATTCTACAATTTTTTATTTGAATAGTAGGTTTTTTTTAAGGCCACTGGTTAATTTAGAAGAATAAAAGAAAATTAAATAAACCAGAATCCCAATGTAGCAGATCCAGTACTTTAAGATGTGGTTTTCTCATTCTTAATACAGCCAAAGAGGTGAAACTTATCCTTCCAGAGCCTTAATAGGATGCTGAGTGATGGTGAAGAGTTTCCCCATGCTCATTTAGAGATACACTTAGTGTTTGGATTAATCTGTCATTAGTATAAAGAGTTATTTATAATTCAATGTTATTGTTTTTCAAGGTCAGTGCTGTTGATTGCATGAATATTGTTGAAATACTTTCTGGAGTATGTGTGCTAGAAAAATGAATGCTGTTGATTATATTGCACCTCTAGTATACTCAGCTAGTGATTTATTCTACTACTACAATTCCAGTAGTATGAATAGTGAGATGGATGCAGAAGTTGAAAGTGAGAGGAAGGTGACTGACTTTGAATTCTATTTATGCAAGATGTGACCTTGGACAGCTGTATATCTCTGATAATTCATTTTCTTGTGAATGATGGATTTGAACAAGATGTTCTCTCTTAAGTTCCTCTGGTTCTTTATCTTCTGATCACATGACTTAAACAAATTTATTGGCTGGTAAAGAATAGGTAAGAGGTAAAGATAAGAATGTTGGATGGAAGGATAATTACCAAGATGTTGGCTAACATCTTGAAATTTAAAATTAGGTAGAGCAAAAGTGCTACCCAAAGCCTAAAAATTCCAAGCAGAGTTATATGCATGTCAATGAGTATTAGTTATCTATGTAAATAAGATTGCTAAATAAAATGCTGCTTGGGCTTCAGCTGGTGGTGTACCCTTAGTAAAGAATGATCTTTGAACAATAAGCTTATTTAAAACTGCATGACATTCAGAGATCTTTATTTAATGTCTCTTTTCAAGGGACTGGAACATTTCTGAGAGAGTTACCCAGGATGTGGAAACTTTTTAATATAAAAATAATTTCTAACTTGTTTTTCTTTCAGTTCACTTTCTCAATATATATATTTTCTTTCTCAGAAGACCATGTCTTATAAATTAGAATTTAAAAGGAAAGAAACAAAACAAAGACAATACATTAAACAAGTCTAATATTCTATACCTCAGGTTCTTTCACATCTGACAACATATTAAACAGGACTAATATTCCATACCTCTGGTTCCTTCACATCAGAAAAGAAAGGATGAAGATATATTCACATATGTCTGCTTTGGGGCCAAGTTTGATAATTATCATTTAAAACATTCAGGTTTTTTTTTTCTATTTCATTATTATAGTTATTGCATATACTGAATATTTCCTTATTTCATTTTATATCAATTTATATAAATCTTCATATATTCATCAATTCTTATGGCATAACAAGGTTCATCAACTGCAATTTGTTTAGCCATTCCCTAGTTGACAAGCACCTCCAATTTTTGGTCCATGGCTAGAAATATATGGAGACCCCCAGATTTTTTAAATCACTGATATTTTTTGAGATGTATGCTTTTGAATCTCCGAATCAGTATTGATAGTCTCTCAGCATAATCTCAATATTTATAGAATGATTGGACCAATACACAGCTCCACCAAGTGTGTAACAGGTTGCAGTGTAAGTATTGGAGGCTTACAATGAATGACTATTAGTGTCTCTTTTTGGGAACTGTTCTATTTAGAAACTAGGCACTACTTCTCCTTTGGTGGGTGTATATATCTCTCTGTGTATGCATTTCAGTGTCATTTTTCCTTACAGATAATCACATCTTATTTGTGTTCCCAGAGAGAAAATTGCTTTCATAGTGGCATCTGTTTCCATGTCTTTTTATGAGGAACTGAGCCAAATAAGAATCAATTTAGGAGCTAGTCCAGGTACTAACAGTGCTGTGAACTGGTTGCTTTTTTAGTTTCTTTTTCAATCTAAAAGTAAGTTTCTGAATGTTAAAGCTATGCTTCTCTTCTTTGGTAGAGCCTTTAGTCAAGTGGAGAAAGGAGAATTTATCACAGATGGTATTTCTCCAGTTTTGTTTTATTTTATTGCACAAAATGCATTTCTCAATTAACAAATATGTCTGTGGCCAATATGCTCAGTTGGCCACATCATGGTACTAATGAAGCCAGAACAGTAGGTGTTGATCCCCACATATTATGGTTAACTTTGCCTTGTTCCTTGGCTATCAATGGATCACTAACCCTGGTCAATTGCATAAGTTCATGTCTAATAAATGGTTGCTAATTTATTGATTTTTGGTGCTATTTTAGATGGGGGTGGAGTGGAGGTGGGAGATGGCAGACCAAATGATGCAATTGGACTAATACAAAGATCTCCACTAGTGGTATCATATTTATTCAGTTTTTAAGGCTGAATTTCTTGAACAGTGCTCAGGAGATTACTTATTTCCTTGTAAATGCTTGCTTGTCTCACAGTTAGGATAAATAGCCATCAAGTTGTCATAATCCAAAAAGCCAGTATTCTCAAAGAAAAGATTGAGAAAGGGAGTTTAGGATTATGTAATCATAAAAGAACTTTGAGTGACAAATGTATCCATATGACAAATTATACATTATAATATATATTTTACAAATATTCATTTTATAGACTTGCTTTTATTTATATATTTAGGAAATGTCAAAGTTAGGACCATATTTCAATGCTAGCATCTTAGATAGCCTAAGAAGTATCCATTCAAGAGCTAATGAACAATTACACAGGACTATGTGAAAACTGTTCAGATATATCCCTATCTATTAATACTATCATATCCTTAGTTTGCCACCAACATATTGCTTCTATATATAGGAGATTGATGCTCAGAAAAATTGAATAATTTGTCCATTGTTATCCAACTATTATGATGTGGGACCTAAACTATTCTAACTTAAAGATCAGTTATACTTTCCAGTAATTCAGTAATTTCTAGCTTTTGACTCCAGATGTTTTCCTTTTGTCTTTATGGAATTCTGTACTATCTTTCCTTCCCTTCTGTGTCTGCCTAGTTCGTAGTCTCTTGCAAATTCTTTGTGGAATTACATTTCTGCTTTTCCAATCTGCTTGGTAGATCAAACTATTTTTACTAATGTTCCAGATCTCCATCAGCTTCTTCTCAGCTTTATATACAGTACTAGAGTGTTAAATTTTGAAGCAGGAAAACCTGAATTCAAACTCAGCTTTAGAAACTTATTAGTTCTGTGTTTAAGAGCAAATCATTCATTTCATTATGCATTCCTTCACCTGTAAAATGAGAGTAAATATAACACCTTCTAGGTTTATTGTGAGAGTCAAGTGAGACAACATAGGTAAAGTGCTCTGTCAATCTTAATTTGCCCTATAGATACGTGGTATAATACTAATAATGCTAAGTATAATTATTTTTCAGTTGATCCTAGGGGGTTTTACTCACTTGCTTTGAGAAAGGCACATGTTTCTGGCTTTTTTTCACACAGAACCTTTGTTAACACTTTTAGTCAAAAATTCACCACAGATAAAACTATAAATATGTATTTTCTGATGTGAGTTCAGAAAATCTAGGGGGAAAATCAATACACATTATAGTGATGTTAATTAATATAATATGTGAAGAACTTTGCAAAACTTGAAGTGTGATGTTGATTGTAATAATGATGATAGGAAAAGAATAAATAAATCAAATAAGGCTGGCCTCAGTGTACTTGAGAGCATATTGTTCTGATTTATTAGTCTAACAAATAACTTTGATCTTTTATTAGTACAATAACATTTATGAATATACAAATGAAAGGAAAAAAGGATATGCTCCTTATTTGGCTAGTAATGCATTTGATCACATTCTGAAATATTTATGCTTTTAAAAAGCATTTCAAAAGATAAATTATATCTTTTTGTAACAATGATTTCAATTCTACCTTAAAAATTTTCTCCATTATAAGAAGAGAAATTAACGTATTATTAAGGTAGTTATTAAGCAAAGACTCATTAAGGAGAGTTCATTACTATCTACACATTTTCACATATATAATATATATGTGTGTATACACACACACACACATACACACATATATATATATATATATAAACATACATATACAAATGTAAATATATGTGGACTTTTGGCTAATTTATATAATTCTATTAATAAAGACAAAATTAAGTTCTTGAACTTTCTTCCCTTCACCCAAACTGATTTGATCCTACTGGTTTGAAGCATTCTTCACTTCATAAGTGAATCTTCTATTTGCTTGTTCATATTTCTTAATCATTATTTTAAGAAAGTTGAACTCATTCAAACTTTGAACACTGCTGGTTTGTTACTATTCGCAGAACTGTCTCTTGTGTTACTGTATCTTTTGTTGCCATCCAGTGGTTATAATCATATAATTCAGTTGTTAAACCAGAAGACAGAAAAGATAGAACCTTCTGTTAGCAGACTGTTTTAATGCAAAGTAGAGTTGGTAGATAACATTCTGAAAACAACATAACTGTTTTGAACTTTTAAGAAGTGACATATAGTTGAGATTGCGAGAATATGAAACAAATAATAATATGGAAGGGAGAACAAGGTATGAAATGAATTAAGTGTAATGAAAGAAGTGATAGTCATATCCAGATGCATCTTAAAACACAGAAATGAGGAAATCTTTCTCTCACTGACTAGAGAGGATTAAGATGTGAACTCTGGCTTTGAAACACATGAGCTATTTGATCACTGGAAAAGTCATGTACTTTTTCAAATCATCTATTGACTGTTGGGTATAATTGGTATTCCAATACACTTGAAGTGATATTGAGAAAGAAAGTATTTTTGTAAGTCTCCAGAACTACAGAAATGAAAGCTATGATAATAGCAAAAAAATAAAAAATTTCTCCATTTAATAACAAAAAATTTATTCATTACTTCTTCCTAAACTATAAAATTAACCATCACCACAAAATTTATAAGCTGTAATTTTTAATATATAGATAATTGCCACTAGGAGAAGTCATAGGAAAGAATTATAGTAGATATTAGTCTACAAGAAACATTTAAGCAACTCAATGTTCATAGTGTACTGATGAATAAGCATATTTTTGCCTGTAAAGGAGAATAGGATTTATTTAAACCTTGATTAGGAGGGAAGTAGGCTGAGAAAGTCCTTAATTTAATCTGGAAGTACAATATTAGAAGGTTTGAAACATTCTTAGATCATTTTTGGCGCTTTTATTCATTAATTTAAAGTATGACCAGTCAAAACTATCTTGAAATATGACATTGTTGGTTGGGATGAGGGGTGGGATGGAGGAGATGGGGGCTTGTTCTTCTGAATGAAGAATCCATAGAATCATGCAATGATAGATTTGGAAAGTGAAGATCTTCTTTCTTTTAGTGAAGAGTTCATCTAATTGTGGGAGTATAAAGTTAGATATATAGCTGGAAAAGATCTTAAATATCACCTCGTACAATCCTTTCATTTTGCAGAGGCCAGTGAGAGGTTAACGGACATGTCCAGGATCATACAAAGTAGGTGACAGAACTGGAATTGGAGCCCATGTCCTCTGATTTCAAATCTAGCCTTCATTTCAATCTTTGTTTCTCATGGAAGTCTTCATTTTTTTTTTTTTTAAATTCTTAGAATGCCCATGAGACCTAATGAAGGGGATAAGAAAGTGGTGGTGACTTTTCATAAGGTAGCTATAGGTTAATTGAAAAAAATGCATTGATTAAGCTAAAAAGATTATAATTTTAATTTTTAGAAGCCAGTCTTTTAAAAATGATTTAAAAGCCATTTACAATTCAAGAAATACACTATGATGTAAAAAAAGCAATGAAAGACTAATGAGTATTCTTGTTGAACAATTTGATTGTAAATGACAAAAAATGATGAAAACCAACTATTCTAAGAACGATTATAAATTTTTCATTGTGAAAGCTTCCATTTGCCTATGAGTGTTATTGACAGCTCCAAGTATGAAGAATGGTGTTTCCCACCTGGAAGAGACATAAAGATAATCTCACATTTGGCAAATGGTTTTGGGGAAATAGTTATTTATAATGACTATTACAATTTCTTCCTCTATAGCCTCTTTTCAATACCTCATCATAAGTATTAACTAAACCAAATCTGAAGAAGCCACCAGAGCTTTGATCATAGCCTAGCAATAAACTGTGTAGCTTTTAAATGAGCATAAGCACATTGTGGCTTGTCATCTGGGTAGACACAATATTGTTCAAAAAGTAAATGTCCTAGCAGAGAGGTAGGGATTCCAATCAGTTTAGCCTCATAAATTCATTTTCTGCCTGAAAATACTCAGAAATAGGTGTTCTTGTTTTATTTTGGTGAACTATTCAGCTTTGTCTGTCACAAACTACAGTCAACTGACAACATGAATGTGTTTAGTGCAGCCTCCAATTAAGTAGTCCAGATAATTCTGATTTCAAAATGCTGCTTTGGGTCTCCATACCAAATACAATTGTAGCTTGGAACTGCCACTTGATCATCAATTAGGGGATTATATTAAACCCACACTGAAAGCATAGTCTGAACTGGGATCCATAGAGACCCTCAATTAAAAGAAAACATATATTTCCTTCTTCTGCTAGATATCATTTGGGGCCTACACATATTGGAAAAATATGACTAGGGCATCTACATGAATGTATTTACATTTAAAGAAACCATATCATGAAGGTGAATGTATAAAGGGAGTCACTTAAAGCTAGCATCCTCCTTTTTTTTTTTTTCTTTCTTTCTATTTCTCATAGGAAGTCCAAGAGAGAATTATGAACTCCAAAGCCATATACTAAGAAGAAAAGAGAGTGAGAACAGAAGTTGTCTCTTTAAAGTTTAAATGGAAAGCATTTATTTTCAATAGTCACTTGTCTTTGATATTCCTTCCCTTATTTAATGTAAAGGTAAAGAGATGAGGATTGGGGGATGACACATATGAAGCAATCAGAAGTTTCTGACTTTAAATACCATTTAACAAGAGACTTATATGTCAAGAGGTATAGAATATGTGCTTATCTTGAGGGCATATATTGTCTCCATAATGCTTCTATGGCCCCTCTCAGTGGAATCTTAAAATAAACATATTTCATTCCTAATTAATTATTTGTGTCTTATACTCTTATCTTTTTACATTATTATTTTTATTTCTAATGGCATCATTTATCTAAGTTTTCTTATTGAAATCTTGGTGCTAACTATTCCTTATCCTACAGTCAAATGTTTTCTACCTCCAGTCTCTTGCTCTGTATTCCCATTGTCAGAGTCCCAGTGTAAGCCTTACTTATCATGTGTCTGCACAATAGCAAAAAAACTTTTTTTCTTTTCTTTATTTTATTCCGAACTTAAGAAATAAAACAAGCTTCTCCATAATACAGTAGAACAGGAAAAAATATGATAATATGTGAAATTACAAATCTCTTATGTACAACTTGCAAATCTTTTAAAATGTATAATAAAGTTATAATGGAATGTCTTTTTTCTTCCCTCTGTGCTCCTTACCCGATGGACAACTACCATTAGACCAAAATATGTGTGTGTGTATGTGTGTAATGTAATTCTATACATCTTTTTATTTATCAGTTCTCTCTCTGAATGCAGACAATATCTTCCTTCATATGGAGACTTTAGGCTGCTCTTATGATTTCCAATAACTTTTTTTCATGAAGATGAATATAAGCTCTGTGAGGATAAAAACAATATTCTTATATTTGAACTCCAGTGCACAGTATCTGACATGTCATAGGAATTTGTTAAATTCCTACTGAATGAATGAATATATAGATCAAGATATGTCATTTTTGAATTAAAACTCTCCAGTGTTTCTTGGAGAGTAAAGTTTAAATTATTTGGCACATATTCATGGCATTAGAAATATGATATTGCTTTTCTAAATTTATTCTTATCTACATAATTTGCTTCATTTCCAACCATTACTCAATACCCTCACTGTCCTTATCCTATTATTTTCTTCTCATATGCCTTGGACCAGAAATAGAATCAATATTTTATTTATTTATTTATTTATTTTATTAAAGCTTTTTATTTACAAGATATATGCATGGGTAATTTTTTAGCATTGACCCTTGCAAAACCTTCTGTTCCAACTTTTCCTCTCCTTTCCCCTACCCCCTCCCTAGATGGTAGGTATACCAATACATATTAAATATATTAATGTTAAATACAATATATGTATACATATCTATACTGTTATTTTGCTGCACAAGAAAAATCGAACTTAGAAATAAGATAAAAATAAGCTGAGAAATAAAAAAAAATGCAAGCTGATAAAAACAGAGGGAATGGAAATGCTATGTTGTCGTTCATACTCATTTCCCATAGTTTTTTTGTTGGATGTAGCTAGTTCTCTTCATTATTGAACAAATGGAACTGATTTGGTTCATCTCGTTGTTGAAGAGAGTCATGTACATCAGGAATGATCATCATATAGTATTGTTGTTGAAGTGTATTTCACTTAGCATCAATTCATGTAAGTCTCTCCAGGCTTTCTGAAATCATCCTGCTGATCATTTCTTACAGAACAATAATATTCCATAATATTCATATACCACAACTTATTTAGCCATTCTCCAATTGATGCGTATCCATTCAATTTCCAATTTCTAGCCACTAAAAAAAGAGCTGCCACAAACATTTTTGTACATACAGGTCCCTTTCCCTTCTTTAAGATCTCTTTGGGATATAGGTCCAGTAGTAACACTGCTGGATCAAAGGGTTTGTACAGTTTGATAACTTTTTGTGCATAATTCCAAATTGCTCTCCAGAAATGGCTGGATCCATTCACAATTCCACCAACTATGCATCAGTTTCCCAGTTTTCCTTCCTCCCCTCCAACATTGAACACTATCCTTTCCAGTTGGTTAGTTCTGACTTTATTTCTGTGGAAAATGTTTTGTAGTTTTGCTCATACAGTTCTTGACTTTCCCTTGGCAGATAAATTCCCAAATATTTTATACTATTGGCAGTTACTTTAAATGGAATTTCTCTTTGTATCTCAGTTGGATTTTTTTAGTGATACATAAGAATGCTGATGATTTATGTGGGTTTATTTTGCATCCTACAACTTTGCTGAAGTTGTGGATTATTTCTAATAGCTTTTAGTAGAATCTCTGGAGTTCTCTAAGTATACCATCATATCATCTGCAAACAGTGATAATTTGGTTTCCTCATTACCTACTTTAATTACTTTAATCTCTTTCTCAAGTCTGTATTGCCAAACCTAGCATTTTTAATATAATATTAAATAGTAATGGTAAAAGTGGGCTACCTTGTTTCACTCCTGATCTTACTGGGAATGGTTTCAATTTATCCCCATTATATATGATGTTTACTGATGGTTTTAAATGGATGTTCCTGACTATTTTAAAGAACAGTCCATTTATTCCTATACTCTTAAGTTGTTTTTTTTTTAATAGGAATGGATGTTGGATTTTATCAAATGCTTTTTCTGCATCTATTGAGATGATCATATGGTTTCTGTTAATTTGGTTATTGATATGGTCAATTATACTAATAGTTTTCCTAATATTGAACCATCCCTGCATTCCTGGTATAAATTCTACTTGGTTGTGGTGTATTATGTGGGGATGATTTTCTGTAATCTTTTTGTTAATATTTTTTTTAAGATTTTTACATCAATATTCATTAGGGAGATTGGTCTATAATTTTCTCTGTCTGTTTTTCACCTCAAGGTTAAAGTACCATGTCTGTGTCATAAAAGGAATCTGGTAGGAGTCCTTCATTCCCTATTTTTTCAAATAGTTTATATAACATTGAGTTAATAGTTCTTTAAATGTTTGGTAGAATTCATTTGTAAATCCATCTGATTTTGGGGATTTTTTCTTGGGGATTTGATTAATAGCTTGTTCTATTTCTTTTTCTAAAATGGGACTATTTAAGCAATTTACTTCCCCCTCTAATTTGTGAAGCCTATATTTTTGAAGGTACTCATCCATTTCACTTAGGTTATCAAATTTATTGGCATAAAGTTGGGCAAAATAACTCCTAATTATTGCTCAACTTTCCTCTTCATTGGTGGAAAGTTCTCCCTTTTTATTTTTAAGACTAACAGTTTGACTTTCCTCTTTCCTTTTTCTAATCAAATTTACTAAAGGTTTATCTATTTTGTTGGCTTTTTCATAAAACCAACTCTTAGTTTTATTTATTAATTCAATAGTCTTTTTACTTTCAATTTTATTGATTTCTCCTTTTAATTTTAGAATTTCAAGTTTAGTATTTCATTGGAGGTTTTTAATTTGCTCTTTTTCTAGTTTTTTGAGTTGCAAGCCCAATTCATTGATCTTCTTTGTCTCTATTTTATGCAAATAGGCCTCTAGAGACATAAATTATTACCTTATTACCACTTTGTCTGCATCCCACAAATTTTGGTATGATGTCTCATTGTTGTCATTCTCTTGGGTGAAATTATTAATTATATCTATGTTTTGTTGTTTCACCCATTCATTCTTTAAGGTGAGATTATTTAGTTTCCAATTATTTTTTGGTCTATTTACCCCTAGCTTTTTGTTGAATGTAATTTTTATTGCATTGTGATCTGAAAAGAATGCATTTATTATTTCTGCCTTTCTGCATTTAATTTTGAGGTTTTTATGAATTAATATATGGTCAGTTTTTGTATAGGTTCCATGAATTGCTGAGAAGAAAATATATTCCTTTCTGTCTCCATTCAGTTTTCTCCAAAGATCTGCCATACCTAACTTTTCTAATATTTATTTACCTCTTTAATTTCTTTCTTATTTGTTTTGTGGTTTGATTTATCTAATTCTGAGAGTGCAAGGTGAGATCTTCCCACGATTATAGTTTTGCTGTCTATTTCTTCTTGCAACTCTCTTAACTTCTCCTTTAGGGTAGATGCTATACCACTTGATCCATATATGTTTAGTATTGATATGGTTTCATTGTCTGTGCTACCTTTTAGCAGGATATAGTTTCCTTTCTTATCTCTTTTAATTAGATCAATTTCTGCTTTTGCTTGATCTGAGATAAGGATGGCAACCCCTGCTTTTTTGGCTTTACCTGAAGCATAATAGATTCTACTCCAACCTTTTACCTTTACTCTATATGTATCTCCCTGCTTTAAGTGTGTTTCCTGTAAACAACATATTATAGGATTCTGGCTTTTGATCCCCTCTGCTATCCACCTCTGCTTTATGGGAGAGTTCATTTCATTCACATTTATGATTAAAACTACTAATTCTTTGTTTCCTGCCATCTTATTATCCCCAGATTATACTTTTCTTTCTCCTCCCCCATTACTCCTGCTCCCCACTATTGAACTTATGGGCACCACTTGCCTTATGCAGTAGAGCTAATATTTTAGATAGCGTTTGATTGGGACAGATCAAAGGAAAGAAATCACCTTGCCTTTGTAGTTAATGATTTTCAAATGCCTGTATTTGTTGATGATTTTAAAATTTATGATATTTTTGAAAATAGCATTTAGCCAGATGTAGGGGTCAAGATCTTTGACTTGTTATTTGAAAAATCTATTTTTTTTTGCCTTCCAAAATTCAGTTTGTTTCTCTGTCTTCAGGCCATTTTCTCCCTTCTTGCTTCTTGCATTAGTATGGAATCCATCATGGCCAAATGACTCAAACTCTACAAAATATATCAAGTTCTCTTTGACATCTCTTAGCTTATCTTGGATTTGAATCATTGCCTTTTTCTTATATTCTCCTATTCTAGTGATAATTTTTATTGCTATAAAAACTAATAAAATAGAGGTTGTTTTACTCTCTGAGGTAGTGATCTCCTTTTCACATTTGTTCTTTTGCTCTCAAAATAGTGAAGTATTTCCGTTTTATTGTTCTTGACATTTTTCTTGAGCTCACTCTAGGCTTTGATCTCCCCAACTCTATTATTATTGATCTGTGTCTATCTTTTGTATTTGTCTTCAATTACCTGCTCTTGCTTTTCATCTTTTGTACTTGTTTTTTAGTACCTGACCTTGCCAATAAGTTCTCAGTCCAGCCAGTGTAGAAGAAGAAGGGAGATTCAGTCAGTAGAATGATATAAAACCATGGATCTGTCTGAGAAGGATTATATCATGAAAGTAAATAAATAGGCAATAGTCTCTTTCCTAATGATCAAAAGGCACAGAAAGTATCCAGAGAATACCTGGAAGATAGAAAGCAGACCCTAAGAGTGAATGAAGTAAGCCAATATGTCTGTCCTGAGGGTCTCAGAAAATTGACTTAGAGAAAAAAGGAGCAAGAAGAAAAGGCAATGATACTTCAGTCAAGGAACCCAAAATCTGTCAGTTAATGACTGAATATAATAAAAACATTATCTTTAAAACAAGATAGAAAGAAAACTTTCCTTAACAAAATATTGAGATATTCATCCACATAATTCAAAAAATATTAACTCATTTAAATCTGTATTTTATTTATAAGCACATACATATATACATATATGTGTATGTGTGTATATATATACATATATATATGTGTGTGTGTGTGTAAGTATATATATATACACATATATATGATTGTTGAATCATCAGCTTCATTCAATTCTTCACTTTACATGTGGCAGTTATACCCTGAAATATTAGGCTTGCATAATGGTAGCCACCAGTGCCATTATAGTGAGTCATTTTTTCCTGATAAAGTTGCAAAAAATATAAAGTTTAAAAAGGAATTTCTTTTCATGTTTTTCTTTAAGCATTCGTTAATTTCTAGATGCCCTTAAATAGCCTACTGATTCTAAATATGTATTTTGTCATTCATAGATTGGAATTGACCTTTTGTCCTGTAATACTATTTCTTGACTGATTAAGTAAAAGGAGACCATTTAATAATAATATGAGCTGACATTTATCTACTGTTTTAAGGTCTACAGTACTCTTTGTAAGCACGATCTTATTTGATTGAAATGGTAATGCATGAGGATATAGTGTTCCAGGTATTTATTACTACCTTCTCCAAATATTTGCTATCATCAGACTTAACTGAATAACAGGGCCTTACACTTATCTATTCCTTTTTTTTTTTTTCATTTTTCACATAAGCAAATGCAGTCAAATGACTTTAGATAATATGCCCAAGGTCAGATAGTTGACTCAGAGCAAAGCCATAATTAGCAGCCAAATATATTTTTACTAACCCATTTTTTTTCATAATCCCATACAGTCATCTCCATATATGCCAATCTATAATAATATGTTCTCATCCTTCCCCATCTTTATAAAGCCCTGTGTCAGCCATGGCACCTGCCACTCATGAATTATCCCTCTTCCCTGGGACTTTCTGGTTTTCCTCTACTTCTTTGTTCCTTACTGTATTCCCACTAGCTAAATCACCTTTACAATATCTTGCTCTGTTTTCTCTAGTTTAATTAACCCTCCTCTTAGCTCTGATAAGTGAAAGTGTATCTTGGGTATTAATTTTGACTTTAGTTCTGGTCAGTACCATTCTCTTCCCACCCAAATAATTCTAAATAGTAAAATGTCTTGCCTTTTTGCCTTAGTTAAATGAATAATTTGGAAACTCATTCTTGTTCTAATTCAAACAAAAATGTTCTTCCCCATTTTACTGCCAAGACAGCTTATTCTTGCTGACAGAAGAATGTAGGCAACTGCTTAAATGGCACCTGTAATTTAAAGTATATATTATTAATAATAATAATTTAACATTAAGAGTAAATAACTTTGTTTTTTAAGGACTAGTGTGCTTTCTCCCTTTTTTAGGGACTAATGCTTGGAGAGAGGAAGGAAGCTTTATTTAGGTTAGATAAAAGAAAGACTCATGACATTGAGAGATGTTTGTTTTACTTATAATGTAAGTTCAGTAATTTTTAGTCTTGTTCCACTCTTTGTCACCCCATTTCAGATTTTCTTTGCAAAAATACTGGAGTGGTTTGCCATTTACTTCTCAATCTCATTTTATAGATAAGGAACTATAGCAAACATGGTTAAGTCACATGTCCAGGGTCACATAGCTAGTAAGTATCTGAATCTGGATTTGAATTAAAGTTTTTCTTGCTTCAGATCTGAACACTCTCTAATGAGCCCAATGCTGTCTTTATAATGTATAGGCAGAACACTGTTAAATATTTTCCTGTTTTTTCCAGAAGTCAGTAATAGAAAAAGTTTTGAGATACTTTCCATATTTAGTAATATATAAATGTTAGAAAGATTATGGTGCTCTAATTCTTATAGAAATGTTCTTTTTTCAGTCTCATTCTTAATCTTATTATAGTCTTCAACCCTGATGTTCATCCTCTTCTTTCTAAATTTCTGTGACAATAACTTATTTTGGTTCTTTTCTTACTTATCTGACTACTCAGTTTCTTTGGACAGATCTTTATGCAAAATTATGCTTGCTAACTGTAAATGGTCCACAGGGTTATGACCTGAACACTTTTCCTTTTTGCCTCTTTGTTCAATTTTCATTGATTCAACTATCATCTCTATCCTGATGATTCTGCTGATAACTTTTAGCCAAACCTCTCACATTTTCAATTGGCTATTGGATGCCTTGAATAGAATTTTCCACAGATATTCTTGAACTCAACATTTTCAAGACTGAATTCATCTCTCTCCTTCGAAACTATTCCATCTTCTTAACTTTTCTGTACCTATTCTGTTACCTAGACTTGCAAACTAGATGCCATCTTGACTTTTCATTTTCTTACCCATCTGTTGCCAAGGCCCATTAATTTTACCTTTAGAACATCTCTCATATATGTTCTTGCTTGCCTCTAAAATGAACACTATTCTGGGTCATACCTTCACCACATCATCCCTTCTGAATTATTATAAAAAATTTATAGTTGATCTTTTTTCTGTCAACTCTCCACGTTAGTCGTTCTTTCCACATGTCAAAGTGAATTCCTAGATCGTAGGTCAGACATGTCATTCACCTTCTCAATTAAATCTAGTGTGTCTCTATTAGCTTCAGGATCAAAGAAAAAAAAAATGCTGGCATTCAAAGCCTTGTGTAATATGGTAATTTTTCTAGTATTCTTTATACCTTACTTTCTTCTTTTTCCTTACCCCCACTTACTCTGTGATCCAATGAAGACATTAGGTTTTATGATATTCCTCATGAGAGACAGAGAGAAACAAGATGTATCCACTGGCTATCAAATGTACCTCACATGTACCTGGAATGTTCTTTATCCTATAAACTTCTTCATTTTCAGCTTCCAAATTATCTGACTTCCTTCATTTACCCCCTAAGATACAACCTTCTTTATAAATCCTCAATTTTCTCTTAATTTTAGTGATTTCACTGTGTGTTATCTATTATCTATAGAATGATTGCATGTAGTTATTTGCATTTTTTTCCCTTTATTAGAGAGTGAATTCTTGAAACTAGGGATTATTTTTGTTTGTCTTTCCTCCCACTTTCCCTCCCTCCCTCCCTCTCTCCTTCCCTCCCTTCCTTCCTTCCTTCCTTCCTTCCTTCCTTCCTTCCTTCCTTCCTTCCTTCCTTCCTTCCTTCCTTCCTTCCTTCCTTCCTTCCTTCCTTCCTTCCTTCCTTCCTTCCTTCCTTCCTCCCTCCCTCCCTCCCTTCTTTCCTTCCTTCCTTCCTTCCTCCCTCCCTTCCTTCCTTCCTCCCTTCCTTCCTTCCTTCCTTCCTTCCTTCCTTCCTTCCTTCCTTCTTTCCTTCTTTCCTCCCTTCCTTCCTTCCGCCCTTCCTTCCTTCCTTCCTTCCTTCCTTCCTTCCTTCCTTCCTTCCTTCCTTCCTTCCTTCCTTCCTTCCTTCCCTCCTTCCTTCCTTCCCTCCTTCCTTCCTTCCTTCCTTCCTTCCTTCCTTCCTTCCTTCCTTCCTTCCTTCTTTCCTTCCTTCCTTCTTTCCTTCCTTCTTTCCTTCCTTCCTTCCTTCCTTCCTTCCTTCCTTCCTTCCTTCCTTCCTTCCTTCCTTCCTCCCTTCCTCCCTCCCTCCCTCCCTCCCTCCCTCCCTCCCTTCCTTCCTTCCTTCCTTCCTTCCTTCCTTCCTTCCTTCCTTCCTTCCTTCCTTCCTTCCTTCCTTCCTTCCTTCCTTTTCATTTTTTTGTTTCTTGATCTTCAGTACTTTTCAAAATGTTTGTCATGTAGTAGATAATAAGTATTCATTGACTGACATAAAAAGAAAAGGAAGGGAAAAGGAAAAGATGAGAAGAAAGCCATGTCTATCTCTTATTCAAATTGATTGAATAAAGAAATATAAAAGGTGAAATTTACTTAAAAAAAAACCTGGTTGTCTAATTTATTTTTTAAAATAAAATAATATGTATTTTGCTATTAATAAGAAATAAAATCAATTCCTAAACTCAAACCTATAAAATGAAATATTGATAAATTTTGAAATAAAATGAAAGCCCAGTAGCAAAACACTGGCAAAATCTATCTAATATCTTTTTCTAGAAAACAAGCATAGGCATGACCACTGTGTGTCTCTGCAGCACAAGGACTGTGTTATTTGGAGTATTATACAAGATTTTTAAAAAGGTAATTCTGAATTTGGATGCCATTTGTTGGGCAAGAAATTTTGCTTTTTAATTAAAATGACTTAATGTTTTATGTTTATGGGTTTTGTCAACATCTGCCACAGATTGGTATAATTACTAGAAACACACTACTCTCCTATATATACTTAATTTAATGTTGTGAAAGATTGATGGCAACTTGTTGGAATACAAAGGGGGAATAGAATTTATGAAACTACATTCCTTTCTTTTCTGCTAGACTCTATAAGGGTTGGATAATTAAAAACAATTTTAAAAAATGAATTTAAATTCAAAGGAAAGGTGTGAGTAGAATTCCCAGAAAGAGTAGACAAACATCATCTAGGGAGTTCCATTATTCCATTTCATTGCCTTTGTTAATATTGTTGTAATCCTTTTGGTAATCATTTTTCTTTTATCAACAATTATATTCCTAAGTCATTTAGACATGTTATTAGTTACATATTTACATACTTAACTAAAAATAACTGACAATTGTGCTTTGATGTCATCACTCAAGTTTTCAGAAGTATTTGAAGTGTGTGAATTGTACTTTAAGAATTTGTTTTTGCTTATATTTCTGTCTCCAGTGTTTATTTCTGTGCCTGGCACTTAATAAATGCTTAGTTCTTGGCTGTTTCCAGATACTGTGCTTACCATATGGATAGAGAGGATACACTTATATGTATAAACTCATATGTATATGTATGATTTAGTAGGTGATGTTTATTCCTTATTATGGAAGAAAAACTTTATTTTCAACCTGAATTAAGTTATTGTAGCTTGTTTGGACCTTCCAGTGTTTCCATTGTCCCAGAACTTAATGGGCATCTTCACAACAAGATGAGGCATCAGACTGAATGAACAATGTGGTCAACTAAATAAGAATGCTACAAAATGTTTCCCATTGATTTTTTTTTTTTACTTTTTTGAGATACCTCAGAAAAAGAACTATCCTAGCTTTATTTTTTTTAATGATAGAAATATAAAAATCAAGTGAATACATGGCAACTATATATCTATTTTTTGTATGTCTGTCTTACCTTTTCATCTCTCTCTTTCTCTCTTTCCATGAATCCTGTTTCAATTTAAATCCAGGCTTCTTAAACTTGTTTGTGTCATAGTTCTTTTTGAAAATATGGAGAAACCCATATACCTCTTAATTTAAAAAAGCATAACTGAAGGAAAGGTTAGATATCAATTTTAAGTTAATTAAAATAAAGTTGTGTTTTTCATCATTCAAGTTCATGGACTCCCCAAAAAATAAGAACCTCTTGTGTACATTAAATACCATTAATAACATTAACATAATTTTTGACAGGAGGAAGAATTTCTAGCTAATTGTATTGGGTTTCTGGGGTTATGTGTACTTTTTCAAAAATTGTCTTATTCAGGCTTTTTGATTCAAAGTTTCTTTAATACACTATTAAATTCAGTAATGGTTCATGGCCTAACACATGGCAAAAAAGCAATTTGGCCCTCAGTTTACTCATCTGTGAAAATGAAGGAATTGAATTTACAAAAAGTTCTAGATGACTGTCACAGTAGGCCACATCAGACTAAACTCATTTACTTTTTTAAACAGAGTTATTAAATGAGTAGCCCAGGGGAATATTGACCATATAGTTAGCAAAACTTGATGAAATCTCTTATATTGTTCTCATGGAAAATACAGTTCAGTAAGTAGATTTGGAGCTTGCTGAATGAATAGATCCCAAGAATAGTCATTATATTTGATTTTAATTTAGAAGAAGATTTCTAGTAGAATGAATCAGGAATTTATGTTAGGTCTGTACTATCTCATAAAAGTGTAGATGTATATATTAATCTGTGAGTATTTATTAAGCATTTTTATGTGCCAGTTGTAGTGCAGTCATTTCAGTCATTTCCCACTCTTCAAAATTTCATTTGGAGTTTCCTTGGCAAAAATGCTAGAGTGGTTTGCTGTTTCCTTCTCCAGCTCATTTTATATATGAGGAAACTAAGGCAAATTGAGTTAAATGACTTGCCTGGGGTCATAAAACTAATAAATGTCTGAGGCTAGATTTGAAGTCAACAAAATGAGTCTTCCTGACTCTAAGGCTGGCATTGGATCCACTGTGCCACCTAGCTGCCCACTGTATTAATGCCTAAAGATACAAAAAAGAGGGAAAAATCCACAATAACAGCCTCTTTTCTAAAGGTGCTTAGAATCTAATGGTGGAGATAATATGTAAATCATAAAAAGATATATGTAAAGTAGAAGAAAGATAACCTTAGGTTTAAGTGGTTTTATGGGATGGGTGCTAGACCCCCTTTCCCAAATTAACTAATCAGAGACATCTTCAGGTACAAAGAAAAAACATTTATTTAATCCCTGCAGGGAGAGGCCCAGACATACCTAGGAGCTATCCCAATTCCTACCATGTGCTCCTGAACCTGATGCCAGTAGAACAGTCAGTTAAATAGGAAAAGAGCCAAGCCTTTTCATTGAATAGACTAAAAGGAAGTAACCATCCTTGACCAATGGTCACCAATGTGGTTTGCCTCCCAAAGGTCATTTCACTTCCTGAAACTTCCTCTCACCTCCTACAATCCAGGGCCTGACCCTCTAATGATCATGTTACCCCCCCCCCCCCAGGTCCCTCCCAGACCCAGAGTCCAAAGCCTAATCTCCAGCTCTGGGAACAGGGATCATGTGACTCAATACTGAGAAGTACTTCATCTAATTAGTCCTATTCATGGTGGTAATGGTGACTGGAATTTTGAAGCAAGTCAGAGGTGTCAATAGATAGAGGTAGGGAAGAAGAGCACTCTAGGCATGGGGAAACAGATGGTACAAAGGCAAAAAGAAACAGTGTTGTGTGCAAGGAATAGCAAGTAGGCTCCTACAGCTGGATTGTTTAATGCAGAAAGAGGAACAAAGTGTGAAAATACTGAATAAGCACATGGGGCCCATTGAAGAAGCCCCTAGTGGGGTTGATATGGTCAGACCATTTTAGGGGAATCACTGTGGAATCCACATTAAAAAATAGAATGGATTGTAGAAAAATAAGATAGGAAAACTAAATAGAAGGATCTTTCAAGATGTCAGGGCTACAGGTGATGAGGATCTAAATGTTGTCTAGAAATATAGGTGACATAGGGCAGCTAAGTAGTATAGTATATAGAGTGCCAGGCCTGGAGTCAGAAAGATTTATTTTCTTGAATTCAAATCTGACCTCAGACACTAGTTGTATGACCCTGGGCAAGATAGTTAACCCTATATGCCTCAGTTTTCTCAACTATAAAATAAGCTGGAGATGGACATGGCAAATCATTTAAATATCTTTGCCAAGAAAACACCAAATGGGGTCACAAAGAGCAGCACATAACTAAAAATAACTAAATAAGATTGATGACATAGATTTACAAGGAATAGCTAATACATTTGAGAAAAAAGTTATCTAAAAAAAGAGGGCCTTGAATTCATTCTGCATGTAGATACTTTTACAGAATTTGGAGAAAAGAATATGAAGAAAAGAAGTTTTGGTGGGAGGTAGAGGGTATGATAGAGGTTATCAAGTATTTCAAAGGCTTTCATGGAGAAAGCAAATTGTACTCTTTATTTGTCTCCATAATCTAGAAGTAGAAACAATAACCTTAATACAAAGAACAAAAATCCAAAAGAAAATAATTTAAAAATCAAAAGTTTGGTTTGATGGGAGGCAATGATTACCCTGAAGAGTTTTTCAAATAAGATTAGATGAGCAGTAATCAGAAATTGTATGATAAGATTATTTTTTAGATTTATTTTTGGTATTGGCTATTCATGAAGTCCATTCCAAATCTGAGATTGTTTGAATCTCTGCACTAACTAATCTCTAGCATTTAGATCTATGATAAGTCATTATCTACAGACTATCGTTTTGGAGGATTCCAGGATTTGTGTTATAATAAGTTTTATTCATCTTATTGCTAAAGATGTTCTTTGTTTTTTTGTTTTATTCATTCTTATAACTTATTTGTATCTATTATTTCTGAGACTTGTTATGAGTTTTTATGAAGCAACACAACCAGCCTCTTATTGAATTTATCCTACAAACACATGTCTTTTAAAATTTCACTCTTTAAGAGGATTGGATGACAGTTCCCAAAGACTCATTGTATTGATGACAGGACACAGATACAAATGAAATAAACATGTGAGTTAATAACAAATAGAAGGTAAGTATATTAAGTGTAAGCACTGAGTAAATGGGAAATTGAATGGCAGGAAGAATTAACTGTTATTCCAATTTATTGAGAACAGACTCACTGAGAAAAACAAGTTTTAAAATGCTTAACTGTATAGTGGAAAAATAAATTTTGTGATGTAGAATAACAGGTATGTGCTGTCAGTGTTTCACATTAGAATGATCTGATCAAGAGGAATTGATAAAATTTACCAAGGAAGAATGGAAAACATGGATTAATTTCACCAGATCATATACTTTTTAGAAATTTTATATTTTGTATATTTTTTGGCATTGCATCACATTTATAATACTTGTCACATACTACCTCATGTTGAATGTACTATATAATACCTAATTCTAGATTTTAAACTCACTTAAGACAGAGATTGTGTCTTCTCTATTGTATTACTGAAAAGCCTTGCATAAAGTCAGCTGCATACCAAATGATGAATAAATGTTTGCTTCATCAATGAATGAGAATTGCCTATTCATATGTACAGGAGAATAGTACAATAAAATGATGGTAATAAATAATAAACACATATTTGTTTCTTTTTTCCCATCCTGGAATAATGTTTCACTTCTAAGTGGAAAAGAAACATGACCAACATTGCTAAGAAAGGGCTCTGACATCTCTAAGGAAACACTTAAGGATTTATCTTTACCTTCTCTGAAAAAGAAAAATGTGGGGGAAATTCTGGGGTTTGATATGAGCTACACAATTTTTCACATGTGAGACAAATTAAAGCAGTAATTCCAGTTTTCTATTTCTTCTGCATCTGAACCACCCAAGGTCACTTTGCAGCTTCTACATTTCATACATAATAGAACAAGGATACCAGGTTTATGGCATTCTGTGCATAGATGCTTTGCTAGTTTAATTCTCAATTTATCTAGGCACAATCCCACCAACCCAATGATTTTGATGATGATGAAAAACTACTTTTTGAGGAGTACATTTTTCTGCTTTTCCTTCTTAGCCCTTTTCCTGGAAAAAATGAAGATATGATGACTCTTTTATTTATCTGCCAGAAATAAATCAATACTAGGTTTTTGGGCTGTTCATCTGGCCCAAAATGGTGGGCAGAATAATTTAAATTGTCTTTTGCCTTCACCTTTCCTATTATCTCCTTATACATATGTGGCATTGCATGCTATTTTTGAAGGTCATGGATTATGTTTAAGAAATGTAAATGGAAGACATATGTCCTATATCCCACGATACATGTAATGGAGTTTAGCAGTCAAGTCCTACACTAAACCTTTTATCAGTTTTCTCATTATCCATAGTTCCAATTAAATAATAATTCTTTTGTAAGCCTTAAAGTATTGAACAAATTCTATTTTAGAATCCTTGCTTTAGAACTGAAAGGGATGTCAGAGCCAACTACACTACATTTTACAGATGAGGAAATGGATTTATAGAGAGGTTAAATAGCGTATTCAAAGTCACATATATGGTAAAATCCAGAAGCAGCATTTGAAACCAATTCCTTTAAATCTAAGAGGTTTTCCATTGTACAATGATGAAAAGCTATTTCTCTAATTGTGATTTGACATTCTCACTTCATTGGAAAGCAAAATAAGGACAAGTTGATGTGTAGAATTTTAAGGAAAACATAAAGAACTTCCTGACAGTTAAGATCATCAATTCTTTTTTTTCAGTTATATGTAAAATAATTCATAGTTTCATAGATTAGTATTTTTCTGGAGGTAAATGGCATTTTCTTTCATAAATCCTTTTTAGTTGATTTTAATATTCATATAACTCAAAATAGCTTAGCCATTCATATTTACTCTTCTAATAGTATTGCTATCACTGTACATAATGTTCTTTTGATTCTGCTCATTTTGCCCTTCATTATTTCATGCAAATGTTTCCTTTATTTTATTGTAATAGTATTTTATATTTCCAAACACATGCAAAGATAGTTTTAAACATTCACTTTTGCAAAACCTTGTGATCCAAAATTTTCCCCTTTTCTTTCCCCCTAACCCAAGATAGCAGGCAATGTGATATAGATTAAACATGCAATTCTTCTTACTCTACTTTCAAATTCATCATGCAGTTAAAAAAAGCAGATCAAAAATATGAGAAAGGGCAAAATATAGCAAGGAAGCAAACAAACAACAACAACTACAAAAAATAAAGCAGAAATACTATTCTTTGATCCACATTCAGTCTCCATAGATCTCTCTCCGGATATCAATGGCACTTTCTATCAGAAGTCTACCTGAAAATGTCAAAAGAACTCTCTGTTGAAAAAAGCCAAGCCCATCACAGTTGATCATCACATAATCTTGTTGTTATTGTATACATTGTTCTTTTGATTTTGCTTACTTGACCTAACATAAGTCTTTCTGGGCTTTTCTGAAAATATCCTGCTCATTTCTTATAAAACAATAATATTCCATAATATACAAATAACATAACTTATCCAGCCATTCCCCAGCTGAGGGGCAGCACTCATTTCTAGTTCCTTACCACTACAAAAAGGGCTGCTATAAATATTTTTGCACATGTGGGTCCTTTCTCCTTTTTATAATTTCTTTGGGATACAAGCCCAGTAGTGACAATGCTGGATCAAAGAGTATGCACCATTTTATAGCCCTTTTGAATATGGTTGCAAATTGCTCTTCCGAATGCTTGGATCAGTTCACAACTTCACCATTCCAAGTTTTTCCACATCTCCTCCAACATTTATGTTATCTTTTCTTCTCATCTTAGCCAATTTAATAGGTATGAAGTGTTATCAAAGTTGTCTTCATTTGCATTTTTCTAATCAATAGTGATATAAATTGTTTTTAATATGGCTAGAAATGGTTTTAATTTATTTATCTAAAAATTGTCTGTTCATATCTTTTGACTGTAAAGTTCTGTTGTCTCCAGAGAACTGTTGACTGCTCTCTGGGAGGAGATCTGCTGTGTCAACTCAAATCTCTCGGACAGATTCTTCTTCCTGTAGAGAGCCATTGTCTCCAGACAGTTGCCATCTACTCTGGTCCAGAGTAGGGATTTCCCTTCCTGCAGAGAGCCGCCTCACGTCTGGTCCAGACAAGACTCTCTATCTCTAGAGTGCCACCCTCTTTTATCCTCCCAGAGAATGGGCATGGGATGACGCAAGGTCTTCTGGGAAAAATTACTTCAACCAACGAACTTGCTCCTCCTAAGCATGCAAGCTCTTCCCCAGGAGTTCACTGGGAAAATAAAACTCCCAGTAAAGGCCAAAAACTAGAGAATTGTTAAGTACCGACTTAGCACTTAGTAAGAACCTAACATCTCCCCCTTTATTTTGATTTAGAACATAGGGTGGTCATGACCTTGAAACATAAATCCATCAATATGGGAGGCATTACACATAATTACATAGATTACATAAACACATAGTAACATAGTGTAACATAGTAACATAGTACATACTAGAAGTGATGTAACAAATAGCATGATCAAATAATCATAAATTGAAAATTTATAAATGTCCATAAGTCCATTGTCCATTAGTCTCATCTTGTGTTAGGAAATCCAATGATTCCTGCTGGTTTTAAAGTTCTTTAACAGTCTTCTTATTATTATTTATAAATTTGAGTCAATTCTCTATGTATCTTAGACATGAGGCCTCTTGGATTTAAATTTTTTTCTACTTTTCTACTTCTCTTCTAATCTTAGCTGCATTGGTTTTATTTGTACAAAACCTTTGTAATTTAATGGATAATCAAAATTATTCATTTTGAATTTCATAATGTCCCTTAGTTCTTCTTTGACCATCAATTCCTTCCTTCTCCACAGATCTGAGAAGTAAACTGGGATAAACATTTAACCTTTAAAATTGGTTTATTCTTTCCATTTAACTTTTTAAGCTTCTCTTGAGTCATATTTGAATATCAAATATTCGTTAACTTTTGTTATTTTCATCAGAAATCATTGAAAATACCCTATTTTATTTAATATCCACTTTCCCCCTTAAAGATAATGCTTAATTTTGCTGGGTAATTGATTCATGCTTGTAGGCCAAGCTTCCTGGCCTTTTAGGATGCAATATTGCATTCCAGCCCCTCTGATTCTAGAAGCTGATAGGTCTTTGGTATAGGTATTGTGGGTATTTGATATTTGAATTATTTTTTTCCTGGCTTCTTGCAGAATTTTCTCCTTGATCTGAAAATTCTGAAATTTAACTATTATATTCCTTAAAGTTTTCATTTTAGGGTCTCTTTCAGGAGGGGATTTGTAGATTCTTTCAATGATATCAAATGTATTAGGACATTTTTCCTTGATGATTTCTTGAAAGATGTTGTCCATACTCTTTTTTTTTTTCATTGTCATTTCAAGTAGTCCAATAATTCTTAGTTTTTCTCTCCTGGATCTATTTTCTGAGTCAGTTGCTTTTCCATTTTTTTTTTCTATTTTTTTTTTTTTCTTTTGGAATTGTTTGATTGATTCTTAATGTTTCAATGAGTTACTTATTATTCACTTCTAGTTTTTAGTGAATTATCTTTTTCAATTAACTTTTTTTACCTCCTTTTGCATTTTGTCAATTGAATTTTTTTTCTGAAGCAATTGGTGTTAGGTCTCTTTCAGGAGGGGACTCAGGTCCTCCTGACTTCAGGGCTAGTGCTCTATCCACTGTGCCATATAGCTGCCCCTGTCAATTGTACTTTTAAAGGAATTGTTTTCCTGAGACATTTTTTTCCATTTTGCCAATTCTTTTTAAAGGAGTTGTTTTCTTTTTCCCATTTCTTTAAATTTAATTTTAAGAAGTTGTTTTCTTCAATTCCTGTGCTTCTTTTCTTAAAAAAAAACTTTCATAAATTTCCTACATAGCTCTCATTTCTTTTCCCCATTTTTCTTTTATCACTCTTCTAAAATATTTTTTGAATTCTTCCAAGAGAGCTTTTTGAGTTAGAGATAGTTCATATCCCACTTTATGGCTTCACATGAAGACATTTTGCCTTTACTATTCTCTTCTGGGTTTGTGTTCTGATCTTCGCTGTCTCCATAGTAGCTCTTTATGATCAGAACTTTTTTTTTTTTTTTTTCTTTTTTGCCCATTTTTAAAGGTTGAGATCTGTTCCTAGGACACAGAGGATATTGTCCTGCTCTTCTTCTGCAGGCTGATAGAGACTTCTCACTGATTGCACTGTGGCTAGTGATGCTGTAGACTTCTGCACTGAACTGAGTAAGCCTGGCCAAGTCATGCCTGTTAGACTATGGATTGAAGGCTCACAATTTGCCTTATGTAGTTGTATTGGAAGTCTCACAGCTGGCCTGCTGATCCACTGACTTTCTGAACAAGGACAGAGTAGCCAGCAATGCTGTATTTTGGCTAAGTGCCTCCCACTATATTCTCCACAGGCTCTCCAGATTGGGTCTTCCTGCAGCAAGCCTAAGCAGGGTCATGTTCCCCCATGCCCTATTGAAACAGACCTTTCCTGAGGTTTTTCTAAGATATCTTAGAGAATTATAGTAGAATGTTTGTGAGTTCTGTTACTCTCAGTCATCTAGACTTCAACTTCTTGAGATCATCAGTTCTGAAGTAGAAGGCTGTAACGTGCTCTCCTGGCAGTTACAATTACTAGTCTGTTCTAGACCCACCAGAGTACCTTTGACCACTGTCCTTTGCAGTGTGAGCTCTACCCGGCTCGCCTCCTCTGAGGCCTTCTAAGGTCTCTGGCCACAATCTCTTGAATCTATAGCTTAATAACCGGTAGCACACTCAAGAACAATCACGTGTAATCTTAAAAGCCTTTATTATACCTACTCACATAATGCCCTAGCTGATGCCCTGACTTGTTGGTTCCCGAGTGAACACCTGGTCAGAAGACCCAAGTGTTCACTACCAAAATCCTTACCTCTTTCGGCTACCCATCTTGGCTTGGCCACCCAGGCTAGGAGCCAGGGTGAACAGCACGAGGTTAAAGAGGGCGGTTGCTGCCTGCAGTGGGCTTACATAGGGCCTGTGAGGTCACACACACAGCCAATCAGCGAGAGAGTCACCCATTACGAAGCTATCTCAATATGGCCAGGATCCCGCCCAAGGGCAGTCCTAATATCCACAGAAATTACTTCCGGGCCTCAATCTCCCGATGCACTGTGTCCGCCCATTTAAAGGGCCCTTACAATTCCCTTTCTCTTGTTTTGCGGGAACCGCACATCTCACCAAGCTAAACTTTTAGCACCAGCTATAGTTCACTTGATCCATGAGATGACAGAGTGTTATGCCCAAGGAGGTACAAAGCAGCAGATCAGTAAACAGAAGTATGACAATGAGAACCAGGCTCAACAGTGGCCCAAATGTTCAACCCATTCATCAAAGTCATACTCGATATAATATGCCAATGAGGTAGGATGTCAACACTGAGGTGGGAAGTCAACAAGGTAAAACATCACAATTCTAGTTAACAAATATCAGTAGGTAGGTTGTCACAATTCTAGTTACATTTATCACAGTTTTAGACCAATTCTAGTTTCTTACAATTTTCTGTTGCACTTTTCACACTCCTAGAACAATTCTAGCTTATCACAATTCTCAATTGCACTTGTCACAATCCTAGAACAATTCTAGTTTATCACAATTCTCTATTGCACTTTTCACAATCCTAGAGCAATTCTAGCTTATCACAATTCTCTATTGCACTTTTCACAATCCTAGAACAATTCTAGCTTATCACAATTCTCTATTGCACTTTTCACAATTCTAGAACAATTCTAGTTTCACAGGTGCACATAAGCAGTCATGTCCAGTAACATTGTCTCAATAACAATGGCAGGTGGGTGTGTTGGTTTTTCACCCACTAATTTAAAAGCATAGTCCTTCAATAGAAATCATAGGGCAAAGCCTCTTCCCAGGCCACCATATGGCAAGTGGCCACGGGAGAAGCAAGCAGGCCCATTGTCCATTTACAGTCTTTATATTGCATATCACCCAAAACAGTCCATTTCAGCTGCAACACTGGAACTGTGTCTGGTGTCTCTGGTGTCACGGTCAGGAGGGGCATCGCTGCCATCAGCGTCTGGAGGGCTGCGGACATCTGGCTGGTCTCTCTGGACTGTTGTCTGGTCCTTCTCTTGGATCCCCAGGTTACAAATGTCTCTGGTGGGGATGAACTCTGCTGCTGGATCTGCACCTAGGAAGGAATGTACTCAGGGCCCAACTTGGGCCTTTCCAAATGCCATCCAGGCCTTTCCACATCACAGTGGAAACAAAGTTGTTGTCAAAAAGATTAACAAGTCAGACAAAAGTCAGTCTGTCACTTAGCTGCACTTTCTGTGTATGCCCGAAGTGCATTGCTAAGGTAAAATGCAAAGAATTTAAAAATGTAAAACCAAAATAATTTAAAAGTGTAAAACCGAAATAGATTAAAAATATAAAACCAAAATAACTTTAAAATGTAAAATCAAAATACTTTGAAGATGTAAAATCAAAAATGTTTAAAAATGTAAAATCAAAATTTAAAAATTGTAAGCAATCACATATCCCAAAATTCCCTTCTCTTGTTCAGAAGAGAAGATCTTGGGGATAGTCTGTGCAGTAATGACTTTACTAGAACACTCGGCTATATCCCTGAATTCTTTTGCCTAAAAATCAAAGTTTGAGTTTCTGATACCGAATTGTACTTCAGGAGTGTGAATCAATAAATCTGATATTTTCCTCCTGGGTCAAAGATCACACACTGTTTATTTATTCTAGTGATTAAAACAGCAATTTTCCAACCCATTCTAGACATAAACACTGTTTTATAAGTACCCGTAGGGGGTTGGGAAATCAAGCTCACCTGTGGAAGTGGAAAATCCACGAGGTAATAAAAGAGGAGTTCCAACTCTCCAAAGACGATCCTAGCAGTTTTACAAGTATAAAATTCCACTCTCTCTAACTGCAAGATCTTATCCCTGTAAGGTTTCTTAGAAATTAACTGAACTGTATTTTCAAAACTTTTCTGATTATACTCAATACCCCACAATTCCTTTTTGCCTTGGGGCATAAAGCCTACTCCTGTCCTTTGAAATGAAGACACAGGAGTTTTGAATGGATTAATGGGCAGTGCTGATAGTATTATCGCCCTTCCTTTTCCTCCTCCCCCTTCTCCCTTGGCCCAAGAAGGTGAGGCAGAGGGAAGAAGAATTGGAAAATTCCCCAAAGGCTGATTTAAAATCAAACCTGAGCTTTGCACATAAAAAGAACTAAACTTCTTCTCAATGAAAGAGTAATCAATAAATTCCTTAAAACAACAATGCACAAGGTAAACCAACAAAACGCTAAGAAGAATTTCTACAACTGAAGTCCATGTGATTCGTTTATTTCCTTCCTTAGTTTCTGCCACTGGTTTGAACTCTTCCTGTTCTATCTGTAGTAACCTAGCTTTTTCTTCTTTCTCTATCTCCATCTGTAGTTTAACCTGCAATTCCAGCAACTCTTGCTGTGGCATTTTATACTCTCTACTGTCATACAATCGCATTAGCTCTAGGTTGCTCCCTCTCCTAGCTCTATTTACTGGGTGTGGGGATAGCCTTTGTGGAGCTTGATTACAAGCTTCCTGCTGTTCTTCAGTGGTGATCTTTGTTAAAAGATCTTCCATCTGGCTCTTTAACCTCTTGATATAAGCATTATGTTCAGCTGTGTCCTTGAGTCTGATCCCAGAGTTACCTGGGTCCATATTGCTTCTCTGTCTTCCCTCCTAAGTGGCGTTTCTACCGGATCTTTCAGAATCTTAATTCTGAATATTAAATATTTTCAAAATTTGATAATTTCTGATGCGTCTACCACGTTGGGCGCCATTTGCTGGAACTCTATCTTTCCAGAAATCAGCAAGAGTCAGGATCACTAAACGTCTTTATTCTAGATCTTTACCGTCGCCTCCAACGCCAGGTCACGAGTGCAAGTGAGCGTGAGTTCCACCACCCAAGTTTCTCTTGCTCCTCCCACACAAGTCACTTCCCTCTCTTTGTCTCACCAATCAAGTCAGCACAGAACAGCTGGGGAGGGTCAACCTTAAACAAGTTAGTAGGGAACCGTCCAATTGGCAATTAGTCTCACGTGCTTCATCATCCAAGTGCATTGCTCAGTTCTAGCCCTTTACATCGGGTGGTTCCGTTGCTGACTGTGCCCACCACTGAAAGAACCTGGCAGAACCTGGCAGTTATGGTGTTTGACCCATGGACATCAAAAACTGTTGGACTTGAAAATCCTCAGAAATCATTGGATTCTCTGAGACATCATAAGACTATTGTAGGACTTGAAAGTCTCAGGAATCATTGGATTCTCTGAGACATCATAAGACTATTGTAGGACTGAAATCCTCAGGAATCATTGGATTCTCTGAGACATCATAAGACTATTGTAGGACTGAAAGTCCTCAGGAATCATTGGATTCTCTGAGGCATCATAAGACTATTGTAGGACTGAAAGTCCTCGGGAATCATTGGATTCTCTGAGGCATCATAAGACTGTTGTAGGACTGAAAGTCCTCAGGAATCATTGGATTCTCTGAGGCATCATAAGACTGTTGCTGGACTTCAAAATCTTGTGGGGATCAGTGGATTCCCTAACATATAAAAAGACTGATGTGGGATTTCAAAAACTTGTGGGGATCATTGGATTCCCTAACAATGAAGCAATGGACAATAGATTGGTTTTGGACTATTTCTTGGTTGCTGAAGAAGGGGTATGTGTGTCTGGTGTCTACATACCCTCCTTCTAGGACTTCTGGAAATCTCTTACAAGACCATGTTGATTTATATTGTTTGTTATATCACTATTTGCATGTACAATTCCTGTTTGTTACACCACATCGAGTCTGCACTGATTGTGGGGAGAGTCACCACTAATAGCCTCTGCGTTATTGCTATGTGCTTGTGTAATAACTCCCATGCTGATGGGTTTGTGCATACTTGTCTCTAATAAGGCCCTTCAATCCAGAAACCCGCTAGCAAATCCCCACTTCTCTTTGGTGCTTCTCATCTCCCTTCCTGAGATGTCAGGGAGGGCGTGATTATCTCCTTTTTAGTGCTTTCATCTCCCCTCCTGAGAAGTCAGGGGGGGCGTGATCACCTCCTTTTTGGGGTTCTCATCTCCCTGAAAAGTCAGGGATGGCGCGACCTCCTGTGGTCTAAAACAAAAGAAAGCGGGAGATGTAAAGGGCTAGAACTGAGCAATGCACTTGGATAATGAAGCACGTGAGACTAATTGCCAATTGGACGGTTCCCTATTAACTTGTTTAAGGTTGACCCTCCCCAGCTGTTCTGTGCTGACTTGATTGGTGAGACAAAGAGAGGGAAGTGACTTGTGTGGGAGGAGCAAGAGAAACTTGGGTGGTGGAACTCACGCTCACTTGCACTCGTGACCTGGCGTTGGAGGCGACGGTAAAGATCTAGAATAAAGACGTTTAGTGATCCTGACTCTTGCTGATTTCTGGAAAGATAGAGTTCCAGCAGAAGGCTACTTGTAGAGCATTTATAGTGATGCTTTCTTTGATATGTAGATGGAAAGGGATAACTGTGGAACTCTTTACAATTATGTTTATAATGAAATGTTAGAGGCAATATGAAGAATCTACTTTAAGCCAGGACCTCATCTCTCTGGAATAATTTAAATGTGATCATTAGAATAATTATGTAATATCTGAAAGATAATTTTTCCTACTTTCCTCAAGGATTTTATATTCTAAAGGGAAAACCCCATGCAAATAAATACCTACACACATGCACAATGCACACATGTGTGCATACACAAATATATGTATACACATACATAAATACATACATTCAGAAGAAATGCAGTGAGAGTAAAATGAAAGTAATCTTGAAAAGGAAGACCCCTGTTTAACAGTGGGTTGGAGATGGCTTCCTTAATAGAAGGTATTTCTAGGCATTTTCAATTCCTTTCACTCTGCATAGTCTGTTCTGCCTAATTCAACTCTATAGGTTTTCCCTTGCCCCTTTTCTAGAATTTAGCTTAGTGCCTGGCACCACAAAGTAGGTATCAGAACTCTGAAAAGGATTCTTACAAGGTGTTAAGTCAGTAGAATTCATGAAACGATGGTTATCTAGTTTAGCATGGTGCTTAATAGTTCTCTAAATTCAGTATGATTAATTTAATCTTACAACAAATAATGATTTCCTAGTGATATAATGATTGGTTTATACGCAGTGTAGGGCATATAAGCTAGGATCCTAAGCCAGAGTTAGGGCAGAGAAGAAAAAAGACTGGAAGTGGGAGCTCAATGTCGTGGAGCCAAGGAGAGTGATTCATTCCATCTTTAGTCAGGCTCCTGGTGGCTCTCCTGGGGGACTGAAAGACAGATTCCTTCATCCCATCTCACTACTGTGGCAGGCCTGTCTTCCTGCATTTTCTGCACTGAAACCAAGTCCCCTGTGAAGGCCTGAGAAACCTAGCTGAGCAGCAGGCAAAGGAGACAATAAAGACTTTTGGACTTTAACACCTGGCTATTCTTGTGGTGATTACTCTGCTGAAACAAAGGCTGTCAAGGACCTACAGAAAACCTACCAAGAACATTACAGATAGGATATATTTACTTATTAATTTATCTGGATTTATCTACATTTGAACCTATATTTATATCTCCCCATAATTATCTATCTTCCTTCCTCCCTTTTTTCTTTCTCCATTCCTCCCTTTTTCGCTCTCTGTCTCTTCTCTCCCTCTGTCTCTCTTTTGCTTTCTTTTTCACAAACACACACATACACATCCATCTTATTATGTATATATAATGAGTTGAATCCAGAACTGAACAGGAGGAGGAAAGTGGGATAAATTATCTTTCAGATATTACATAGTTATTCTAATGATCAAATGAAAAATAAGGTCCATATTTTAAATGCATTCTTGTAATAATGTCATACAGCTGCAACTCATGGAACACAAGTGTTTTGGAGAATTAAAAAAATGTAAGGTTCATATACATATGTAGTATATATAGAATTTGTATAGATACTATATAATTTAACATGGCACATTTAAATAGCACTTTACTCTTCTGGACAGTTTTAAATACATTATACATCATATATATATATATGTATACATATATACATATATATATATATATACATTTATGATTCATTCCATTATTCCCTGATGCCTTCAACACAAGGTTAGTGTTGGTTGTTGCTTGATTTGCATCCTGACCTTTGTCTAGTAGTTGATTTTATCTGCTAACTTCTTTCAGATGTTATTTTCCCCCCTGAATTAAATAGAAGTGATATGCACAGATTTGCGTATCCCAATAGTTTTGTGAATAATGTTAATATTGAGACAGTAGTTGAATATCCTTTGCTCCAGCTCTTTTTATTCTTTTACACTAATCAAATATTTTTCCAGGATAAGGTATGATATCTTTTAACATTAATATATATATATATATATATATATATATATACATATATACATATATGTATATGTATATGTATATATAGCTAACTGTACTAGATTAATATAATAGGAAAAGGCACTAAAAAGCAACTCAATTAACTGTAATGTAAATGTAATCCCAAAGGGTGGCAAATTTGGAACTATGGGCATGGAATGTTGAATTCATGGTCAGTCAAGATTTGTTTGTTTGTTTGTTGTTTAAAGTGAAGGTTTCAATCAAGGAAAGTGTATTTATCAAGTAATAACTATTCTTGAAAACAATCAATAAAACTTGAAAAAATAATGTTTGAAATCTGACAGCACACATCTCTTGTAGTTGTAAATAATTAATTGCCTCTCATAGCCCTAGGCAGAATCAAGAGCAATATGCTTGTTTTGGTTTGGTTGAATATAGCCTCACATTACTCCATTATACGCCTCCTATTATTCCATTGATATCTGGAAAAAAATGTTCAGATGCTAAGAAGCCCCTTTCTGCTTTTAGAGGTTGTGGTAATACTATCTTATCAACAGCAATGAAATAGGACACCCAGTTTAGCAAATACCTCCATTTTAATTACAGAGAATGAAAATTTTAGGCATTCTTGTTAAAACAAAACAAAACAACAACAAAAATCCCAAAATCTTTTGTAGCACTTGGTTAGGTGAAAGAAACAGAAGTGACTTCAGGAGTAAATCAATGTTTCTGTGGGTGACTGCTTGAGCATATTGCAGCTGTCTTCCTGAGTGTGCTGTTTAGGCAGCTGAGAAGGCTTGTGAGGATAGCCAAGACGCTGAGTATCTAATGAAGCAGATGGCTCTGTAAACATTCAAGTAGCTGGAGACTGTACCAGACATAGGAAATGCCAGTTAATCCATGGACCACAGAAATATTATGGACATAGCAGCATTCCTCTTGATTATGCTTTACCTTAAAACATTTAAAACTGCATTTCTTTCCATTCTAGACATATTAGGCTTGATATACAGTTATCCCTTCCACAGGTTTGACCATGGTCAGCATATAGACATTAAATAGGAATTTGTGGGGAGTAAGGAAAGCTACACAAAGATAACAGGTGATACAGAAAAAGTTTAGAAACTCAGAAAATGCATAAATTTGTATCAATGTATAATATCAAAGTATTTTATCTTTTCAAATCAAAATAATTTAGAATTCTTCTCTGGTATAAATGGAGAACCAAAATATATTATGTATATTTTCCAGATCCCAAGGATGCTATTCCCTAACCTGGAAGGGTTAACTGTACTCTCCTCAGTTCTATCATGTATTTTATAATTTATAATACTATTTTTAGGCTTCTGCTAATATATCAGCCAAATATAATTTGACAATGAACAGAGAATTAATGGATTCTGTTTATGTTGACAGTTTTGATACAAATGTTTTATATATTTGATTGATGGTTCCTGTCTTCATTAGTTGCTTTCAAAACAACCAGATAATTGAATGTTTAAAGATGGAAAGGATAGTTAGACATTTTATCCAACCTTACCATTTTGTAGATAAATTAAAATGATGTCCAAAAGAAGTGAGATGAGTTGGTAAGAATATAATTTGTGTTAGTGCTGGAAGGAGAACTTTTCATTCTAAACCCAATGTAATTTTTATTATACAAGACTACCTCTTTTTGCACATCAAAAAAGTGTTTGTTTAATGTGATATAGCTCAATAATAACTTGTCAAGTGCCTATCTCTAGACACTAAGGATTTAATGACATGTCAAGTATTTGCCAATGACAAATGAAAAAGTAATAAATATCTCTGCCCTCAAATGTCTTACATTCTCTTAGAGAAAAGGCATATACAAAGAAAGTAATTGTTGACTATATATGTGCTTCTCTATCTTATTTTTATCTTAAATACCAAGAACAAGGCAGAACAAGAAAGGCCTCATGTAAGAAATGACATTGAAGCTAAATTTTGAAGGGAGCTGGATTCTAAGAGGTAGAAGTGAGGGGACAGGTTGTATAAAGTCATGAAAGTAGGAGACTGAAAAACATGGATAACCACAAAAAAGATTAGGATTTTTTTGTTTTGTTTTGTTTTGTTTTGTTTTGTTTTTTTCAATATAGAGTTCATTAGGGAGAAATAATGTGAATTATCTGGACAGATAGGCACAAGACAGATTGAGAAGGGCTTTAAGTCACAAAAGAGTTTGCTTTTGATCCTACAGAGAAAAATCCATTGAATTTTCTGAAACAAGGACATTTTGGGAATGTGTTTAAGGATATGAGTTCAGCAGTTGTATAAAAGATGAACAGGAAAGTAGAGAATATGGATGTAGAGAAGCTATTCAGAAGTCTATTAAGATAGTTCAGGAAACTGTGATTTATTGTGGTTGTGGTAGGACTGGAAGTAAAGGGTAAAAGGTTTTCCCAAAAGAGTTATTGCTTCCTCCTTTTCCTCCTTTTCTTTCATCACCTCCACCCTTCTCCAAGTTTGGATTCCAAGTAATACTCATGTTTTCATTATTTATCATGTTGGCTATATTAAAACAACAGAATTAGCAATAACAAACACCAATAATTAACAACAATAACTTCATATTTATTAGATGGCAGAGGAGATAAAAGTATTGCATTTATTGTCAAGAAGCTGGTTCACATCCCTCTTCAGACAAAAGTTTTGTGATCACAGACAAGTTAACTGATCTCAAACAATTTCATATTCCTTCTCTTCTGTCAAATGAAGATAATAGCAGCAGTTAATTCATAGGGTTCTTGGGAATACTAAATAAGATGACTTAAATAAAATATTTTGAAATACTAAAAGTGTTATATAAATGCTATTTATTATTATTACCATATTAAATCCTTTACTACTACATTACATTTTATTATTATTATTATTATTATTGATATTACATTTTAGATTTTATATTCTGAGCCTATATCTCCCAATACATGTGACAACTTATCTCTCTATCAAGGGGGAGAAGACAAAGCTGTGTGAAATCAAGGAGAGATGTTTAATAGGACAGATTTTTAATGATTCCTGGTACAGGGATAGAAAAACTGAATAAAAAGAGCTTAATATCTCCTACAAGGCCTACCTGATGTTCTATCCTCTAGTAAGAATGATCTCTTAATGGAAAACTAGATAGAGAAATCTAAAAAGATACAATCAAATGTTTGTGATTTGGAATTTGAAAAGAAATAGAGAGAAAATCTCCTCAAGACATCTTTTAATCCTCTTGCCACACATTCCATATACATACTTAACTAACTGAATTTTGAAACATCTGAAAAATTAAAATTCTAAGCTAAAGCTTAAAGAGCTGTATTGTGCTGCCTTTAAAATACTCTTGGCCATGTTTTATTGGTCCATTAATTCATATTTTGAGTGGTTAAAGAAACATCCTGCAAGCATGTGTCTTGCAACACACCAGAGATGTGTATTAATGAAAGATTCAAAAACACCCAAGAGCCCCTTAATGCTATATTAAAACATTTATAAATGGAACTTTAATTTAAAGTCTCACTAAAATGAAAATGAAATGTTATATTGATTCTCTGGCCAGATGCTCTTCAGAAACATGCAGGGTATGCTTTCTTTACTCTCCAAATTATAGTCTTACTTTTGACCTGAACACTCTTAAAGAGAACTCTCTCGTGAACAGATGTCTGCATAAGGAAATTAAAATGATTAACTGAGATTTTTTAAGACTTTTGGGCACTAGATGGCAGAGGTCTGCATAAATATTGTTCCTGCAATAAATCATTTCAATTGCCTTTGCCTTTCTGACAGGAGCTTATCAAAATAAATATAATTATTAAAATAATTTTTGTACTGTCTTTTTCATAAAGTTTTTCTTGATTTCTAGATGTATAAAAATACTTTTTCATTTTAGAGAAGTCAATTTCATTTATAGCATTAAAAATAATCAATTTCCCCCCTCTTGGGTGAATTGTGATTTTAGATTTTTTTGGATAAATAGTTTTGGATATTTTTTTGGTTTTTGTTTTTGCTCTATTTTTGTACTTTTAACTTTTTTTTTTAGTAAAAATAAGTTTTATAGAGCAGAATGTGAATCAACAGCAGAGAGAAAGAGATCAATATGAAGCTTAATTTACAAAATTCTATTAGGACTTGGCCATAGCTAGTTCTATTAACTGATGAAAGAGGCTGCTTCAAAGTAGAGCACATTTAAGCAAATACTGTGAATAAGATAGGATTAGAATGCTTAAAGCAACAATAATTTTTAACAATGTCAAAAATAACAGATTAATTTTTACTCGGTGATTTTGGAAGAGGGAAAGAACAGAGGTTGCTTAATACCGTGTTTCCCCGATAATAAGACCTATCCTTAAAATAAGACACCCACATACTCTTTAATATTCCGCTAAAATAAGCCCTCCCCCGAAAATAAGCCCTATCGAACTTACTATGAAAACGGTCATCATGGTGATCCCCTGCGCTATATGCTGCGTAGCGGTACCTTCAGTAAGCAGCGCCGCCCTCCCCTCCCGGGTGAAACGCACGTCGCGCTCGGAGCTGCATCCAATCAGAGCTGCAGCAGTGAGCGCGTCATCCTCTTCTTCCCTGGTGATTTGCTTGCTGGCGCTACTGAGAGCAGCGCCGCGGAGTAGAGCTGAGACAGGACCATCTAAAAACTCGGTAAGTTCAGTAAGCGATGGAGAATAAAATAAGCACTCAGGGGGCATGATGGAGGCTAAAATGGGCATGATGGAGGATAAAAGGGGCATGATGGAGGATAAAAGGGGCATGATGGAGGATAAAATAAGCCCTCCCCTGAAAATAAGCCCTCTGGTGTTTTTTAGTCCCAAAAAAATAATAAGACAGTGTCTTATTATCGGGGAAACACGGTATGTAGTGCCCCTTAAACTCCCTCCTCCCTTAAAACAAAATAATTGTTCATGTCCTCATAAATTACACAAGAGAATCTGAAATATAACATACAATTTTAAATTTCTATGTACTTATGTTTTACTTGTGAGAGAAATATTTATAATGAAATTTGAATCAACTTTTACCCTTCTAGTATTCAAGGAAAGAGGGAAGAACTTGGTTGTTTAATCTTGGTAGATAATAATTTGCCTGACAGAGCTATAAGAAGAAAGATCACTTAGTCATTAAATAGTGATTAGGTGCCTACTATGATCCAGGATCTATGGTGAGTATTGGAAATACAAAAAGAGGCAAAAGATAGTACCTATTCTCAAAGAGCTTTACTATATAATGGGAAATTCAGTACTTCAGACTCTCTTCTCCATTTTTCCTATTTAAACTAATATAGATATTATTAACTAGCTATGTGAACATGAGCTATTTACTTGACTTCTCTGAAGCTGAGCTTCTTTTCTGTGAAATAGAGATAATAATAGTACTTATTTCAAAGAACTATTGTGAGGATCAAGTAATATCAATGAAATAAGTCATCACTATTCCTACACATAATTCATCAACCATATCGATTTCATATCGAAAGAAATGATTACTGCAATTAAAAAATCTATAAAAAGAACAAATTAAAAATTCCCAATTAAATATTAAATTAGAAAGTGAGAGTTAAAGGAGAGATTAGTAAAACTGAAACTAAGAAGACTATTGAACTAATAAATAAAACTAATATTTGGTTTTTTGAAAAAAAAAAAAGATAAATCCTTGATTAATTTGATCAGAAAAAGAGAAGCAAAAAGCCAAATCACTAGCATCAAAAATGAAAAGGGTGAACTTACCACCAATGAAAAATAAATTATTATTAGGAACTATTTTGCCCAACTGTATGGCAGCAAGTCTGACAATCTAACTGAAATGGATGAATATTTCCAAAAATATAAATTTCCCAGGTTAACAGAAAAGGAAATAAATTACCTAAATAGTCCCATTAAAAAAAAAAAAAGAAGAAGAAGAAAAGAAGAAGAAGAAGAAGAAGAAAAAGAAGAAGAAGAAGAAGAAGAAGGAAACTGAACAAACCATTAATGAACTCCCTAAGAAAAAAAAAATCTCCAGGGCCAGAGGAATTCACAAGTGAATTCTACCAAACATTTAAAGAACAATTAGTTCCAATATTATGTAAACTATTTAGAAAAATAAGAAAAGAAGGAATACTGCCAAATTCCTTCTGTGACAAATATATGGTATTGATACCTAAAGCAGGAAGAGCCAACATAGAGAAAGAAAATTACAGACCAATCTCCCTAATGAATATTGATGCAAAAATTTTAAATAAAATATTAGCAAAGATCCACATAAATCCTCAGCATTTTTATACATTAACAACACAATCCAACAGCAAGAGATACAAAGAGAAATTCCATTCAAAATAATGGTCGATAGTATAAAATATTTGGGAATATATCTACCAAAGGAGAGTCAGGAATTATATGAGCAAAATTACAAAACACTTGCCACAAAAATAAAGTCAGATTTAAATAATTGGAAAGACATTCAGTGCTCTTGGATAGTCCGAGCGAATATAATTAAGATGACAATACTCCCTAAACTAATCTATTTATTTAGTGCTATACCAATCAGACTTCCAAGAAACTATTTAAATAACCTAGAAAAAATAACAACAGAATTCATATGGAACAACAAAAGGTCGAGAATTTCAAGGGAAGTAATGAAAAAAAAAAATTAAGTGAAGGCAGTCTAGCTGTACCTGATCTAGAACTATATTATAAAGCAACAGTCACCAAAACCATTTGGTATTGGCTAAGAAATAGACTAGTTGATCAGTGTCATAGGTTAGGTTCACAGGGCAAGATAGTGAATAAAAATAGCAATCTAGTGTTTGACAAACCCAAAGATCCCAAATTTTGGGATAAGAATTCATTATTTGACAAAAACTGCTGGGAAAACTGGAAATTAGTATGGCAGAAACTAGGCATGGACCCACATTTAACACCACATACTAAGATTAGATCAAAATGGGTTCAAGATTTAGGCATAAAGAACAAAATCATAAATAAATTGGAGGAACAGGGGATGGTTTACCTCTCAGACTTGTGGAGGAGGAAGGAGTTTGTGTCCAAGGGAGAACTAGAGACCATTATTGATCACAAAATAGAAGATTTTGATTACACCAAATTAAAAAGTTTCTGCACAAACAAAACTAATGCAAACAAGATTAGAAGGGAAGTAACAAATTGGGAAAACATTTTTACAGTTAAAGGTTCCGATAAAGGCCTCATCTCCAAAATATACAGAGAATTGACTTTAATTTATAAGAAATCAAGCCATTCTCCAATTGATAAATGGTCAAAGGATATGAACAGACAATTTTCAGATGATGAAATTAAAACTATCTCCACTCATATGAAAGAGTGTTCCAAATCACTATTGATCAGAGAAATGCAAATTAAGACAACTCTGAGATATCATTTCACACCTGTCAGATTGGCTAAGATGACAGGAACAAATAACGATGAATGTTGGAGGGGCTGTGGGAAAACTGGGACACTGATGCATTGTTGGTGGAGTTGTGAAAGAATCCAACCATTCTGGAGAGCAATCTGGAATTATGCCCAAAAAGTTATCAAAATGTGCATACCCTTTGACCCAGCCATACTACTACTGGGCTTATATTCCAAGGAAATACTAAAGAAGGGAAAGGGACCTGTATGTGCCAAAATGTTTGTGGCAGCCCTTTTCATAGTGGCTAGAAGCTGGAAGATGAATGGATGTCCATCAATTGGAAAATGGTTGGGTAAATTATGGTATATGAATGTTATGGAATATTATTGCTCTGTAAGAAACGACCAACAGGAGAAATACAGAGAGGCTTGGAGAGACTTACATCAACTGATGCTAAGTGAAACGAGCAGAACCAGAAGATCATTATACACTTCAACAATGATACTGTACGAGGATGTATGCTGATGGAAGTGGATATCTTCAACATAGAGAAGAGCTAATCCAATTCCAATTGATTAATGATGGACAGAATCAGCTACATCCAGAAAAGGAACATTAGGAAATGAGTATAAACTGTTCTTTTTACCTTCTGAATCCAATTCTTCATGTGCAACAAGAAATTCGGTTCTACACACATATATTGTATCTAGAATATACTGTAATATATTTAACATGTATAAGACTGCCTGCCATCTGGGGGAGGGGGTTGGGGGAGGAAGGGAAAAAATATGAATAGAAGTAATTGCAAGGGATAATGTTGTAAAAAATTACCCATGCATATGTACTGTCAAAAAAAAAGTTATAATTATAAAATAAAATAAAAATTAAATTTAAAAAAATGCAAAAAGAATATCAGCAAAGAGATTACAGCAATTTATCAGCAGGATAATATACTGTGGCCAAGTGGGATTTACACCAGGAATGTGAGGTTGTTTCAACATCAGGAAAACTATTGCCATAATTGACCACATCAGTAACAAAAACAACAGAAATCATATGTTAATCTCAATATATTCAGAAAAATATTTTTTGACAAAATACAGCTTCCATTCCTAAAAGCTGTAGACACGAAAGGAGGCTTTTCTTGAAATAATAAGCAACACCTATTTAAAAGCAACAGCAAGCATTATTTGTAATGGAGAGAAGCAGGATGCATTCCCAGTAAGATCAGGAATGACATAAGGATGCCTATTATCACCACTATTATTCAACATTGTACTAGAAATGTTGGCTTTAGCAATGAGAAAAGAAAAATAAATTAAAGGAATTAGAATAGGCAATGGGAAATAAAACCATCACTCTTTGCAGATGATATGAAGATATACCTAGAAAATCCTAGAAAATCATCCAAAAATCTACTGGCAATAATTAGCAAAGTTACAGGATACAAAATAAACCAACACAAATTATAAATTATCCATACAGTTATCTATTTCTATATATTCCCAGCAAAGCCCATCAGTAAGAGAAAGAGAAATTCCATTTTAAATTACAGTAGACGGAATAAAATACTTGGGGGGGGGGGGGTCTATCTGCCAAGACAAATCCAAGAACTGTATGAACATAATTACAAAACACTTTTCACACAAATAAAGTCAGATCTAAACAATTGGAAAAATATCAGTTGTTCATAGCTAGGCAGAGCTAATGTAATAAAAAATGTCAATTCTGCTTAAGTTGATCAATTTGTTCAGTGTCATACTAATCAAACTGCTAAAACATTATTTTAAAGAACTAGAAAAAAATAACAACAAAACTCATCTGGAAGAACTAAAGGTCAAGAATGTCATGAGAATGAATGAAAAAAAATTACAAAGAAAGGTGGTAAAGCATTACCAAACTTAAAACTATATTATAAAGCGGCAGTCATCAAAACCACTTGTTAACTGGCTAAGAAATAAGATTGGTGGATCAGTGAAATAAATTAGATATACATGACATGATAATGAAGATCTATAGCAATCTAGTATTTGATAAACCCCCCCAAACTCTGGCTTCCGGAATAAGAACACAGTACTTGACAAAAATTGCTGGGAAAACTAAAAAATAATATATCAGAAACTTGGCATACACCTATATCTTATATGTACCTTAGTATGTGAGGACACTATTAACACGTTAGGAGAACAATGGTTAATTTACTTATCAGGTCTTTGAAGAAGGGAGGGATTTATGAGTTAAAAAAAAGGACTAGAGAACATTATGAAAGATAAAATGGACAACTTTAATTACATTAAGCTAAAAAGTTTTTGCACAACCAAAACCAACAGAAACAAGATTAAATGGGAAGTACAAAGTGGGAAAAAATCTTTACAGCCAATATTTCTGATAAAGGTCTAATTTCTAAAATAAAGCACTGTATCAAATTTATAAGAATACAAGTCATTCTCTAACTGATATGGTCAAAGGATATGAACAAACAATTTTCATATGATGAAATTAAATTCACCTATAGCCAAATGGAAAAATGCACCAAATTGCTATTGATTAGAAAAATGCAAAATAAAACCACCTTGAGATACTACCTCATACTTCTTAGATTAGTTAAGATGCCAGGAAAAGATAATGATAAATGTTGGAGGGTATGTGGGAAAACTGGGACACTAATTTGTTAGTGGAGTTGTGAAATGATCCAACCATTCTGGTGAACAATGTGGAAGTATGCCCAAAGGGCTATAAAACTGTTCATACTTTGACCCAGCAGTGCCATTATGAGTCTATATACCAAGGTAATCATAAAGGAGTGAAAAGAACCCATATGTGCAAAAATGTTTGTACCAGCTCTTTTTTGTGGTAGCAAAGAATTGGAAATGAGTAGATGCCCAGCAAGTGGAGAATGGCTATATAAGTTGTTGTATACAAAGGTAATGGAATATTATTGTTTTATCAAAAATGATGAACAACAACAACAAAAAAGATGAACAAGCTTATTTTAGAAAGGCCTAGAAAGATTTACATTAACAGATGCTGAGCAAAACCAGGAATATGTTGTACACAATAACAGCAAGAATGTGTGATGATCAACTATGAAAGACTTGATTCTTCTCAGTGGTTCAAATTAATTCAAAATAATTCCAATAGACTTTGGACAGAAAATATCATCTATATCCAGAAAAAGAACTAAGGAGACTGAATGTAAATCAGCATATGGAATATTTACTTCCTTTTTTCTGTTTTATTATCTCTCCCATAGGTTTTCTCTTTTGCTCTGATTTTTCTGTCCCAACATGATTCATACAGCAATGTATATTAAAATAAACTAATAAATAAATAAATAATAAATTATTACATACAGTGAAAATGATAGTACTAGTTCTGTGGACTAGAAGGATCTAGGACACTTTTTTCAGAAGTCTCTCTAAATATTAGTAAATTTAGTAAGTTTGAAATGGAAGACTATTAAGGTAGTTGTCAACTCTAGAATTCTATAGTTAGATCTGTGATTAATGGTTTCAATGAAATGACCACCCAAATCAATTAAAATTGCTTTAGTTTCTGTTTTTTACTTCAAAGGAATTAAAAGTGGCAATTGAATATTATAATAAAAAATAAATGGAGTTGTGTCAGTGAAAAGCACATGAAATTTAATTAAAATTAAAACTTGATTAATACTATTAATTCTAATATTATTCAAAAGCAAATAGTAACTTGACAGCAATGCCTAAATGGCCATGATTTCTACTGAACTTAATTGAGCTTTTTTGAGCATGATAAATATACTATTGACACCTTTGAATAAGAACATGGAAAATTAAGCCATTTCTACATCTAATTGAGAGGACTGTATCTGTGAAGGATCTTCTAATCCTGGTTGCCTAATATCCAACAGAAATTCCATGCTGAATATTTAATAAATACTTGTTAGCTGTTGGCTGATAGAATGACCAAAGCATGTAGTCAGGAGAACAGTTAAACATATGACCTAGCTAAAATAGCAGCAGACTTTGAAATAGAGTCACTGTCAATAAATTCATTTTATACACACCCCCCCACACACATATGCATGCACAACCAGTACATTGTGCATTTATATGTATATTTTAAATAGAAATAACATTAAAGAAGATGCAGTGATCTGCTTTTCTTCAAAACTTTAAGGACTATTTGGCCTTTCTCATTACTTTACAACTAAATCTTTCTAATTATATTGTCTTTTTTGATTAGAATGTGAATCTCTAAAAGTAGGATCTCTCTTGCTTTTTTTCCTTAATAATTGCAGAGTTTTGTTTATGATATATATAGAAATGACATGTGAATTGACTTTATATTCTGCTTTACTAAAATTATTAATTGATTTAATTAACTTTTTAAGTGAGGATTTGGGATTTTCCAAGAATACAATTGTGTTATCTCAATTTCCTTTTCTTCTCTTAATGCTTTTGCTAAGATTTCCAATATAATATTCAATAATATGATGACAGTAGGCATCCTTGTTTCATACCTGATCTTACTGGGAAGGCTTCTAGTTTATTCTCATTACAAATAATAATGTTTGTTGATGCTTTTAGGTAAATGTTTGGTTTTTTTTAAATCAATTTAAGGAGAAATCCATTTATACTGTTTTTTAATAGAAATAAGTGTTGAACTTTATCAAAAGTTTTTTCTACATTTATTAACATAATCATATTACTTTGTTAATTTTATTGATATAATTAAATATGCTAATAGTTTTCTTATATTAAACTATACCTGCATAGATATAACTTGGTCATAATGCAAAATCTTTTTGATTTATTGTTGCAATACTCTAATTTAATTATGGCATCGCCCTTTATGTTCAAATCATTATCCTTTTCTGCCATATCTTAATATATGGTGTGAGATGTTGATTTTTGCTTAGTTTCTGCCAAACTGTTTTCCAGTTTTCCTATCACTTTTTGTAAGATAGTGAGTTCTTGCTCTTTGGGTTTATCAAATAGAAAATTACATAGTTATTTAATACTATATATTATGAACCTAATCTATTGCACTGATCTACTCTATTTCTTAGGTAGTAGCAGATTTCTTTTTTTGATGATTACCACTTTGTAATATAGTTTTTAGTCTACAACTGTCCAGCTACCTATCTTAACTTATATTCTCATCAGTTCCTCTTTGTTCTTCTAGATGCATTTTCTTACTTCTCCCCCTCCCCAGCTCTATAAAGTGATTCTTTGGAAGCTTACTTACTATGAAATTGAATAAATTAATTAACTTAGGTAAACTTGCCATTTTTATTAGATTGATTCAGCTTACTAATAAATAATTCCCAAATATTTTATTTTGTTTTCAGTTATTTTGAATGGAATTTCCCTATCTTTCATTGTTGGACTTTATTAGTAATATTTACAAATCCTTATGATTTTGGTGAGTTTGTTTTATATGTTGCAACTTTGCTGAAGTTATTAAATTTTTAATAATTTTTTAAAATTAGTTTTTTTTAAGTTGATTCTCTAGGTTTTCTTTAAGTATACCATTATATCATCTTCAAAGAATGATACACTTCCTCGACCATATTTTTATTTCCTTCAGTTTTTCCCTTTTCCCATTGCAATAACTAGCAATTCTAATATAATACTGAATAACAGTGGAAAAACATTTTATTTTATTCCTGGTCTTGTTGGAAAAGCTTCAAGTTTTTCATGGTTACAGATATTTGCTTTTGGTTTTAGATAGAAACTTTTTATCATTTTTAGAAATGTTTTATCTATTTCTATGCTTTCTATTTTTTTAGAGACATGATTGTTGTATTTTGTTAAAAACTTTTTTCTGTAACTATTGATATAAACACATGATTTGTGTTTTTTATTGTTGTTATTGACACTATTAAATATGCTAATAGTTTCCCTGTTATTGAACCAGCCCTGCATTCCTGGTCATAGTATATTATCTACTTGCTAGCATTTTATTTTTGCATTGATATTCATTAAGAAAATTGCTCTATATTTTCTTAGCCTGTTTTTGCTCCTCCTAGTTTAGGTATCAAAACCATATTTGTATCATAAGAAAAATTTGGTAGGACTTTTCCTTTATTTTTAAAATGTTCTATTGTCTTGCTTTTTAACTGTTCCTTAAATGTTTAGTAGAACATATTTGTAAATCCTTGTTATCTTGAGGATTATTTTCTTAGGGAGCTCATTGATGGCTTATTCAATTTTTTTTTTTCCTAAGAAAGAGTTAAAGTAGTGTGCCTTCTCTGTTAATCTGAGAAATTTATAAAAACATTCTTATAGAATTGATGGAAAATCTAAATTGTGAAGGCATTAAATGTTCATGGCTAGTTTGAACTAATATAACAAAAATATAAATTGCTATTATACATATATATATATATACATAAATTTTATATAAGTTTGTGTAATAACAATTTATGGAATATGGAAATTGTCTTATATCAAATACACTACATTAAAACAAACAAACAAACAAACAAAAACAAACTTCTAAATGGATCAGCTTACTACTATAGTGCCTTTGATCCATTGATTTTTTCCTCAAACCATGGACAATTCCTGGCCCTGGACAAATCCCAAAACACATTTGTGTTAGCTAGGAGGTAGAAAGACATAATACTGTTTAGGATTCCATGTTTGGCTATTTAGCTTTCATATTCAATGTCTTCCCTCCCACCCTTTCCAGAATACTTCTAAACTTTTTGATTGTAGTCATTGTGTGGATTAGTTTGATATTACACTGATTGATCTATCTGCCTACAAATTGCATCTTAAGGTCTTCCAGCCTTACCATCTACCTTATTTTTATGCCCTACAGTACACTGATATGGTCGTATTCACAATTTTTCAATCTTAAGCTTATTTGACCTTGCCCTTTATATCTGCCAATTACAATGTGTACTTTTTAAAAAGTAGAAACTGTCTTACCTTTTTCTATTTGTATCCTCTATTGCTGAGCAAAGTGCTTGGCACAAAGGCAGTTTGGCATAAAGGGCTTTTAAAATATGAGCAATGTGTTCAGAATAAGAAAAAATACACAAACACTTCTGAGGCTAACCTAACATCGAAAACATGTAGGGAATTTATGTTTAAACATAAGCAATATAGACAAGTGGTCAAAGGAGACTAGCAGTTCTTAAAGGAAGAAACAGACTATAAATGACTACTTGAAAAAAATTTATAGTCACTAATGGTGAAATTAAAATTAAAAAGCTTTTGGACAACTTATCACAGGATTCATCTAAATGAGCAAGTACAGTGATATTGATTTAGCAAGTTAAAAATGCTTTGTAGCCTATGGACTTTATGTCCTTTGTAGTTAGTAATAGTCTCTGGTAAAATGTGTAGTTACAAAGAAATAATTCCAATGGAGGCAGCATACATCATTCTTTACCTGACTGGCAATTGAACTACTTTCAATCAGAATACATTAGATAGTCTTAGCCACTTTGAAGACCAGGCTACAAAATATGTAGATGTGACTATTTAATTGTAGAATGAATATGAAGGCTGATTCAGATATTGGTGTACTCTGTGATATGAGTTGAATTCTCATGACGAAGAAAAGATGTAAGAAGTTAATTTCTGAAACAATGTAGTTGAGAATCAGTAGGATTCCTTAGTGTCTGTTGATATAGGTTTCATTACAGAATATATTTTTATTAAAGCTTTTTTATTTTCAAACATATCTATAGATAATTTTCAACATTCACCCTTGCAAAACCTTGTGTTCTAAATTTTTCCCTCCCTTCCCTCCACCCCTTCCCCTAGACATCAAATAATCCAATATGTTAAACATGTGCAATTCTTCTATACATATTTCCACAATCATCTTGCTTCACAAGAAAAATCAGATCAAAAAGGAAAAAAAATAATGAGCAAGAAAACAAAATGCAAGCAAACAACAAAAAAATGAAAATACTATGTTGTGATTCACATTCAGTCTCTCTCTCTGAGTTCACCTTGACTATATTATTTCATTTCCATCTTTGCAATAGTTCTTATATACATTCCCTTCTCTCCATTTACACAGCCACCTTATTTCAGATCTTTACCACCTGGACTATTTCAATTGCCTCCTAGCTGTTCTATCTGCCTCGAGCCTCCATATTATAATCAATTCTCCACTTGATATGACAGGTGATTTTTTTTTTTTTTAATGTTAGGTCTGACCATGTCACTCTTGCCCCATGAACTTCAAATCACTTTCTATAGACTAGAGGATTAAATATAAACTCTCTTTTTAACATATAAAACCTGATATACTTGAATCCATTATAACTTTCTTGTCTCCTTTTACCTTACTCTTTTCTATACCTTCTATATTCCAACTACACTGGCCTACTTACAGCTTCTCAAAAACAACCCTCTACTTTCTATCCTTAAGAATTTTTACTATTTTTCATACCTACAATAATCTGTCACCTCACTTTTACTTTTTGATCTCCCTTATTTATTTCAATAAGTAACTACAGTACTTTCTTTAGGAGGTGGCTTCTGTGGGTATCCTCAGCCAATAATGCATTCCCCCTTCAGAACACCTTCTATCTGTGCTCTCTCTTTCTCTTTGTCTCCTCTCTCTTCCCCCCCTCTCTCTTGCCTATACTATTAAAATATGTTCCCTGAAGTCAGAAACTTTTTTTGTCTTTCTATGTATTCTTAGTGTTTAGTACAATGACCACCATATAGTAAGTTCCTAAAAAAGGATTGTTCAAATGACTGAATTACTAACTGATTGATGGGCCATGTCCAGGGGCTACACATTTGCATTATTTCTATGATGCCAGGGAACTATATAGTAAAAGACCAAATTCACAAAGAATCTATTATTTTGTCATCCTGATATATAGAAACTCTCTGGGAAATAAAAAATAAAAGCCTTTGATTCACTAAAGTCCTAGAAAGTTGCCTTAGATACAGAGTTTAGGTGACTTGCTCAGAATCACATACTAAATCAGAAGTACATTTGAACCTATGCATTTTTTATACTTCATGCTTAGAACACATTCTACTATTCACACTAACTCTATTATTAGTAAGAAGTCTTTAAGAAAAAATAGTGAAAAATCATTCTTGAAAAAGACTTTCCCAGAGTCAGTAATAACTACAGAAGGCAAGCTGCAGGTACTGTGGTTTGTTCAGCATGAAACTATTCACCTTAGATGGTAGCAGTAGATTACAGAGATTAAGCTATATAAAGAAGAATAGAAATGAAAGTTTCAGGAATGCTAAGTGAGGACCCTTGCATTATCATGACAGTTTGTTGCAGATGTTAATCTTCCTGAAGATCCAGTATTTGCCAGGAACCACAATTATAATGATGGATTTTTTGATCCATAGCCAAGATCTAATGAATTCAGAAAAAGAATTAGAGGTAAAACTGGTTTGTTTAGGATATGTACGGTTCAATGTGTTCTATAAGTCTGAAGGTAAGTAAATGATACTTATATGGAATCCTGAGTCTTATTCAATTGAAGCCCTTGGTTGCCATAGATAATTAGTTCATATGTGTGGAATTCTAACTTGTACTAATGGGAAAAATATTGAAAACAACCAGATGGTTACTTGGGTTCTACTATTGATGGGGTTTAGATTTTGGAGTTCCCTTTCAGGGAACTAAATGATGAGATCTAGATTTAGGGAACCAAAATGAGATTAAGATTTCTGGTGGTCAGGAAATTAAATGACAATGTCTAGTAGAAGGTTCAGGGAACCAAATGGAGAGATTTAGCTTCCCGTATGGGATTTGGTGCAAGGGTAGGGAGCTTTGGTGAACCCCTTCTGGCGGTGCAGAGATTCTCTGTAAAGGAATTTAAGACCCCAAAAAAGCTAAATTGATAAAGTAGATTTATTATTGACATTGGAAGTCAGCCTTTACTATGCAAGAATAGAAAGGCTGAATTCCTTAGAGGCAAAGTCTGACAGAGAAGTAAAGTTACTAGTAGAAAGATCCTGACAGAGAGGTGTTAGTCTCGTTAGGGAAATAGGTGAAGATAGAGAATATTATTCCAGTGGGCAGAGGCTTCCTTGGTATAGCAAGCATGGCATAACCTGGCATGTCAGGACCTCTGCAAAGAAATGAATTTAGAATTGGCTCTTTTATAATAGGAGCTTTGGCTACAAGCTGGGTTTCAGCTTGAGCTGTATTTGAATAGAATTGAATGAGTCTCTTTAGTTCAAAAGGATTGATTAGCTCTGAATTGAACCAACCCCACTTAGATAATAGAATGAAGCTGTTTATCTTGTTTTCTCTCTGGGGCCGAGTCCCACAGACACAGGGCTCAAGGAGAATCTCTCCTTCAAGGAGTTTTAGAGTTTTAGGGTCCTTTCTTCACTATGATCTTACCATTGGGAGAAACTCAGTTTCATTGTTGCAATTTTATATTGGTTTGGGATTTTTCCCCCCCTAACCTTCATCAAGACTACTGATATGTTTACTTATTTCCAAGGAAAACCTACAGATTTTTCAATTTGGTATTTAAAATTCTTTGCAAAGAGATACCAAGATTTTACATGCCATTTTCCTTTTCATACTGCCTACTTACTGTTTCCTGAACTCACTAAGCCCCTTCTACCTCAATGTGGGAGTATATTACCTTTGTCTAGTTATATTATTTTATTTCTTATATATCTTAGAATTTCCAGGATCAATAAGGAATCACATCGTATGACACCTATTTTTGGACGCCTTTTCTGATTATCTGTTTACAGATGGTTCTTACTTTATGATAATAAATAAATTTATGAAATGAATGATAACATTAAAAATAAACTTTGTACAATATAGTATAAAAGATAACATAGAGGTGTAGTGTGTTTCTTTCTCTACCCACTATACCCAATTGATGGTGATTGGGCTGCCCAATTTTTTTTTTTTTTTAATAAAGCTATTGTGTGATGCAATGACCATTACCCAAATTAAAATCAGATTCTTGAGATAAAACAAAACAAAACAAAACAAAAACAAAAAAAAATGATTTATTATGATCTGGAGAGAAAGGGCAACTTTTAATTGATGAAAGATGTCAGTAGAAGATGATGATGTCAGTAGAAGAGTGCAAAGCACAAACTGCAAAACACAAGATTTAATAGACCAGGAATGCAGAAGCCCTCTTCCTATCCTCCTTTGGGGGATAGGGCTGGTGCTCTACCCACTGCATCACCTAGCTGACTGAACCAAAAAATGTTTAATTTAAAATCAAATCAGGGGGCGGAGTCAAGATGGCGGAGAAGAAACACACGACTCAGTGAACGTCCTGACTCCCTCACAACCAATTAGATAAATTAAGTCTCAAAATTAGCTCAGGACTGATAGATACCACAAGGACTGGAAGCACGACTTACCAGCTGAAGAGAATCTGGAGTTTCAACAGGAAAGGTCAGTTCTCAGGGGAGGAATAAGAAAGACCAGCACAGACGGTGGGGTAGGGGCACACTGCGCCCATTGTGCTGGGAAGGGCTCTGGGATCAGAGAAGCCACTGAGGTAAAGGAATCTGGCACAGGCTGTTAGCTCTTCTCTGCTAATTATTTAGCAGTTCAGAAGAGAAAGCCAAAATATTTTAAAACTCAGATTAGATTTCCCCCCACCCCCACCCTGGGGGTGACTCAGCAGAGAATCAGCACCAGGGGGTGTGGCCTCAGCTCCCTCCTGAGAATAGTTAGGAGACTAACAAGTGGGTGGATACGGCCCAAGGCAATACACACTGCCTAGCTTAGCTGGAGGGAGTGGAACTCAGCTCCAGGAAGTCCCAGAGAAGCGGAACCTTTGAACTAGGGACCGCGGTTTCTGGCAGACACTTCCAGTTTGAGCGCAGGGGCTTCTCACGTCACCTGCTGCAGACATCCACTCCCCACCCGGACACATAGGCTGGGCTTTGTGCTGTCTTTACTATTCTACGCCCTGGAAGCACAGCAGTGCTAATCACCTCTGAGGCACCTCCAGGGAGGGGGTGGGGAACTCTCTCCCAGAGCTCTCTCTTAGCTCAGGCGCAGGAGCCCCTGCATCCATCCAGTCTGGGAGGAAGCTGGTAAAGAAGTAAATAAATAATTTCCTACCCCAGGGACAGACCCCAAAAGATTTTTTTAAGTATGAGCAAAAAAGCTAGAAAAACTATAGATTCCTTCTATACAGAGAAAGAGCGGGTATCCAACCGCGAGGAAGTTAACAGCAAAGATTCAGAAGATAACAACCTAAAGGGGAACGATTCCTGCCCCCCATCACATAACTCTCTCCTAGAAGAAGCTCTTAAAAAATTGAGGGAGATCGAAGAAAAATGGGGAAAGGAAAGGGAAGCTATGATAGAGAATAACAACGTCCTGAAATTGGAGTTGGAAAAAATAAAGAATTCACAGGAGATGCAGGGAAACAAAATTAGTGAATTAGAAAAGGTTAAAAAAACACAGGAAAGTAGGATTTCTGAATTGGAAAAGATAAAAAAGTCTCAAGAAAATAGAATTTCTGAATTGGAAAAAGAAAATAATTCTCAAAAAAAAAAAATTAGGGAAATGGAAAAAAATTCAATAGAGCAAAATAACTCATTTAAAAACGAAATTGGGCATTTACAAAAAGAACTAAAAACTGTGAAAGAAGAAAATAACTCCTTAAAAGTCAGGATGGAACAAATAGAAATGAATGATTCACAGAGAACCCAAGAATCAGTCAAACAAAACAAAAAAAATGAGAAGCTGGAGAACAACGTCAAATACTTACTGGGAAAATCTATAGACCTGGAAAATAGATCTAGGAGAGATAATCTGCGGATTATTGGACTTCCCGAAAACTATGACCAAAAAAAGAGCCTAGATTCTATTTTACAGGAAATTATCAAAGAGAACTGTCCAGAGATAATAGAAACAGAAGGGAAAGTAGATGTGGAAAGAATTCATCGAACTCCTTCTGAAATAGACCCTAAAAAAAGAACACCACGGAATATTGTGGCTAAGCTGCAGAATTACCACACAAAGGAGAAAATCCTGCAAGCAGCTAGAAAAAAACAATTTAAATACCAAGGTGCCACAATAAGGGTCACCCAAGATCTGGCTGCCTCCACATTAAAAGATAGAAGGGCCTGGAACCTGATATTCCGAAAGGCAAAAGATCAAGGACTGCAACCAAGAATGAACTACCCAGCTAAGTTTAGCATCTTTTTCCATGGAAGAAGATGGTCATTCAATGAAACAGAGGAATTCTATATGTTTCTAAGAAAAAAACCAGACTTAAACAAAAAATTTGATCTACATCCACAAGACTGAAGAGAAACAGAAAAAGGTACACAGAACCCTTGAGAACTGTAACTCTGTTGTGGGTATATAAAAAATACTCAAGGATAATTTGATTTTACTGATATAAAAGAAAAAAAGGGGGGTGTAGTAAAGGGAAGGAGGTCGGTTCAGAAAAAGGGGAAGGAGTGATAAAAAGAGGGAAACTACATCCCAGGAAGAGACATAGAAAATACACCATATCTGAGGGAACTTAGTGAGGGGGAGAATCATTGTGTGAATCTTACTCTCATCAGAAGAGGCTCAAAGAGTAAATAATTAACATATTTGTTTTTCAGAGAATTTTCTCTCACCTCATTAAAAGGGGGGAGAGGAAAAGGGAAAAGGAAAAGGAGAATAAGTGAAGGGACTTGGAGGGAGGGGGGAGGGATCCAAAAAAAAAAAAAGAGGGAGGGTTGTGCGGCACAAGGGGGGTCTATAAATTAAATATCGGGGAGGGGGATCAGGGGGGTCAAGGGAAAAAAGCATAAGCTGGGAATAATACGATGGCAGGAAATACAGAATTAGTAATTTTAACTGTAAATGTAAATGGGATGAACGATCCCATCAAACGGAGACGGATAGTAGATTGGATCAAAAAGCAGAACCCTACAATATGTTGCCTACAGGAAACACACTTAAAGCAGGGAGATACATACAGAGTAAAGGTAAAAGGTTGGAACAGAGCCTATTATGCTTCAGGTAAAGCCAAAAAAGCAGGGGTAGCTATCCTTATCTCAGATCAAGCAAAAGCAGAAGTAGATCTTGTTAAAAAAGATAAGGAAGGAAACTATATCCTGCTGAAAGGTAGCATAAACAATGAAGCCATATCAATACTAAACATATATGCACCAAGTGGTATAGCATCTAACTTTCTAAAGGAAAAGTTAGGAGAACTGCAAGAAGAAATAGACAGTAAAACTATAATAGTGGGAGATCTCAACCTTGCACTCTCAGATTTAGACAAATCAAACCACAAAACAAACAAGAAAGAAATTAAAAAAGTAAATAGAACATTAGAAAAACTAGGTATGATAGACCTTTGGAGAAAACTGAATGGCAATAGGAAGGAATATACTTTCTTCTCAGCAGTTCATGGATCATATACAAAAATTGACCATATACTAGGACATAAAGATCTCAAAATTAAATGTAGGAAGGCAGAAATAATAAATGCCTTCTTCTCAGATCACAATGCAATAAAAGCTACATTCAGTAAAAAGTTAGGGGTAAATAGACCAAAAAGTAATTGGAAACTGAATAATCTCATCTTAAAGAATGACTGGGTGAAAGAGCAAATTATAGAAACAATTAATAATTTCACCCAAGATAATGATAATGATGAGACATCATATCAAAATCTTTGGGATGCAGCTAAAGCAGTAATAAGGGGAAATTTTATATCTTTAGAGGCTTATTTGAAGAAAATTGAGAAAGAGAAGATTAACGAATTGGGCTTACAACTTAAAAGGCTAGAAAAAGACCAAATTGTAAACCCCCAACCAAAAATTAAACTCGAAATACAAAAATTAAAAGGAGAAATCAATAAAATTGAAAGTAAAAAAACTATTGAATTAATAAATAAAACCAAGAGTTGGTTTTATGAAAAAGCCAATAAAATAGATAAACCTTTGGTAAATTTGATCAAAAAAAAGAAAGAGGAAAATCAAATTGATAGTCTTACAAATGAAAAGGGGGATCTTTCCACCAATGAAGAGGAAATTAGAGAAATAATAAGGAGTTACTTTGCCCAACTTTATGCCAATAAATTTGATAACTTAAGTGAAATGGATGACTTCCTCCAAAAATATAGGCTCCCTAGATTAACAGAGGAGGAGATAAATTGCTTAAATAGTCCCATTTCAGAAAAAGAAATAGAACAAGCTATTAATCAACTCCCCAGGAAAAAATCCCCAGGGCCAGATGGATTCACATGTGAATTCTACCAAACATTTAAAGAACAATTAGCCCCAATGTTATATAAATTATTTGAAAAAATAGGGGATGAAGGAGTCCTACCAAATTCCTTTTATGACACAGACATGGTACTGATACCTAAACCTGGTAGATCGAAAACTGAGAAAGAAAATTATAGACCAATCTCCTTAATGAATATTGATGCTAAAATCTTAAATAAGATATTAGCAAAAAGACTTCAGAAAATTATCTCCAAGATAATACACTATGATCAAGTAGGATTTATTCCAGGAATGCAGGGCTGGTTTAATATTAGGAAAACTATTAATATAATTGACCATATTAATAATCAAATTAATAAGAACCATATGATCATCTCAATAGATGCAGAAAAAGCATTTGACAAAATCCAACATCCATTCCTACTAAAAACTCTTGAGAGTATAGGAATAAATGGATTATTCCTTAGAATAATCAGGAGTATATATTTAAGACCGTCAGTAAGCATAATATGCAATAGAAATAAACTGCAACCTTTCCCAGTAAGATCAGGAGTGAAACAAGGTTGCCCACTATCACCATTACTATTCAATATAGTACTAGAAACGCTAGCCTCGGCAATAAGAGCCGAGAAAGAGATTCAAGGAATTAGAGTAGGAAATGAGGAAATTAAACTATCACTTTTTGCAGATGACATGATGGTATACTTAGAGAACCCCAAAGACTCTGCTAAAAAGCTACTAGAAATAATTCAAAATTTCAGCAAAGTGGCAGGATACAAAATAAATCCACATAAATCCTCGGCATTTTTATATATCACTAACAAAATGCAACAGCAAGAGATACAAAGAGAAATTCCATTCCAAACAAATGTTGAGAGTATAAAATATTTGGGAATCCATCTACCAAAGAAAAGTCAGGAATTATATGAGAAAAATTACAAAACACTTGCCACAAAAATAAAATCAGATTTAAATAATTGGAAAGACATTCAGTGCTCTTGGATAGGCCGAGCGAATATAATAAAGATGACAATACTCCCCAAACTAATCTATTTATTTAGTGCTATACCAATCAGACTCCCAAGAAACTATTTTAATGACCTAGAAAAAATAACAACAAAATTCATATGGAAGAATAAAAGGTCAAGAATTGCAAGGGAACTAATGAAAAAAAACTCAGAGGAAGGTGGTCTAAGTGTACCTGATCTAAAGCTATATTATATAGCAGCAGTCACCAAAACCATTTGGTATTGGCTAAGAAATAGACCGGTAGATCAGTGGAACAGATTAGATACAAAGGACAAAAAAGGGTACATCTATAGCAATCTAATCTTTGACAAACCCAAAGATTCCAACATTAGGGATAAAAATTCATTATTCGGAAAAAACTGTTGGGAAAACTGGAAATTAGTATGGCAGAAATTAGATATGGATCCACACTTAACACCATATACCAAGATAAGATCAAAATGGGTCCATGATTTAGGCATAAAGAGGGAGATAATAAATAGATTAGAGGAACAGAGGATAATCTACCTCTCAGACTTGTGGAGGAGGAAGGAATTTATGACCAGAGGAGAACTAGAGATCATTATTGATCACAAAATAGAAGATTTTGATTACATCAAACTAAAAAGTTTCTGTACAAATAATACTAATGCAAACAAGATTAGAAGGGAAGTAACAAATTGGGAAAATATTTTTAAAAACAAAGGTTCTGACAAAGGTCTTATTTCCAAAATATATAGAGAACTGACCATAATTTATAAGAAACCGAACCATTCTCCAATTGATAAATGGTCAAAGGATATGAACAGACAATTCTCAGAGGAAGAAATTGAAACTATATCCACTCACATGAAAGAGTGTTCCAAATCACTACTGATCTGAGAAATGCAAATTAAGACCACTCTGAGATACCACTACACACCTGTCAGATTGGCTAAGATGACAGGAACAAATAATGACAAATGTTGGAGGGGATGTGGGGAAATTGGGACACTGATACATTGCTGGTGGAGTTGTGAAAGAATCCAGCCATTCTGGAGAGCAATCTGGAATTATGCCCAAAAAGTTATCAAACTGTGCATACCCTTTGACCCAGCAGCGCTACTACTGGGATTATATCCCAAAGAAATACTAAAGAGCGGAAAGAGACATATATGTGCCAAAATGTTTGTAGCAGCTCTTTTTGTTGTAGCTAGAAACTGGAAGATGAATGGATGTCCATCAGTTGGAGAATGGTTGGGTAAATTGTGGTATATGAAGGTTATGGAATATTATTGCTCTGTAAGAAATGACCAGCAGGAGGAATACAGAGAGGGTTGGAGAGACTTAGGTCAACTGATGCTGAGTGAAATGAGCAGAACCAGAAGATCACTGTATACTTCAACAACAATACTGTATGAGGATGTATTCTGATGGAAGTGGAAATCTTCAACATAAAGAAGATCCAACTCACTTCCAGTTGATCAATGATGGACAGAAATAACTATACCCAGAGAAGGAACACTGGGAAGCGAATGTAAATTGTTAGCACTAATATCTGTCTGCCCAGGTTGCATGTACCTTCGGATTCTAATGTTTATTGTGCAACAAGAAAATGATATTCACACACATGTATTGTACTTAGACTATATTGTAACACATGTAAAATGTATGGTATTGCCTGTCGTCGGGGGGAGGGACTAGAGGGAGGGGGGGCAATTTGGAAAAATGAATACAAGGGATAATATTATAAAATATATATATAATAAAAAAAATAAAATAAAATAAAATCAAATACAGATTTAAATTTCTAGTACCAATACTTCAATATTAATGCATACATATTTCTAAAATCTTATATCAGAGTAAACAAGTTCACAATTTCAGCAATACTAGTTAATAGTAATTATTTCATACAATTTCAAAATCAAAATTCTTATTTGAACACACAGTCCCTACATGTAAGGTGGCAGAAAACTGCTCTTTCAAGTTTGTCTACTGGGTTTTAAAAAATTGACAGATTTTAAGACCCTGAGGGAGAGAGTTGAAGAAATTTGGACCCAGGTATTCAGGGGCTGGTCTGTGGCCCAGTGACTAGCCTGCTCTCCATGCCAGAAATGTTGGAGGAGCCATGTCAAAGATGTTGGGGCACAAGTGAAAACTCCAGAAGAATAAAGGCCAACCATGAATACCAGCCTACCCAGGACAGACTCCACAAGGCTTTCCAAGGAAGAGAGGTTTGGAAAATCCCAGAGAGGGTGTGTTTTTTTTTTTGTTTGTTTGTTTGTTTTTGTTTTTGTTTTTCCTATTGCAGTTTTTCTGTAAGCAAAAGGCTTTTAAATTAGGCTCACTTAAAAATACAATAGCCTAACTCAATTTACTGACTGAATGTGCCAAGCTACTTAAAACTTAGTCTCAAAGGCCTCAGAATCTGCCAAAATATTTTAGTAGTTCTTTAACTTTTGACTATTTCTGCAGACCCAAATTGGCCATTTCTAAGTCCACAGAAATGTCAGGGTTTTTTTTTTTTTCCTTTTCTTTTTGATGTGGTTCCCCACTTTCTCCATCTCAGAACTAGTCTTTCTGCTTTCTGACTAAAAGCTATTTGCATAAGTCCAGTTACATAAAAAAATAAACATTTTTAACTCTTAAATAGCCAGATCTTTTACTTTGTAATTCAGCTCTCTTAGGGAAACACAGAAGACAAAATACGGGCTCTCACATACGCAAATACAAAGTGTTTTTCTAAATCAATCAGGTTCAAGTTTTGGGTCCCACCTTGGGGTGGAAGCTAGAAGGGGAGTTCTAGAACTGAAACCTTAGGAGCAGGCAGGCTAGATTATTGAAGGTTCCTCTAAATTTACACCCAGCCCCCACAGGATGGTTAGCTGGACACTTGCCCAAACAAAATAACAGTATTTTCCTATACATTTTGGTACTTCATCCCAATTCTTCCTAAAGGGCTATTTTTCCCTGGACACTAGATAGGTTTTTAGAGCCAACTAGATTGTTCCTTTTCCAAGGTTTATGGTATCTTTATGGAGGACTCATCAAAGGGAAATGAGAGTACTTTATTGATTTTGACAACTTAAATCTCTACTAATTCCAGTCATCCAGGCAGCTCATCAGTTCTTGGCAGAAGGAAAGTCCTGTTACAGATCTAACCACTTAAAATCTCTTTCCCCTGACCTCCTCCCACCAGTCCTTCACTCACTTGGGTTCTGCACACTTTATGTGACTGTTGGGGATGTGCAGGCTCTTGATGAGACAAGGCACAGGTGAAGTAAAATACTTTACTAAATTATAAGTAAAATTAGAAGTTTAAGTTTATTATCATCAAGAGATCTCAAATGGAGCAGAACTCTTTGATGGAATTAGAGTTCTGTCCGTTCTGCCCATGTGCTCATTCTTCCCACCTTCTTATATATGATTTGAGACAATACAGAGCTTTTGGGTTTGAATAGGCTTCAGTAAGGCTATAGAAAGTTTGATTAGTGATAGTTCAAATTGTATAGAGCTTAAGTGGAGGTACTTAACATGAATTCAGTTCTATTGAAAGTTAAGTAGGGATACTTAGCATTAGTTCAGCTCTATAGAAAACTTGGGTGGTGTCAGCTGACCTCTATAGAAAGGTAAATTAGTGGTACTTAACAGAGGTGGGGTTGGGCTGGCTTCTTAGGTCTCAATAACATGGGAAGTTATTTTTGGGGGGGTCTCCAGCCTCAGTTTCCCTTGTCAGATTCCCATCATGATGAGTTCCAAACTTTTTTCCGCTGGCTTGTCTACTCAACTGAATTGATCTTCTCTAGCCCACTTCCATTTTTGCCTTCTCAAAGTCTTTGAGAATTTACCTCATTGGAATAGGAGTTCCCAAGCTGAGTCTAAGGATCACTGGAGAACTCTCTGGAGAATGCCCGTCCAAGGATTTAGTAAGGGAGAGATCTCTTATGAACAGGAAATATCTCAAACTGTAAGAAACAATGATAATTATCCACATTAAAATCAAAGTCTCTCCAGATAAAAAAGGAAAAAAAAAACACAAGGATTTAATATGATCTCCTGAGAAAGGGCAACTCCCAACAGACAAGATGTCAGTAAAGGAGTGCAAAACACAAACTGCAAAATACAAGATTAAATATTAAATAGATCCCAAATGCAGAAGTCCTTATCCCCTTCCCCCCCCCAACCTTTTCTCCCATTGTCTGTGGGAGTCCAGCCTTACATTCTAAATGTGGAAATCTATCCCAGAAACAAAAGAATATTAGTAAATAAAAAACTCTTAATTTAAATTTCCCTAGAGAACTGGTGCTATACAAACAGATATTCTTGAATGAGAGAATTTTATTTCCTGATTCCCAAAACCATCATCCCCTAATGTTAATTAAGAGATGGAGGGAAACCGGAGGGGAAATGTTCATCTAAGACGATTGAACACCTGCAACTTTTTAGGTATAGTTTAACTTGTATTGTAAAGTCTCAGATCACAATTAGGACATAGTTCAGGGTCAAATTCTCATGTGAGCTCTTCACTCAGTTTATCCCATTCAGCTATCAAAAGGTATTTGGACAGTGACTTTTGCTCCCCTCATATAGCTGACAAGAGCAAACAATGTTATCAACCAGTATTTGGATTTTTAAAATTGTAAAGTATTTGGATCCATCTTTTTAATACAAGAAAAAAAAATGACTCAAAAAATGAAATACTTTGCCAACTATTTTATTGTCAACATTTTTGATTTAATCTTATGTTCTGAAGCTTTCTTCTGCAGTCTTTGCAGTTAGCAACTCAATCAGATCTTCACTGGAGAATTCTTCTTTATGAGACTCAATCAACTCTTCACCTCATTCTCATCCATTTCTAGCTCTAATTCCGTGTTCATTTTACAATCTTGTTACTTCTTCCAATGTTTCATCTTTGTCAAATCTACAAAAATCATTACAAACTGTGGGTATATATTTTTTTCTAAACTTTCTTCATATGTGTTTCTATTATATTTCTACATGCCTACCATGTAGAGACAATTTAACTAATTAGAAAAATTGTGAAGTAGAAATCTGAACATGAAAGTGGAAAATATATCTTTCTACATTTAATTGCTTACTTCCACCAAAAGTGTACCATATACTCTTTTCTGCTTTGTGTGGTAAGGGAAGAAATGTTAGGGTGAAAAGTGATAGTTTTAAATTGAGGATACTTTCAATAAAATATAGCTGACGTTACTTTTATGCAATTACATTGGTGTTTAATAGATAGCAAGATTATGTGAATGTGCTTAGAAAAATTATTCCCACTTCAAGTACCCTTTCCCACCCACGTAAGGACATGTAGAGGAGAATAATCACTCTCTATTCCCTCCTCTCCCTCCTTCTACCCCTCCTCTCCCCCTCCCCCCAGCAAAAAAAAAAAAAAAATGTTAGGATGGACAAACTGTAATTGTATAGTTACTGAACAGGAAAAGAGAAACAGCTGTAATCACACAGGCGGGAAGGATTTGTCTTTATATTGCTAAAGATTACTACCAAACTGGTAAGGATTTTAGAATGGTCTGGGGATGAATATTGATGCCTGTTGTGTGAAGATTGAACCTAGACTCAACACTATGGGGCCTAGTGACTCTCAAAGGCTAGTAAGTTTAAAAAAAAAAAAAAAAAAAAGAAGATTTTGGTCTGTGATGGCAGATGGAGGATTCACATAGAAAGCATCATAGAACCTTACTATATTAGTGAAGGAAGCTCACGAATCTATATTACCTTGTTAAATAGAATAAGACTTGCATATTTAGAACTAGAAAGGAACTTAAAGGCCATCCAGTCCAAGCATTTCATTTTGAAGTTGAGGAAACAGAGCCAAACAGTTAAGTGATTTTCTAACTTTCACATAATATTTGATTCAAGGTCTGAACTGATAATTAAAACCAATTCTCTATCCCTATGACTCCACAAGTGTTTTCATATGTATCTTTATATCAGTCTTGCTAGTAGAAATATTTTAGCTTTACAGATATTTTAATGGATTGTCTCTGGCCAAATATACTCAGATCAGATCAACTCTTTCTCTTCTGCTCTTAACTCTATGCTGTGTCTGACTTTGTCTAAATATCAGTTACAACATCATCAAAGATTTTTTCATATATATCCACATACCTATCAACTTGATATTGTGTAGACAAAGCTTTCAAAGATTGACAAAAATTTGATCAATGTATTTTGGCATCAAATGGGTGACAAAAACCATCAATTCTTTCCTCATCTCCTGAGTATTTCAGAATTCCCCATGGAAAATAACAAGGGGAAGTGACTCTCTTTTAGGAGACACATTTGATTACTAAACTTGACTGCCAATTATTTTTCAACCTCTAACTGTTGTGATTTTCCAAGTGTTAAGATTATAAGTGATCTGTCCATTGGCCAACTTTTAACTTAGTGAAAATAAAGCTGTTCTTGTAAATAAAGCTGTTTTTGTTGTTTGGAATTTTTCCGGATTATTAATGACTGTTAGGTATTTTGATGCAGCAGATGAAATTTTAAGCTGAAATTTATATTTTTTCTTTTATATTGTACTCAATGGAGAAATAATAGATGATATTCATACTTGATGAGTTCTGTTAGAATTTATTTTCAGCAATTGCATATATAATCTTTTCTTTCAACTGGCATCTTTTTAAAATAAATACCTGAATTTAAGGCATATTTCATATTTCTGAATGACATCTTTTAATACATACCAAAAGTAAAAATAAGAATGTGGAAACATATTCACCTAACTTTGTGGAATATAAAAAGATCATGAATCACTATAAAATCCTTATAATTTTGTTAAAAGATAAATGAAAAATGACTTTTAAATGTCATTCTTTATACAGCTGATATATGAAAATAGTTCCTTTGTCTTTCATGAATAGATGCTGTTGAGATTTCAAGAGAGGTGAAACTGTATAATGTTTACTTAAGGCTTAGCACCTCAGATAATACTTTATCCATAGCAGACACATATTTATTGAATTTTGAATTTAATAATAGTATAGAAAAAATTATTTTTCAGTTGCTATGCAGGTTTGAGCAGATATTTTCTGATGTTCCTTGTAACTGGAAATTTGTGATTCTTGTCCTTGGAGACAAGAAAGAAATGGGAAACATGAGGTTGGGATTAGGAAAGCAATACCACATAGTAAAATTGACAATAAGTTTGGAATCAGAATAATGATGTTGAAATCTCTGCTGTGATATTATGCAAGTCCTTTATTCTTGCCTCCATTTCCTGATCTATATAATTAAACATTTGGAATAGAGAATTTTCCATTTAAGGTCATACTCTTTAGGAGCCCATGGATAGATTTCAAGAAGTTCAGGAACATGATTAGAAAAAATTCATTTTTATTTCAATATGATTTATTTCTTTTTAATCAATACATTTTATTTGTTTAAAATATCATTTTGAAAAGTGTTTGTTGGCTTATAAAAAGGCAAATGATGTCAGTGACACAATAAAATATAAAGATCCCTAGACCAGATACTATTTTCATTCTATCCCATTTCAGAATTGATTATTATTATTAAAAATAAAGCTGTCAATGTCAGAAGCATGCGTAGCATCACAGATGTGGTTTGCTTAGGGTGAAACACAGAAAAGTCACTTGTCTAATTATGTATTTTGTTTCTCCTAGTGGGGAGGCCAGGCTGTCACACTATTGACTCATTGAAATCCATAAAATCCCTAGATCATTTGTGCCTCAGTTCTTAGTTAATCTGCTTCATCCTACAGTTGTGAAATTGTTTTTCAAATGCCTTGTCCTTAATAAACTGCTAGTATAACATGAGTAAATAGTGTAGTACAATGCTGTATAGTATATATACATGGTAGTATAATGCTGATAGTAGTACAGGTCACGTTTCTGTAATATAAAAGCTACATAAAGAGAAACTTGCATTTAGAATGAGAGAAAGAAGATTTCCATTATATAATACTCTGGCTGTTTTGACCAAATGACTTTGGACAGGACATTTCTCTGGATTGCAGAGTCTTCATCAGTAACATGAAAGATTGTCCAAAAAACATCTAATGCCCTTTCTAGTTCTAAATCTATGATCTATGATACAAAAAATGATAGCATAGCTGTCTTCAAATATTTCAAAGGCTGTCATATAGAAGAAGAATTATTTTAGTTCTTATTTACCTCAGAGAACAGAAATCGGATAAGTGGGCAGAAGTGGAAGAAGGTCAGATTTAGATATGAAGTCAGCAAAAATTTCTTATCAGTAATGTTCAAAGTGTCTCAGTTGATGTAGTGAGTTCTTTCAGCTTGCAATTTTTCAAGCAGAGGTTATATGATAATTTGTTGGCATTATTATTAAGGGGAGTCTTGTGTAGGTAGGAGTTAGACTACATAACCTCTGAGACCTTTTACAACTCTGAATTTCTGTGATTCTTTGATCTGTTAATAATTATTCTTTGTGACCAGTTATTTAAACAGTGGCTGAGCATTCCTAAGCTTACCGTCTTTCAGCCTAGTTCTGTCAAATTCAAAGAAAAATAGGATCACTAAATTGTACATAAGAATTCCTAGGAGTACATATTGACTTAGAAAACCACATATTAATATAATCTATGTTTTATTGTATTTTTATTTTGTTACATATTTTCCAATTACATATTAGTTTGATGTGGGCTACACTTAGAAGTTCCTCATGTTTGATGCTTCTATTTAGCTTTCTCCTTTCTATCTTGTCTATAAGTATATATCATTACTTATTTTGTCATGTTTTGCTGAAATCTTGTTTTGTTTAGAGCTTTGTTTAGCAATCCTCCAATCTCCTAATTTAGCTGCCTATTAAAAAGAGCAGATGAGATAGTCTGTTCTTAATTAAGCCATGTTGGCTCTTTGGAACCCCAATTCCCTTTATAGATATTTACAAATTGTCATTTGATAATATTTTCTTTTTTTTGGTTTTATTTTTTATAATTTTTGTAAATAACATAAGTGCCTTGGAAGTTTACAGAATCATCACAAGTTTGGGGGAATTGAGTCAGCAATTACTCTTCTGTAAACCATAGTACCTTTCCCATTTTCCACATCTTTCCAAGACCGTTCCAAGACATTGGCAGAGTACCTCAGGAACTATCAAGATCTTTGGATAAAATATATCAGTCCCTATTGATTTGGACTCATTGAAGGTAGGGAAGTAGCTCCTTTATATCTTGACATAAATCCTACAAATGGGACAATAATATAAAGCAGTTACATATAGATGGAATCCAAGACATTTTCATTTATAGTAATTAAATACTATTTTATTCATTGTTCTGAAAAATAAACATCACATTCCTAAAACAATATTGTAGTGAGTCAAATATATATTTATGTGAAAAAAGAACACTTATTAACTTTGAATGAACTAAACAAAATAATCAAACCATTTCAGGAAACAATAAGCTAAAAATAAGTTCTACTGAAATAGTGCATTAGAGCAAATACTAAGGCTTGTGGCAGGAAATTGTTCCTCATCTCAGTTATGACAGTAACTACACATGTGACCTTGATCCAGTTTAGGCACCATTATTATGGACTTTAGTTTCTAATATAAGACATAAAATGGTCAGCCAAGATGATTTCCAAAATCCTGTCTAGTTCTAATATTCAATGGTTCTCTGAATTTTCCCCTTTAATTTACTAGTCAATTAAATTAAAATTGTATATCCAGTAGACTAAAGTTTGCTACATAAGTGAATCTTACTCAATATATGACAAGTAAGTAACATAGGGTGAACTCACAGATCTAGAGCTAGAAGGACTCTCAAATACCATCAAGTCCATCTTCCATATTTTGAAGCTGGAAAAGTGAGGAACAAGGAAGTCAAAGAGAGAGATCAGATGGGATTTAAACTCTGATTTCAGAAGCAGTATTCTTTACACTGTGCTAAGCTATTATGCATATGAATAATTTGTTTTAAAGAAATAATTTCAGTGAAAAGCATAGAAAATTTAGTTAAAAAGAAATCATGACAGATGCTAGCAACTCTAATATGCTCAGAAAACAGACAATATATGAATAAAAAATATTGACATATGCAAAATACTAGAGATTTTGGAACTCTTAAAATCAACTTAACATCTTCCTTGCAGTGAAATGACCTGTGTCAGTAATATTGTTAGCTCTCTTGCTAATTGAGCCTAGACTTTGATTATTATTATACCAAAGACATTTTAAATTTTTAAATAACTCAGGTCTTAAATTTTATTTCAGTGCTGAATAGCAAATAAAAATTTAATGAAAAGATGTGTAGCATTTATAACATATACTTGCTGTTTCAATTTTTATATGTATAAAAATGACAGTTATTTTTATTATTCCTGTTGGCTTCTGAAAAATATGTGTGAAAATGAATTCTACAGAATTTTATGTGTTTTGAGATCTTTTCAATCAACCACAAATGCCATATGTTACATACTGACTATGGACTGAATATTCTACAAGGCCTACCCTGGAGATAAAAATACAGAATTCACTCCCTCAAGGAGCTTCCATTCTCTTAAAAGATACAATATGCTCACAAATAAGTAAATGTAGAATAAATTCAAAGAGATGTTGTATAAAATTTCAAAATGATATGAAGGAGAGATCACTACCAATTGATGGAATTAGGAAAAGTCTCTTAAAGGAGGTGTTACTAGAACTAAATGTAGAATGGAAGTAAGATAGCGAAGAAATAGAGATGGGGATTGCAGAATATTACAGGCAAGAAGAATGATATATGCAAGTGAAAGGAAGTTGTATATGGAATGTAGTGAATAAAAAATTGCAATTAGAACACATGACATAAGTATAGAATTAATGTGGGAAGTAAAATATAACTTCTATAGGAAGGCTCAATTCATCTCCAGCTTGATTCACCACCTTCTATACATCTTTATCTCCTCCTCTTCTGCATTGATTACTTACAAGTATAATTTAAAGGTGACCTTTCAACTTGGTTTGGCAAGGAGAGTAAGATTACTCCCTAGGGAACTCTGTACCAAGACTCTGTGAATTCCACCTTCCTTTTCCATTTCCCCTTTTTATGTTTTCTTCTTCCATTAGAATATAAGCTTCTTGAATATATGTCTTGTTTATTTGTATTTATACCATTAGTATTGCCTGCTGCATAATAAGAACTTAATAAATGCTTTATCTATATACAGATGAACTGAATCAGAACATTAATAGTTATGGATGCCAAATATAGGAGTGTGTAGTTTATCCTAAGATCAATAAGGAGCCATTGATGGTTATTGGACATAGGAGTAAGATTTTTTTTTGTGTGTGCATATTTTATCATTTCAATTTGGCACCTGTGTGATTTGGAAAGGATAGAAAGATTGAGTTTAGCTACTCATTTGGGAAGGAATTATATTAGCCTGAGTAAGAAGTGAGGAAAGCCCAAACTAGGTTGATTAGAAATGATTACAGAGAAGGAGTCAGATGTGAGACATGTGATAGTAGAAGAATCAGCAAGAGTTGGAAATTGATTGGATTTGGTGAATAAATGAGATTGAAGAGTTGTGGATGGCTAAGGTTTGAAAATGACTGGAAAAAGTATAGGGACCGTAACACTATAATTATAGGAAATTAGGAGGAAAGATATGTTTAGCTAGAAATATAAACCTTATTTTAGACATTGGAGAAGTGAGGTTGGAACTTAGAAGAAAGATGTTGGTTGAATATGTAGATTTGGTGTCATCTGTATCAAGATGATAATTATACCTGTGGCAACTACATAGAGAAAATGTATAGGGAAGAAAATGTCCAGGGCCAAGTTCTGGGTAAATCCACAGAGGACTCAGGTCATAGATTGCAAAACCCACTAAGAAAGCCCAACCAAAATGATAGGCAGAGAATCATAAAGCAGTGTTACCAAACACATGAAAGAGAATATTTCCAGAAGGATAAGTGGCTAATAATATGAATGGTTCAAAGAGGTCAAGAAGTATTAGGACTGAAAAATACATATTTTTTTCAGTAATAGATTGTTGGTGACTTTAATATTTTCTGGTGAATAAAGGAGATATAAACCAGATTGCAAGTGGTTATGAAAAGAGTGAGGGGAGTAAAAATGAGGAAAGTAGAGAAAATGCCTTTAGATAGTTTATTCTAGGAATTTAGCCATTAAAATAAGGAAATTTGAGGAAATATGAGAAAAATGGCTTGAGTATGTTATAATGATCAAAAGAAAGATTTTTTTTTCTTCTTTTTTTTTTTTTTCTTTTAAGAATGCAGGGGGTTGGAGTATATTTGCAGGCAACAGGGAAAGAGCCAATGTATAAGAAAATATTGAAAAATAGGGGGAGAGAAGTGATGATTGAAAGGGTCACTCTACAGTAGGAGAGAGGAAAGGAGTAGATCAAGGGCAGAAATAGGGGAGTTGGTATTATCAAGTAGAAATGCTTATTCTTCCTGAGACTGAGCAAGGAGAAGGGAGTGCACGATGTTGCGATGATTTAAAGTATAGTATTGGGGAAGAAAGGGATTTCAGGATGGATGGCTTCAATTTGTTCGGTGAAGTATATTCAGTAAAGTATGAGACTAGTTCCTGTTCTGAAAGGGAGGAGAGAAGTGGAAGTAAGTGCTAAATAGCAACTTTGAAAGAATTATTGTGCAGGGCAGGTAGAGGGTGTCCAGGAATTGTGTCTTTAGAGGAGAGAAAGATTTCTGTGACTGAAAAGAGATGGAAGGAATATGAAAAGAAAAGGCCTAATATGAAAAGAACTATTTTAAAACAGAACAGGGACTCGAGAGTACAATGGAAGGGAAAGATAAAGTTGTATAGAGACCAGAGAGAAATAGGATTGACATAGATAGGTATGAGGAAGCAGGAACTGTGGCCAAAGAAGAGAGTTACAGTTTAACATATGGAAATTTTGACAGAAGCCATAGGATAATAGATTGTTTTATGCTTCCCAGGAAAAATTAAAATGTTAATTCATTGACTATTACCTGGAAAGAATAAGATGTGGGAAGAGTGGGAAGGAGCCACCTTCAATATGTTCTCAATATGTTTCACTATTTTCAAGATATCAATATTGTTTTGGTTCTGCAGTCCTAGTAGGACGGCCAGCTGGATTAAAATTAGGCTGGAGACAGCTAAATATAGAGAGGATTTTGATTCTTTAATATAATAAATGTTACCTGGGTTATTATTGGAATTATTTGAGCTCTTCTATATAACCCATGTAGCATTAAAAAGTTTATGGCAGATAGAGAACAATAAAATATTTTATTTAGTTTCATTTGTTTGTTTTTCTGTAGAAATTGAAAGAATTAATCATTTCTTTTGAGAATATGAAGGCTATAAAGTCTCTGAGAAATGCAATCTTGAAATCATTACCTGCCCCTTAAATTTAGTTACAGCCAAATAATTTCTATGACTTTACCATTTTTAATAGTCATGCAATGACAACACATCCAGACTACTAAAAAAAACAAAAAATAGTTAAAATCTGTTCCCTTACATCCTGAATTTTAATAGTATAAATTATCTTGAAGGAAATGCTTTTGCAAATTAACAATATTATGATTTCCATGTACTAAGCTCAGTGAAAACAATTCAAAAGACTGCCCTAAATAGCAACATCCCCAAATAAACACCTTTTAAAAATTATTTTATCATAATTTTCTGCATAAATAACAAACACATTCCAGTAAAAAAAAATGACTCACACTTTAATATTTTTTCTCTCAAAAGATGACAACTGTACATTGCAGCAAAAGTCATAATACACATATCTGCACCCTGATTTTTAAAATGTATTCTCCTTATAAACCACAATGTGGAGCTACAACTAAATGAGTCAGAGGAGATGCTTTCTGGTGTTTTACAAAGTCTAGAGAAAGCAACACAGAGGACTGCTCTGCCAGACTGTGTTCCTGGAATAAATAAACCCATGAATGGTTATGATTGGATATGCTCTGTGTCTATGCTATACTGTACACATACACAGTTCACATAAATGTACAAGTTTACATAAATATAATTTGCCTGTGTCACAGTGTATTGCAGATAATCAGTACAAGCAACAACCAGCACCTGTTGTTCCAAGAACAGTGTATAAAATTTGAACTTTCCTTGGTGTCTGTTAAGTTTTTTGTATCAATTTGTTACCTGACAACAACATTGATTGTTGTATAACATGGGACAGAGTAGGGAGGTGGGCAAAAAATATTCTGGTGTTCAAATGAATCATAATAGACCTGGGAAATGACAGATTGAAAGGACAGTTCAAGCTGTGATGTATGAGCCAATATGAAAACCCTGACATTAGTTTATCTTTATTCTGTTGTTTACTGAGTGGAATAACCTGAACTAGAAGTCGAGTCCAGGTCCTAACCTTAACTTTGCTACTAACTAGTTGTAGGAAAGCTAAGGTGCCATTTCTTATATGAGATATTCCCTGATTCTATAATTTTTATTACTTTTATATGCTTTGTACTTATTTCTGTACATGGTGTATTCTCTCAGTGCAATGTGACCTTCTTGGTAGTAAAGGTGAGTCTTTTGTTTTTCTTATACTTCCAATATCTACTATATATAGCTTTACATATAGTAGATAGTTTAACAAATATTTATTGAAGTTAAAAAGATTTTGAAGAACAATGTCAAGGCAACAGAATTGATTAACTGAAACTAAAAAATAATTTTTGCTTTAACTATTTCTCATAAAGATTTGAAACTCATGATATTTAGGGAGTTAAAAACATATATGAAAGCCCAAAAGTCATTTCCAGGGGTTAGGTGATCAAATCTATGAAAAAAGAATTTTAAAAGAAAAAAAAAATAGAAACTATTAAAACCAAATGAAAAATTGTTCCACATTATAATTTTACAATTTCATATATATATATACATATATAGATATAGATATAGATATAGATATGGATATGGATATATAATTATAATTATAAGAGACAAATCAAAATTTGAGCTTTTGTCTCATTCTCAGAAAACTGATAGAGATGACAACAGATGGGAATGATTTAGGTCAGATGGGTTGTAGAAATACAGGCACACTAATCCATTCATGTAGAATTATGGATTCTACAATTCATACATTGTAGAAGTGTGAATTCATTATATCTTTCTAAAAAAAATTAAATTATCCTAAGAGAGTGAGTAAAATGTCCATACCCCGTCATTCAAAAATCCAATGTTAGGATTATACTTCAAGAAAATCAAAGGCACATATAAATGTTCCATATTCAACAAAGATATAGTGAATTGAACTAGGATGCACCACTCATTTCACTTGCCTAGACATCAACTTCCTCTTCTGAAAAATAAGGAAATTACTCTAATTGATTTCTAAGATCCCCATGAGCTCTAAAATTCTGTGACTTTTTATCATTCCATTTTCCCAATGTTCATGTTTCCAACTTGGTTTTTCATTTTCATAGTGACCTCTATTCCATTCACTTCTCAGTTCTTTTTCTAACACATTGACCCTGCACTGACTATAATTTTATCCATTTCCCATCTTGACTTCTGTTCCACACACCTCTCAATTCTTTTCTAAGGCATTGATTCTGCACTGACTATACTTTTATCCATTCCCCATCTTGACACTATCTTGACCTTATCTTTCATTCTTGAATCCCTTTATCCAGTGTCCTTTCACTTTGCCAAACCTCACCCCTAGATTAATCCCTTTTTCTCTATTGACATTCTGCTGACCAAAGCTAGAGAACATTTCATAATCTAGTTAACTGAATCCACTACAAATGCATTTTATCTAATTTCAATTGAGCATTACTACTTCCAGGCAGTTTTACTACTTCTTAATTAATTTGCTATCCCATTTTCTACAGTGACTATTCCAAATTGTTTCATCTCCCTTCAAGTTTTACCTCCACCTTGTCAATCAAAGACCTCATTTCATATTTCACTACATTACTGCTTTTTGCCAAGAGCTCCCCCTTCTTTCCTTCTCTTCACTTTGCATTACTTAAGCATCTCCCTCTACTATCTCCTGCTTTACTTCAGTGCATGGTATTAACCTTGCAAGGGAAATCTTTTAAATAATAATAATCACTATAACGATAATGATCATAGAAGTTAGCTTTCATATGGCATTTTCAGGTTTGTAAAGCACTTTACAAATATATTAACCTTATAACCATCTGAGATGCCAATTTTATAGATGAAAAAAATGAAGTAGTCAGTGGATAAATTACTTGTTCAGGTAAATATGGCTAATAAGTTTCTGAGGCTGGATTTGAACTTAAGTCTTCTGTAAAAGTATTATTGATACTATCTCCAAATTTCTCCAGCAAATCATCTCCACTATCATTCTCATTCTCTCCCTTATCTTATAGTACTTCTTTTTTTGCTTATTTCTTCCCCAGTAATTACAAATATGCTTATGTCACCCCCTTGTTCTGATTTCTCCCACAAGCTCTAAGTCTCCTCTGCAGGGACAATCACCTTTACAAGGCAGTTTATAATTAATGACTTCACTACCTCTTACATTTTCTCCCAAATTGTTTGTAATTTTTTTTTAACTTCTTCATTCAACTGAAATTCAAATTCAACTGGAGAAATTAATTCTCCAAAATCACTAGTAATTTTTAATTACGAGATCCAATTGCCATTGCTCATTCATTAGTTTTTTTGACCTCTCTGCAATGTTTGTTACTTTTGAATGTCTTCCATTTCACCTTTTTTCCTTCTTTCTCTTCAAATAGTCTTCTTTGCTCTATTTTCATGTCACTTACTGCAGTTGTTTCCCAAAGATCTCTTCTCAGGTACTTTCTCTTTTCATTCTTTATTATGTCATTTGGTCTTCTCATGTGCTGTCATGGGCTCAATTATCTTTATCAAATGTTTTCCAGATCTATGTACTGCCATATTCATGCAACAACAACTGTCTCTCGGGCATCTTAGATTGGATGTCCTAGAGGCATTGCAGACAGCATTTCCAAAACAGAACTCATTGTCTTTCTTTCCAAATCCTCCTACTCCTGAATTTCCCTATTATTATTAAGGCAAGAAAAATCCTTCTTCAAATTATTCAGATTTGCAATCTCAATGCCATCCCTGACTCCTCAGTTTTACCCAAAATATATGATATATGCAGTCCACTGCCAAAATGTGTCCTTTCTATTTCCACAACATTTCTTACATATATATATATATATATATATATATATATATATATATATATATATATATATATATATATATCACTTTAATTCTTGTGTGGTTACATTCTTCATTCAAGACCTTATCATCTCTTTCATGGACTATTGCATTAGTTTTCTACTTGGTACCCTTGCCTCATATCTCTTTACACTCCAATTCAACCTGTACTCAGCTGCTAGTTTGATTTGCCTAAAATATACATCTACTATGTTAACATTTCTGTTCAGTGAGGTCCAATGGCTCCTTTATTACTTTTAGAAAATATAGGATGTCTTTTCTTAGGCATTTAAAAATCTTCATAATTTGGTCTCAACCTTCTTACCTTTCCAGTCTTTTTATGCCTCACTCCTTTTCATGCACTCTATAACTCAGCTCTTTGGTTTATATACTGTTTCTTGACCACATTGTTCCCTCTCCCATTGCCATGTATTGTTACCAAGCTAGTAAATTCAACCTATGTTGTTTAATTTGCACCTATGTTGTTTGGTTTCCTTCTTCAAAACTCATCTCATTTCACCTTCATTAAGAAAACTTTCTTGTCCTCTGTAACTGCTAAAGTCTTTCCTTCTCAGATTATCTTTTATATAATCTATATATATTTTGAATTGGGGTTTTGGGGGTTTTCAGAAAGGGTTAGAACCTCTGGTGTGAGGATTTGCTAAACTCTTTTCAGAACTGTTCATCTGCCTTTGATGTCCACTTTCACCCAATTCTCACCTATAGTTCAAAGAAGCTATAGCATGAACAGCAGCTATATTCCATATTAGGAGATGGTCTAAACTGGGTTGAGCAGGCCTCAAACCTGGGATGTCCATCTCAAGCATGCAAAGGCTTTCCCTTTGTACTTTTACTAAGTAAACGAAAACAATTTGTTCTGGTGGCCATGAAAGTGGCTAAAATAGATGTTGTAGATAACTCAGAGCTTATTCAGATGTTAAAGATTACAAAATTATCCAGTGCATCTTAAGCTACCCCTAGGATTTTTGTTCTGTCATTGAATTTTGATGACTCTGGGAAGAAAAAAAAAAAAAAGTAAAGCTGATGTCTTTGTACAAAAGTGACTCACTAAAATTCAATTGATGCAGGAGTCAAAATATCACTGGCAATATCATAGGTCATCTTCAAAAAACAGAGGAATAATACCATATATATTGAACAAATACAATTGTTATGTGAATTTCCCGTTAGAGAATTTGAGGCCCTATTATAGGAGTAGGGATTGTTGTTGCTTTTCTTTGTATCCCCTGTTCTCATATAGTATCTGGCACATAATAAGTACTTAATAACTGTTTATTGACTATGAGTGTGTTTCCCGGCTTTACTACCCTAACCTATATTATTCATTTTTTCCATCTTTTCTTGCCTTTTGTTCATCATTCCTATGTGCTACTATTCTTTATGAGAATATAGAGGAAGAGTTTGGAGCTAGATGATATTCAGAACTATTGCTGATATTACTGATCCTTCTTTATATCTTTAAAGATATTATGATATGAGAAGGCAGTGACTTTCAGGCAGGTTTATGGGAGAGTGACAATAATGGTATATTAAACTTGCTTAAGATCATGTATTTAGACTCTAAAGAACCTTATATGCCCCAACTCTTCATTTATAGATGAGAAAACTGAGTCTCATAAAAGTTGACACTTACCCAGAGTCATATTAGTAACGAGTAGGAGAAGAAGGGTCTGAATTCAGTTCATTAGGATCTAAATCCATTGTTCTTTTCAGTGTATCATGACTGCTTGAGTTTCTATTCATTATAAAATATATACAATGATATCAAACTTATTGACATTCAGAACTTTCTTGTTTAAATTATTTTCTTATTTTTCCAAATATACACAAATATTCTTTTCAATATTCATCTTTGCAAAACCTTGTTTTCCAAATTTTTCTCCCTCTTTCCCTCTTCCTTCCCCAAAACAATAAGCAATTTGATACAGGTTAAACATGAGCAATTCTTCTAAACATGTTTCCATATTTGTTATGTTGCACAAGAAAAATCAGATCTAAAGGGGAAAAAAAACCCAAGCAAACAAGAACAAAAAGATGAAAATAGTATACTTTGATCAATCTACAAAGTTCTCTCTCTGGATATGACTGTTACTTTCCATTATTGATCTATTGGAATTGCCTTGAATCTCTTCATTGTTGAAAAGAGCTAAGTCCATAAGTCCATCAAGTTGATTATCACATAATCTTGTTTCTGTGTGTTCAATGTTCTTTTGGTTCTGCTCACTTCATTCAGCATCAATTCATGCAAGTCTTTCCAGGCTTTTCTGAAATTAGCTTGTTCATCATTTCTTTTAGAACAATAATATTCCATTATATTCATATACCCTTATTCAGTCATTCTCCAACTGATGGGCATCCACTCAATTTTTAATTCCTTGCCACCACAAAAAGGGCTGCTACAAATAATTTTTGCACATGTGAGTATTTCCTCCTTTTTTATGATTTCTTTGGGACACAGACCCAGCAAAGACAATGCCTTTTAGATATACTGTTAGCAATGTGAACAGAAACAGGACCTATGATTTCATTGGCACAGGGGTCTCCTAGATGATGACACTTTCACTCCTAGGTAAACCAGCATTTTTTCTGCAACTTGATAAGCTGACGTCCCACCTCATAAGCCCCCGGATGCCAGAGATGGAGTCTGAGTTCCAGTGACAAAGGGATAAGGAATATGGCCACAATGCATGATGCATAGTTTTTAAACAGTTGGGAATTTCTGTTGTGCCCTGGGTCATGTGCAAGATAGAGAGATTTTACAATCTTAATGATGTCCTCTGCCCAGGATCATATTGTTGCTAGGTATCAGAAATGAGACTTCAACTTGGCTACTTCTGGCTCTGGGACATATCTTTCTATCCATTCTGTATTATAAGCATTTTTGTTATACATAGTCTTTATACATAGTTATACATAGTATGGCATTGTTGGTATAGCACCACCAAGACTTGAAGTCAGAGACATCTAAATTCAAATTCTGCCTCAGAAACTTATTAGCTGTCTGATCCTGAGCAAGTCCTTTAAACTCTTTCAGCCTTGTTTTCCTCATTTCTAAAATGAGGATAATAATAGCACCTATTTCCCAGTTATTATGATGTTCAAATGTAATGATATTTGCATATTGCTTTTCAACTTTTATGTTGCAAGTGCTGCCTAAAATGAAAAAAAAAAATTAAAAAAAAAAAAAAAAGCAATTCCTTGTACTCTTCAGGAAAAGAATTAATGGCCCACCAACTTGAAAGTAGTTTACATGGTATGACAATTATAATTGTATTTATTTCCTATTTAAAGTTGAGGATTTCTTAGTCTTTATTGTAAGAGTCTACCAAAGTCCTCTTCTGATATACTATCAGGAAGTAGAGGTTGCCTTGAATCATAGAGCATTATGCTAACAATACAACCACAGGGAGGTCCTACAAAGTTGGCAAGAATTCAACAATTAATTTAATTTTGAACCATAAAGTATGTCCATTGCCCCAAAGACCTGATGAGTTAAATTAGAAGAAAATCATTATGGGAAAGGAAGCTATCAGTCAATGTCTTTTTTTTTTTTTTTTTTTAAGTCATAGAAACTGGTAAAGACCATCTCCTAAAGTACAGACAGGTTGTGATATATTTCAGTAATAGAGATATGAATCCTGATGAAATTATGGAATCTTAATGTATTGAGTAGTAAAGCTATACAGTGGATACAGTACTAGAACTGGGGCCAAGAAGATTCATCTGCATGAGTTCAAATCCTATCTCAGACACTTACGAGATGTATAACCCTATGCAAGTCCATTAACTCTATTTGCCTCATTTTCCTCATCTTTAAAGTTAGCTGAGAAAGAAGTGTCAATCTACTTCAGTAACTTTGCTCAGAAAATCTCAAATGGGACCAATGAAGAATCCAATATAATTAAAATGTCTGAATAACAATTACAAATTATTAAAATGATGCAAAAAATGTCTGATATAGTGCTCATGTTTTCATTTTATTAGTTGTCAAATTTGTTTTCAAGAAATTAATCCTTGTTTAGAAAAAAAGCAATGGATTTGGATTTGGGGTATCTGAGTTTAAATCTTACTTTAAAATTTAAATGTTCCGTGTAATTAAGCAATTTTTCTCATTGTAAAATAGTAGGAAGGCTGAACTAGATGGTCTTTAAGGTTCTTTCTAAATGTATAATTTATGGCCTAATACAAAAATGGCATTTTATTTCTATTCATATGAGCTGGGCCACCAGGGTGCTAGCTAGCTTTGGTGGTGGTGGTGCCATTTATCCTTTTTTTTTTTTTTTTCACGTTTACTTTAATGCACCTGTTATGATCCTGCTTAAAGCCCTGTCACTTTTCTCAGGCTCTGAGAGAAGCTTTGTACCTTTGAAATTTTCATTAGTTTTTGTCTGGCTGCCAAGATTTCTTCTACTGCTTTCTGATCTGGAGGCAGCCATGCATTGCACTGCCAAATTTCAGGCTCCTTTTTAGAAAGACAGACAGAACCTCCAAGCCCCATAAGGGTCAGGAGCATTTGCAAAACAGGGAAGCATTCTCCAGCAGTGATATCTGTGCCAGAGTTCAGTCATTCTTCTAGCAAACTAAGAGCTAAGGGAGTCAACAATAGAAACATCCTTTCATATATTTTCCAAGTTAGAAGTGGGGAAATGCAAAGAGATGTCTGCTGAGGTCATGGAAGTGTGAAGTAGATAAATTAGAGAGCATTAACTTGATATTCCTATGTCTTGACTTGAAACTGAAGAATAACTCTGCTTCTTAGCTACCCTAGGAAGTTTGGAATTAGAAACAAACTCTTCTAAGCTAATTCATTAAAAATTATAAGAGAAAATTTTTTGAGATTGTCAATTTGCCACTATAAACACCGATAGGGAAATCAGATCAAAACCTACCCATGTTTACATTTTTTGACACTTTGCTTACAAGTCTTAATATGCATTTCCAGAGCCTTCTACATGTGTATCAAAACATTATCATTCATTTAGTACAACTTCTTCCAATATCTAAGTTAAGATTCTCTCATATTTTGAATAATTTATAAGTCCAAATCTTTGGATTTATGAAGAAGTAACCATGTCATTTCCTACTGGACTCATTTTGGTAGAGGTGTAAGAAATAACCTTCCTAGAGTATTTATTTAATTTTTTGGCAATGAGAGAGAGAAAATCTTTGATGACAGAATAAATTCATGTCCTTACTCCTAAATGTTGGTCTACTTTTTTTTTTTCTGATTATCATTGTATATAAAGATGACAAATATATTTGGGATCTTATGGTCTCTCCATAGTAAATTCTGAAGATTTCTAGAGTAGTCTATATCTTACTTTCATTGTAACATTAATTTAATGATCTTCTTAAAGGTTTTGTTCAGAAATCAGTAATTGCCTAAGGTATAAACTTAAAAGTACTTACACAGATCAGGGTACTTGGAGACTGTATGAAAAGGCTATATCTTTATTAGAGAAAAGGGAACACAGCAGGCCTGAGGAGACTAAGTTTTGGTAAGTTGAGAGGAAAAGCAATATGAACCCTATTTGTCAACACTGCCCTCCTTTCCTGTCCTTAAATTTTTCTGCATGTTTTTTAGTATTGAACTTGAGGACAAATGGATACAGTTTATATAATATATATTGGATTGGCCACCAAAACATGCATCAATTTTCTGGGTCAAGGTAATGAAAATTAGACAAGTTGGCTTCTTTATGAGTATAATTAAATCCTTCATCTGACTCCCAAAGGATTTAGTTCTTTTCCTGGAGGTTTTACATAGCAATACCATGCTTTTATATGACTTTTGTTTCCTATGTAAATCAAAACATACAGTATTCCTGTCTGGATCTCTGCTTTTTTACTACCAATCAGTACTATACAATCAGTACTAGTTTTTCATGTTGTATTGCTTTATGTCTCCTGCAATTTGATGTAATATGTATACACATATAAAAAAAGATGGGTGGCTTTTGGTCTGGAAAATTCACTCTATCCCAGAACCCATCTACTCCTCTACTTTCTCAATTATTTATTGAGCATTTTGCTCATGTTTCTGTAGATTATATATTGGGAAGTATCAGTCAAAGAAACATAAGATATAGCTTTTATCTTCAGGAAGTTCATAATTTCATAGAGGATACAAAGCAATTGTATAAATGACAACTCCAGAATAGTGTGTGATAATCACAATAGTGGAGGCTCCTAGAAGGCAATAGAACCATTCAATGAAAGTGGACATAGGTGTCTCAGCTATTGCAAGGGAATACAGATTCTTGAAATTCTGTGGGAATCCCTAGAGCATTTTCTGAAGTTGGAAGGGAGATGACTCTAGACTCTTGAAGTCCATACATATAATATAATATGAGCTCTGCAAGAAATTCTTAGTTTGCATAGTGTAGAAGAGTCCTAATTTGAAATGGAGAAGATGAGTGCTTGAATTCTATCTCACAGATTGAGGAAAAGTCTCTTAATCTATCTCAGTCTCAATTTCTTCAGTAATTAAATATGAATAATACTAACTATAGTATTTAGACCACAAGTTTGTTGGGAGACTCAAATGATATAATGCATTTAAAGTGTTTTGCAAATCTTAAAGTAGCATATAAACATTATTGTTATGTCAAGATGGAAAATCATCAATATAGGCTTGATTATGGATTGTCTATTTGTCTTGTAGGAACAATCTTAATTATTTTATAGGGCCTCATTCTTTCTAATAGGCTTCAAAGGGGATGCCATTTTTAAACATCACAACTCTCAAGGATTGTCAGTTAAATGGATACAGGTTGAGATCTGTTTCAGTAAAGAGATTATTCAATGAATTCACATATTGAGAATGTAGTTAACTTTGTCCTTTGGATTTATTTACTTGGAGTTTGAGAAACTGGTCTGAAGGGAGTGAGGAAAGAGAGCAAGTCATAGAGATAAAAATAAGGTTGATTTGATGTAGGAGTGAGTTAATCAATGAATAAAAGAAACATATATTGAGCTCTAATTGCATATAAATTATTATAGTAAGCACCAGGGATTCAAATAGAAGAGTAAGGTTAGTTTCTATCTGTTTGTATGTTACAGTGAGACTGAGAAGTGAAAGTGAAAAAAGTGTACATGTGGGAAGTAAGTAGAGTGAAAATAGAATAATTTTGTTCAGGAAAATAAGAAAAGTGACGGAGTCAGTGCCATCAAAGGAATTTTTTTTTTCTTCCTGAGGCAATTGGGGTTAAGTGTCTGAGACAAGATTTGAACTCAGGTCCTCCTGACTTCAGGGCTGGTTCTCTATTCACTGAGCACAAAGGAATCTTACAAAGAAAGTGCTATACTTTTTCAGTGGAAGGAAAGGTGACTTTTAATTAATTTCTTCTTATAGTTCATCTAGAAAAAATGTCTGTAATTTTTCCTAATTCTATACATTTTGTGCCCAATACAATTCAATAAGAATTGTGGGCCATCTTGTAGTGTTCTTGCTAGTTTTCTGGAGGTCTTGGAAGCAACCTTCTTTTTAGTAGAGTCATCATCACCAGATAGCCAGCTGTTAAAATCCAAATCAGTTATTATCTCCTTCACAATCTAGTTTCCTTGCCTGGGGCCTGGGCCAGCTTTCTAGAGAGCCTTTCAGACTTGTGTTAGTCTCAGTGGGGGAAATGCAGGAGGCTGGGTCAGCAACTACGAGGCTGATGAAAATGAAATGAATCTTTCTCCTTGGCTCTGAGAGCTTGAGCTCCCACCTCCAGTCCACTTGTCTTCTCTGGGTCTCAGTCTGAGTCCCAGTTTATATGCTCTAAACCAATCATTATATCACTAGGAAACCATTATTTGTTGTAAGATTAAATCAATCATACTGAATTTAGACAACTATTGATCACTATGCTAAACTAGATAATCATTGTCTCATCAATTCCATTGAATTAGCATCTTGTAAGAATCCTTCTTTCAAGTTCAGAGTTCTGGCCCATAATACCATCTACTATGTGTTTAGCATTTGGACCGATGCCAAAGAATCAAAAAATAATAGACTCCTTGAAAACTTGATAATGTAGTTCGGGGGTCAAACCATTATAACTTTAAAAATTAAAACATTGATGTAGTTAAAAGAGGGGAAAACAGTAGGGGAAAGTCTGTATGTATAACCACAAATGAGCTTCAGAATAAGGGTAGATCAGCCTGGAGGGGGATTAGTTTCAGATGACCTCATGAAGGAGAATTGTATATGTCCTACTGCTATTTTAGGCAAATAAATCAGCAGGGGTGCAGGCAAGGGTACTATCTGGAAACCAACAAATACTTGGCTGGCCAGTCCATCCACTGGAAGTCCTAAAGCCTGATATCTGAGTCCCCATACAATTTACTGCTCCCTTATTCTTTGCTGACTGACTCTGTCTCAATTAGATTTTTTTCAGGCTTCTCTTCAGTTGATCTCTAAAATGCCTTTATCAAATTATCTAGCTTGTCCCTCTTTTATTCCTGTACCGTTCTCTTGGTAGGACACAATCAGTACAAAGATTCGGCTATCACTAGCACTGAGCCATCATTTGGTACTATTTCTGTGACTTCATTCCTATAGGTCATCAAATAACTGAATCTTGACCTGAATCTTTATGAAAATGAAGATTGGGTTGGTGGTAAGCAAGCAGAAAACCTCCTGATGCTGTGACAGCCCTATGAACCGATTATGAATAGGACATGGTTAGGAGATTGGTCCAAGTTGAGTAAAGAGGGTTGTCTTTGGGGAAGTAGTGGAAGAGAAACTGAATTAATTAGGGGAAAAGAAAAGCTTACCGAAGTAGATTACTAAATTCTTGTCTTTAAGTGTTTGACAAAACCAAAAATATCCAAGCATGAGGTGATGAGATTCATAACTAAGATACTGACATTGAAAAGGAATAGTGAGTGTGAGAAATATTGAGAGAATTAGAAAGACTTGAATTTGATTAAATATAGAATGGAACAATGACAAAAATAAAATAACATTCAAAGATTTCTAGTTTATGGATGTGGAAAATTATGATTGTTACCAGAATGTTGTGAGAGACAGCATGTCATTTAGTGTGAGGAAAGAACAAGTGTAGAATCAAGAATCAATGAGTTAAAATCCTGCCTTTGATACTTATGGGATAAGGAATCCTGGACTGGCCATTTAATTTATCTCAATCTTGGTTTCCTTCAGTATAAAAAAAAAAAATGATAACCTCTGTAGCATGTCATAAGAATCGAGAGTTTTTCTATTACATTGTGAGTTGATGAAGGGCAGATATTGTCTGGGACTTCCTTTTGTATCTCTAGCCTTTGTACAATACTTGGAATGTACTAAACACTTAATAAATGCTAACCACCTAACCAACAGAAACTGTTTATTCACCGTTATCCTTTGTACTCTAAAAGGACCAAAACCATATCAAGATATCTTAACTATGGCTTTAAGACTTGTTGCAAAGATAAAATGAAATGATGTATGAATATTAATGTGTAAATCTGAAATTGTTAACTAAATGTTAGCTATGCTTCTTATCAATAACTTGAGAAGAGGAACAAGAATGTTTTTCATCTTTGAATCCCCATATTGTTCACAGTCATCTAAAGTTAGAAAGAACTTATTGAATTAAATGTAGAGTTAAGTAATTGGAATTGGATCAGATGTTCTGTTTGCATTCAGATGATCTGAGATTAAATTCTACTGTGTCACTTACTGCCTCTTGTCACTTAAACTTACTGTCTGTGTGACTGGGCAAAACCATTTTACATCTGCAGGTCTCAGTTTCTTTATTTTAGACAACTGAACTAGCTGATCTTTTAAAAATCTTTTGCTATTCAAAATTATAATAATTGAATTTAATTGGGTTGGATTGCATCAATTAAGCCCGAATCTTGAATCAGAGCAGAACCTGGATTCAATCCCTATCTCAGCTACTTACTATGTGGTTTGGGAATAACACTTCATTTTCTAGACAATCAGTTTCATCAACAGAAAGATAAATGGAAAAGGTTGATGGGTCACTAAGGGCCCTTACATCTATTAAACTTATATGAATTGAATTATCAGGAATGCAAAAGTAAAGAAGTGTAATAAATTTAGGAGACAAATCATAATTCATATGAATTTGAGATGTCAACAGGTAGACTAATTCTAACATGGGGCAGGGGCAGGTGGTGTAGTAGATAATGTTGAACTTAGAACCAAGAATACTTAGATTCAAATCTTGCTTCAGACACTAAAAATGTTATCTTGTGCAAATCACTTAACCTATCTTATCTCTGTTTTCTTATTGGCAAAAGGGAGATAATAGTAAGAATAGATCATACCTCTTGGAATTCTTTGTAGACTCAAATAAGACAATGCATCTGGGGTATTTTTCAAACCTTAAAATGCTACAAAGTTAACTTCATAATAGAGTAAGGATGAGGATAGTGCCTGTGATCTAATGATTGTAGAGAGGAAACTTATCTTCAACTTTATTGTATAGATGCAAAGAAAACTTTAAAAATAGATACAAGATAATTGGAATGGAAGCCAGCAATACCTGGCAACATCAGGAAAAACTTCATAAAAACAAAACAAAACAAACAGAATTTGAAAGAAAATGAGTATTCTAAGATGCAATAGTGAGAAAGGAGCGAATTTAAGACATTACGGCAAGTACCAAAAGATGGGGAAGGAAAATGGAATTCTATGTAGAAAGAACAGTTAGAAGGCCAATTTGGCTAGAATAGAATATACGTTAAAGATTAAAATATATAATGAAATTTGAAAAGATTGGAACAAAGTTGTGAAAAGCTTTAAAGATCAAGTTAACATGTAACTCTATATTGTTTGAATGAAGAAATGAAGTTTATAGGAGAATGCCATGAAAAACCTATGTTTTAAAATAAATCACATTGATAGGTATATGGAAGATGGATTGGAATGTGAGGTGACTTGAAGTAGGGAGATTAAATCAGACTATTGAAATAATCTAAGTCCAGACTTCTTACCCTTTTTTAATGTATATGTCATGGACCTCATAGGCAATCAAACACTATTTTTTTGTAATGATATTTTAAATATGTAAAATATAATAATATAATAATAAAAATATAATAAAAATTAAACAGATTTATATAGAAATATATTTATTAAAACAAGCTTATGAACTCAAAGCTAAGACCCTACATAGGTAAAAAGTTATCAGAGACTGAACTGAGGAGATAGCAATATGAATGGAGAGAAGGAAATGAATGTAAGAGATACAGTAAATATAAATTTGGCATTTATTGGATATCTGGAGTGAGTGAAAATGAGGAATATTATATGACAATGAAGTTTTGAACCTGGTGACTAGAACATGGTAATGCTCTTAATAAAAACAGGTAATGCTGGAGGAAGAAAAGATTTGAGGTGGAAAGAATGAGGTATGCTTCAGACATTCTGATCTTGACATGTCTATGGGATATATCATTCTAAAGGTCTGATAGGCGGTTTGAAATGCTGGACAAGAGTTCAGGACAGTAGACTTGAAAACATATATCTGTGGTTCATTGACATAGTGATAAGAATTAAAACCATATAAACTGATATGGGGACCAAATGAAAAAGTATGTAGAGAATAAAAAAGACAGAGACAGAATCTTGGAGTATATCCACTGTTTAAGGGATATGTTGTGGATGTTGAATCAGCAAGAGATTGAAGAGTGGGTATGAAGAGAGTCAAGGTGAAGAGCATTAAAATTCATGGAGAAGATTTTACAAGTCAAATGCAACAAATGAGAAAAATGAATATTGAAAAAGGCCATTTAACTTGGTAATTAAGACATCACTAGTTACTTTTGAGAAAATAGTTTTAGTTGAGTGATGGAATCAGAAGCCAGATGGAAAAAAAGTTGAAAAATAAGTGAAAGAACAAGACATTGAGACAAAAAAAGAGTATAGTTGGCATTTTTGAGCTTGTTTAGTGAGGAGATTTTGTTTTTTTTAGAATAGAGGAAGTATGGGTATGATTTTGGTCAGCCAGAAAGGAGACAGTAGGCAAGAATAGAAAGATAATGGAGATAGTTTTTCATAATCTATTGGAGAAGACAAGTTTAAACATAAATGTAGAGAGGTTAACATGTGTAAGGCAAATGGCTATCTAGTTATCAGAACTATATAGTAAAAAATGGGAGATGATGTCAAAGCAATATAAATTATAAAGAAAAAAGAGAAGAAACACTGGGTAAAGGGAGAGCAAGGTCATGATATCACTATTGTTATTCCTGAATTATGTATATATTTTTTTAAAAGTTGTAGTATAAGGGTATTTGATTGTCTCTTTCTTGGTGCTCTAATATGGAGGGTAACAACTGGGCAATTTGGAATTTCTGTGTTATGAATCCAGATGCCAATTGTCTGGTGGCAATCTTGCAAATGCCCCATGTGGAAATTATTTGTTATTCTAGGAAAGGATGAGAATATAATAAGCAGGCTTCTCAGACACAGCATTATCTACATTTCTTACTTTATATTTCTTTTGAGACTATTTTAAGGGTGTGGATGTAGCAAGTGAAAAGTTTTTCTTCTCCATCAACTTGCTCTCATTGGTGCTAGCTTGACACAATACCAATGAGAAAGGCAAATTGGTGCATTTCTCTGTGGAGCTACTGCTTTTCAATTCCACAGTCAGATTCCCTACCTTCTCTGAAAATTGAATCTTATAGAGGTGATTTGGTCATAAGCCAGGGAGTTAGAATGGTGTAATTAGATAGTTAGATAGTTAGGCAACACAGTTAATAGAATGTTGAACTTGGAGGCCAGAAACCTGAATTCAATGCCAAATTCATTCATTGGCTATGTTGCCCTGGACAAATCACTTAAGCTCTTCCTGTTTCTGTTTTTTTTTTTTTTTTTTTTAATGTGTAAAATGGGCATAATATTAGCAACAACTCCCAAGGATGTTGAGCTAATGTTTGTAAAGCACTTTATAAATCTTAAAGTTCTACATACAAATGCTAGATGCTAGACATCATTTCCCTTATTTAACTTGTATTGCAGTCATTATAGAACAAAGTACTTAAGTAAACAATAAAATTTAACTAAATAAAAGGATTATTATCCTTTTCTGGATATATTGTGATTTCTTAAATACTTCCAACCAGTAACTACAAAGTAGTTTGCTCTCATGGCAAGATAGGATTGAATAGACTTTAAAAGAATCTAGAAAATGATACAATAGAATATAAGCAATATGAAAGGATGTGCTACTTTACTATTAAATGAAAGAGACTCATCCTAGGAGATAGTATAGGAAGAAATAAAATAGAGATGTAAAATAGGTTTGCATAAATTAATGAAGGACAGAAATGATTACTAAGAAAAGTAGGAATATACTCAAGCCTATATATCCAGAAATTTGATCCTAATGGGTCCTTAGAATTAGATATAGAAAGCATGAAAACGTTTGCATAATGTTTATGCTGCTAGAAGAAATGTTCACTTTAAGTTTATGGTTGTATAATAGTTAGTCTTCCTAATCTTTCCATTGTGTTTTTCATAGAAAACAGCAGTTCAATTTTCTCATAATTATTGAGCTCATTCAAGAGGAGTTATGTACTCTCAAGGAGTAACTGACCTAATATCTTCTCTGTTTTTTTTTTTTTTTTTTTTTTTTTTCATTGGGGCTGCCAGATATAAGTAGATCTGTGTTTGCAAAACTGCAGGACACTGACTTGATTTTCAACAGCCAATAGGCTGTTCTTTGTCTTCAGTATACTCTCTTCAGCCTGGAAAAAACATTTTCTTTTTCTAACATATGTCACCTCCCAGGAAAAGGCTTTCAATTGTACTGGTTGTAACAACAAGGGATCGTTTATCACTGATTTTCTATTATAAACTCTGGAGGAATTGACTACTATTGTCTACCCCTGTTAGCAATGGCAAAGCTAATAGAAACATGGGGGGGGAGGGAATTCACTAAGGTATATCAACTAAAAAAGATGGTGGGGGTAAGGGAGCAGAAAATACTGAGGTGAAAAAGATGCTAACACCTAATGAACTGAGATTTATACCACAAATGGGTAATAATTAAACACATAATATAAATATAAGCTCAAGCCATAAGACATTGTTGGTCAATGAATTGTCAAGTCCCTTTTCAGTAGTGATATAAGCACCAGACTAAATTCTTATTGTTTGTTTTTTATTCTCATAGAGGATTGTGACTTCAGGGAGGTGATGCTATAATATGCAGGTGAATTGGATTTAAGTGAGAGAAGGCTGGGCAAAGTCATCAGCCTCACTTTCTCCTCTGAAGCTATCTGGCTACCTGTGAGAAGAGCAGGATGAATGGAGATGATCCTGTATGCAATGGGAAACCTTGACCTTTTTAAGCCAAGGTCTTTAACAGACTTCAGTTTTACTGAGGCCACACCCATTCAGTGATTTAGGGCAGGTAAGAAAAGAGGAAAAGAGAGAGAGAGTGGTCTATTTTATTTATCAAAAAAAAAAAAAATCATTCTGGGAGGAGATGTCCCTCAGGTTGGTTGGCTGGCCAAAATAGAAAGAATTGCTATTTACATTCACTCAGTGCCAATCAGGGTCCAAACAATGAGCAATTGAGCTTGATTTGGGACCTATAATTAGTTAATCAAAGATAGCCAGTGTGATTTGGGTTTAAGGCATGGTTCCAGCTCCTAAAACCCAAAATATCTTGGGAAGTTTACATGATCAAAATTTACATTCTTTGGGCAGAGTATTTGCAGGTAGGAGTGATGAGGGGAAAACAGACAGCCCTGTATGTAAATGACCCACAAAACCTTACATTCTCTGGAGAAAATTTTTCTTATACAAACTTCAAAGGACTTACAGTCTCTGGAGAAACTCCTTTGATATACAAACTTCTCCATATCCTCTGGAAACAGAAAAGTCTTTTTCAAATACAAATTCTGTGTTATGATCCTGTTTTTGTATAAAATGAAGTTCCAAAATTTTATTCTTTGCAATATGGCTTCTCTCTGGAAGCAGATATTGCCCACCAAGACATCTTGGTGTTCTTTCCTAATCAATAAAGCCTTTCTTGTCACAGCTTTGAGTGGGCAAATTCTTTCACCTGGGACCCATCCTTAGCAATTTGGAAAGGAGAGAGAGAGAAACCTGCAAGACCTATCTCTGCCTAATATCACACTCTCTTTAAGAGCATGATAACCTCCTTATATAGGCAAAGAGAATGGAAGGCAAATAAAAAAGAAAAGAAAGGAAATTTGTTACATATGGAGCAGCTATTAGAGCATACACATAGAGCAGTCCACTGTGGAAAAGATGGGTAGCTTTAGAATTGAACTTGGGGGTTGGCTATAGGGAGTGAGAATAAGGGATTGGACACTGAAGGGCAGAGATGGATTTCAATAATAACAGTTAGAATTCAAAATCAGAATGATGAGGACAATATGAATAGGTGGGAGTTGTTTAATCATTGAGCAATGGGTTCAGGTAAGTTCTCAATCTCAGAGAAGAGTTATCTCAATGCCTTAGGCAGCTTATATCAGGAGACAAGTGCTTAGAACTCAAGGAATGATGTTACTTCCCTCTCTCCAAAATAAGACACAAACCTGTCTTATCTCTTATTACTCTGGTATTGGGATTTTAAGAAGTAAAGATGTATGTCATAGTGGCTAGAGTACAGGACTTGGACCTGGGAAGATGGGTTTGGGTTCTACTTTTGACATTTTTTGACTGTGTGACCTTGGGCAAATAATTGAACCCCTTCATTGTTGATAAGGTCAAAAAAAGAGATAGTTCAAGATAAAAATAATTAACAAGAAATTCTTGTCTGAGGAGGGGTAAAAGGAGATAATTTGAGATACAAATGATTAAGAGAAATTCCTCTCTTATTTACAAATATCTCCAGAACCTCTTGGATAACATCTCTGTGCAAACATTGTTTTGATGACCCTAGTTATGTATAAAAGGAAGGTCTAAAATATGGAATCCTCACACTTGGTCTACACCAGCCTTGTGCCCGCCAACTGGCATCTCCTTGCAGGCGGTTTGGCCTTCCTGGGGGCCAAATGCCTGTCTATCCCTTTACTATCAATAAAGACTTTGTTTTGATACAGTATTGAGTAGTGAATTCATTCACTACCGAACCCGCCCCTTGGTTACTCTGGAGAAGGAGACAGGTTAATCAGACCCAGGAGGAGAAGAGCTGATCCATCTTGGCTTAGAGAGCCACCAATGTACTCCTCATCAATTGTCCAGTCAGTTTTCTAAGTTATTCATGAATTATCAACTTGAATAGCTGGAAAAATTTCTCCATACCTTTGAAATCATAGGTTCACTGTATTTTCCTCCTCTTTTACCTTCCTAGTGTCAAACACAGCACAAATAAACTAAAGCAAAGTGGTTTTTAAAGTGGATAGATTTACATGACCCTAAATGGAATCACTTCCCTTTTTTACTGGCATATGTGACTTACAATAGGTTTCTATGTGAAAAAAAAAAAAAAAAAAAAAAAAAAAACATTTGCTGAACAAATAGCTGTAAAGAGGTACTCTTTACACAAATATGAAAAGTCTTCACTGACCACTACAGTCATAATAGGGATAATGATTTACTCACCTTGATGTAAATAAGTATAATACTTCCATCTCTGGGTTTATGACCTCATTATTATTTCATATTCTCTCATAACATAGTCAGAATAGTACTCATTTTTTCACTTTCTTCACATGTTTTAGTTTGACTTTGTTAACTACAATATAAATTTACCAGTGAAAGATTGCCACACAGCTTTAATGTATAGGTCCTGCTACCTCAGTTTTTAAATCATATTTTTAGAGCCTATGTTTAGGATGAAAAAAGATGCTCAGCCTTGACTTCCTTGGATCTTTGCTATGTTATCTTTACCCAAGTCATTTTCTACTATGCTGCTGTTAATACTGTACCACCTTCCAAGGACTCCTTATAGTCCTGCAAGAATCTAACATGCTCAGCTCTGTATTCTGAGTCCATACCTTCTCATTCTCTAGCCATTTATGCTCACTATTCCTTTCCACAGTTGACAGCTCTTGTTTTAAGAATTTTAAACAAATGAATTGCCTCTGGATGACTATGTTGATAAACCATCCTATTCTTCTATTTACTATTCCTGTGTCTCCTTTGACCAAAGCTCCCATCCCTAGTCACTACTAATCTAAATACTTTCTATTAGAATGTAAGATCCTTAATGATAAGGACCATTAAACTTTTGTATTCCCACACTTATCATAATGTTTGGCTCTGTAAGCACTTAATAATTTATTTTTCAATCATCCTTCCATCCAACCATCCATCTACCCAGCCATTCATTCTTCAATTTATTCATTGCTCCAAAGTGCCTGTAATGGGGTTAGACACTTTAGATATTACATGGATACTTGGTGACTGATTGATATGACGTACTGAGCCTCCTGTCCATAGTTCAGAGTAACAGACATAAATTAGAAATGCAGGACATAGCTAGTCTTTTATGAACCAAAAGCAAATAGGATAAAATTTATTTCTTACTTCAAAATTAACTGCAATGAGGGGGGAAATCAGATTTTTAAAAAATAATATAATGTTTCTTGCTTATTTGGGATGCTCTATGGGAATCTTACATTATAGCATTTATGGAAAATTTATACTGAGATTTTTTTTTACTTCAGAGTTATGGAAATATGCAATCATGTCTGTAGATGGCATCATTGCTCCAGATAGAACACAAAGACAATTAAGTAGGTGAATAGATCTTATATTCCAGCACGACTCATCACTTTAAGGAGCCAACAAACATTTTCAGTATCTATTATTCCAGCTTGTCATTTTTAATAGCAGAATGAAACAAAGAAACTATTTTACAGGGAAAGTTAAAAAACAAACTACCAAAAAAAAGGAGAATCAAAAGCAGAGAAGTTTGTTTCATATTAATTGTACCAACATGGTTTTAGTGAGATTTTAAGACATGTACCTAAAGGAAAGATGTTATAAGGTAATATAGCAGATATCTAAAGCTGATATATAATCTTTTGGCACATATAATAGTATATAGCACCCTACCTGACCACCTTTTCTCCTTCCACATTTTACTCACTTTCCCATTAAAGAAACTATAAACCCAATGAAAATCCAGTATTTCTGATGAAATACCAAATGTTATGGATAATTTTGCTATTATCTCTTCTTTGTATCTTTCTTGATGGTTGGGGATTTATCTTGTCTTTGGGAGCTAACTCTTTTGTTTTGTTGGGATATTTAGAATTATTCTATTTGACTAATCATCTAAGGTACTGACTTTTCTTTGCCCTTTTATGTCTCTTAATTTTCTGAAACATTATGGTAGTTTGCAACTTAAAAATGTTTTTTTTTTCATGATTGTGAAGATAAATTACTGCCTTGAATGGCATATATTCAATAAAAACTAGTTCTTGGTGGTCAGCATTATTTCACTAAAGCTTCCAATAGTTGGAATTTTACATTTTACTTTTCATAGTAGGCTGCAGATGGTGAAGATGAATTTGAAAACAAACAAACAAAAATTTTCCTGTCATTTGCTTTTGAGAACAGTAAATACTTTATTTGTTCACTGTAGTGTATAAGAATGCCCAGTGACAGGTACTAAACACCAGCTGTGCAATATAAATTTATAACTAGTCCTATTGGGAAAAAAATATTGCAGTAGTCTTTACTGAAATAAATAACAAAATCCCACATCATATGTTATCTTTATGCACATTAAGGCTAGTGATTCAACAAATAAATAGCATAACATAGATAGAAGTGATAAAAGGAACAAAATTGAGTGATTAGACTTTTTTTCAAATTAATTTGAGTATAAAAGTTGGTAAATGTCTTTTGGTAAGGGTGTAGTCCATGTCTTCAGTATAATTGGAGTTTCTCCAATTATCTTTTTCAGTTCTGGGGGGACAAATCAACATATGTCAATGCTGGAGATTTTGGGTTTCTACAGACCTATGGGAGAGTCCTTAGCAGTTTCTCTGAGATTGATAAGATTTCTATACTTTCTCTATTCAGCTTTACCAATTTTCATGGTAAACAATGAATAAATCTGACCAGATGTAGCATAAAGAAAAATCTGCAAAAAGACTTTACTTTCTCATAAAAGTTTGTTTTTTCATTATATAAAATGATATAACACCTTTTTGATATGATTTTAAGCAATAACTTTGCTTATTGGCTAAATACTTCAAGCAGAGACTGGAGAAGCTATTACCCTATGACCTTTGTGCTCATGAACTAATGCAGTTTCCTTTACAAATTGGTAGTTTTGAATAGGTGAGCAGTATAACACAGGATTAAAAATGCTTCTCTGTTCTTTGCATAATAAACTAATTTAGGATTTCTCTCAGAAGGTTTATACTAGATTGACTTCCACCATCCACAAAAGTAAATCAAATATTTAGGTCATTATTCATGAATGTTTAAAGTTATTGATCCAAATAAGAAAGTGAAGTTAGAAGTGGTCCCAAAATGCAGTGGTTCAACTTCACTAAATTGGAGAGATTTAATTTCCTAAAATGTTGCTGGCATTTCTTGCTCAGGAACTTCCAATAGCTTTCTCCCTATACCCCAGACTTAAAGTAGCATTTGAACTATAGTAGGCAATGTCAAAAATATCTTCTGGTTCTAAAATTCTATGATCCCAACATAAAATAGAATTGTTAGTTTTATGAAAAGAATGATTGAACTGGATTTTAAAGTATGGGTTGGTAGAGAGAGAAAAAAATGGTTCTAAACAGATGCATAGCATGAGCAAAGGTGAGAGAATGGTAGGAAATGAATGTCACCTAATTTTGTATATGTGGGAGAATAGTTTGATTGGAACAGAGAATTCATATAGGGGAATACAGAGAGATAAAATAGGTGAGCCAAAGATAAATTCATGAAATTCCTAAATATCAGACTTAGGGGAGTAATTTTCATTTTGCAGAACAAAGGAGATTACCTCTATAATATGAGAATGATATATGTAATGTCTCATATTCTATAGCAGTAGGTATCAAGAGAAGACAGAGTAACAAGGTCAAGGTGAATGGAAAATACCAGGATAACAATGGTGGTAAGCATGCTTTCCCTTGCTAGGACTGACCAAAGACTTTAGTCAGCCTTCTTTGTTTTGTGCTAGATGACCCAGATGGAGGAAGATTCTTTGAGTTGCCAAGACTGACATAGCAACATTTGAAAGACTTTGGATAGTACCCTGCTTCTCCTGAGTTGTATTGTCATTTAATTCAATGACCTTTCACTTCTTTTGATTGTCTTCCATTATTCCCTGAAGCAATACTTTAAAACAATAGTGGTAATGCTATCAAATTTAAGATCCTAGAGTGAGTTATAAATATAAAATTGTCAATTTTTAAAAGTAATGAAGTGTAGCATTATTGAGTCATCCTCATTTTGTGGTCAGCTCTGAACTAAATCCTTAAGAAGGTAATACAGGCAAAGTCTTGGGTGAAAAAAGAGAAAATGATGTGTGCTTAATTCATTTCACAATACTTAGCTGTGCCATATATAATTATATTTCTAATGAATGCTTTTTGATGATACTAAAGAATGCAGACTTGGATTATCCAGAAAGTGAATGGAAAGAAAGGAAAGGGAAAAAGAAGCAATTCAGTGACAATGAACTAAAAATGTAAGGAACTAGGAAGAAAATCAGAAACACATAATTTAAAATCAGAAAGACTAAATAGCTTGAAGGCTCTAAAAGTGAGGGCAGATTTTAAAATGGAATAGGTATTTCGAAGAGAAAAGGCTTAATCCTCACCTCTAGTTTATGCTAATAATTTTCATTTTTGATTCTACCTATATTATCAAGGATCCTGTCTTTCTGTGATGATGTGTAGTTTGTGATCTATTTGCTATGTTTGCACATAACTCATTCTGAGTTTTTCAGAGTAATGTATATTATTGTCTCTAATAGAAAAAAAATATTTCTCAATGATGATGCTAACGTTATCAGATTTGAAGTTGAATGAAATTAGAAACAACTGAAATCAAAGAATTGCCCCATTGAACTTTTTCTATCAAGTTAGCATATAAGAAACCTCAGAGTACAAAGTTATTTTTTGTCACCTCAGGAGCTCAAGATTATATTATGGTAATTAACAAAACAGGTAAATAGTAAGATAAATGAACTGAAATTCAATAAGATATTCTGTTGTAAAAGAATGTGATGTTAGAAACCATAAAGCTGTCTTCCCAATCTCAGATGTACCTTTTTACCTGGAATAGCTCACTGTCATCATATTGTTTTATTTTTCTCTCAGAACATTAAGAAAAGATCTGTCTTATGGAAGAAATGATACACTGCTTCCAGTACTTACTGATCACTATAAATAATGATTATCTTTACATATTGCATATAAATAAGCCTAAATTAGTAACTTTAACTAACTAATGACCCCTAATGTTTTAATCAGAAGTTCTTACAAAAGGTGTAGTAGTCTGGAATGAGCTGGTACAGCTGTCATATAAGGACTTCCTTCTCAACAAATAACCACTTTTCTACAGTAGTTTAGTTTCTATTTTCTTCCACTTTCATCTTTTTCTTTTCTTTCTTTCTTTTTTTTTTCCCCTGAGGCTGGGGTTAAATGACTTGCCCAGGGTCACACAGCTAGGAAGTGTTAAGTGCCTGAGACCAAATTTGAACTGGAGTCTTCCTGAATTCAAGGCTGGTGTTCTATCCACTGCACCACCTAGCTGCTCCCTATTTTCATCTTTTTCTTCTAATTTATAAACTATTTCTATTTGTGAAATACACCATGAGAATAAACGCTTCTATTCCTTACAAAAGATATGAATTCTGTAACATATATATATATATATATATTCCATATATATTTTATAAAATCAACATTCTTTAATTACAATAACACTACTAAAGAAAATAATTAAATACAAAACCATTGAAAAACATTCTAATATACTATTATACTAACATAGATTTTCAAACCATGAAACTTTGGATAGTTAATTTAAAAAGAACTCATACTACAGCAAATTTATTAAGTATTATTTAGTGACCTCTATTCCTATTTGAGAAAAGCCAAATTCTCTATATTTCTTGCTGGAATTCTGTCTTCCCCGAAATCAGCCGGAGTCAGGATCACTAAATGTCTTTATTCTTGATCTTTTACGGTCAAGGTCAGGGGATTAGGTCTAGCAATCTCACACACCCCTTCCTCCCTCAAACGCCATGAGAGACTGAGCCTCTCAATTCCTCTCCCTCCTTCTACTCCTCCCACACACAAGTCACTTCCCCCTCTTTGTCCCACCAATCAAGTCAGCACAGAACAGCTGGGGAGGGTCAACCTTCAAACAAGTTAATAGGGAACCTTCCAATTGGCAATTAGTCTCAAGTGCTTCATTATCCAAGTGCATTTGCTCAGTTCTAGCCCTTTACAATTTCTGTATCTTTTCTCCCACTTTTATGATGATACTGTTTCCCTATTTTGTACAGAAATATAGTCTGTGTGAATTAATATAAATAGATTGTTACCTTATCCCCAGATCCACCAGAAAAATGGTTCCCTCTCCCTTTTGTGCTCAATTTCAGGGAAGTTATATTGTATAAGCATACAGAGGAGATATAAACATGATTGAAGTACACACAGTTCTTTTATCTATATCCCCAAATAAAAAATAATAAAACTAGATATTAAGAAAATTGCTGTGGAAGTTGTATGTCCATCACTTTTCTCAGACCCAGACAACTTTTAACAGTCTAGGCAAATTCCCAATTCAAAAATTCCAAGAAAATAGTTCAGGTACTTGGGTAGGCCTTAGCACCAGCTGTTTCTAATGGAAGTTAGCAAGAAAATTAGTGTTGAGAATAGTATTCTAGAAGGTCAAGATCTATTCAGTGTCGTGAACTAAACATCCTGGACAATTATTTCTCTGCTTGCTGTTTTGTCTGACTGCCTACTCTGTACATAACTATTGGTTTATAATCTGTAGTGTATTGATAAATGTTTAATAACCAGCTTTTTGGGGAAAATATGCCTCCACCACACTTTTAATTTTAACCAAAATTATTAGTATTTTCTTCATCACTTTCTAAAAGTGATCTTTACAAGCAACAAAATGTTATTTCAGAAGTGCAAATGCTAATTGGGAAGACAGCTTTATAATTTTTAAGATCACATTTTTTTTTTTTTTACAAAAGGACTTCTTATTGAATTTCGGTTTCGTCTTACTTTTTGCCTGTTTTGTTAATTAACATAATATAATCTCGAGCTCCTGAGGTGGTGACAAAAAATAACTTTGTACTCTGAGCCTTCTCATATGGTAACTTGATATGGTAACTAATTAGTAATTAGTTTTCAATAACTAGAATAATCTGGCCCTTATATGTATTGCTTCCTTTTATGGTTGTTCATTTGTTGAATTATATAGAAATCTGACTCTTTCTCATAGCTTGTTCATTATTAGTAGGATGAATTTAAGGATGAGCCTCTGTTTGTATAAGGAAGAACTTTTATGCTTCCCCATTTCTCCCCTTTTTGCTTTAACTCTTCCCACATTTGGCTAATTGCCACTTTCTACCACATTGTAAACCCCTAATATCGTTCCTTTCTTTTGTTTTTGCAACTCATTTCAGAAGCTTTATTAGTGGAATAGATCAAGATTTTCTCTTTTTTTCTCCTGTGGAGAAAGACAGATTGAGTAGGACAAATAGACTTACATATTTATTAGAGTTAATAGAGTGAACAGAGAGTCAATCATAAAGTAAGGAAATCTTGTTTCAAGTCCTAAACTCAAATACATACTAGTTTGCTACCAAGACTTGAGCATTCAGTCTTTCAGTAAGAGACCTAAATAAAATGCAGATTGTATATGATAGCTCAGAATTCAATGTCACAGAAAATTCCATAAAGTTTTAAAGTAAAGAGCAGTTTTTACTACACTGATAAACATAATTTCATAAATGGGTAATATATGTGTGCATGCATATATACATGTATGTGCATATACATATATGGTTGTTGGTTGTTGCTCTCCACTCTTGAAGAGGACCAAAATGACATCACAATGTTAGAGTTGAGTTATAGTGTGAACAACTGCGGCTGATCAGACCAATATGAACCCAGAAAGCTCTGCCACAGCAGATATAAATAATCTATATGAACATTGGGGTAGCTTTTCTCATTTTGCATATTTTGAATTTTCTTTGGTCAAATTCAATTCCATTTTGCTCATAGAACATAGCTCCTTTCTGATGAGGACATACCATAGATGGTTGTGTGCCAGTGTCTCCCATGTCATACAACTAATTCTAAAATTCTTAAGAGAGACCTTAAGAGTGTTCTATCACTTTTTCTAACTATCTTGTGACTGCTTGCACTATGTGAATTCTCCATAAAATTAAATACATATAGATGCATATATACATGTATGTATATGTGTATATGTAAATAAAAAAAATATAGAGAGAGAGACAGAGAGAGAAACAATGTCTAAGTGAGTGTTATTTGTACTAAAATAAGATAATTCTTTATATTATTAAATTTATATTGAAGTGTATGAATCATTTGCTTTCTATTATTATAAGCTTTATGATACATGATTCTACTCAGCTTTTTAAAATTAATAAAGTCAGTGTTTTGTCACATAGTTCTTTGACATTGGCCTTGGTCTCTTTCTTCTACATCTTTCTCTGGGAATCCCACTAGATAAATAAGCTCCTCAAATACTATATCTTTTTAGTTTTATATTTCTAGTATTATTGTACATAATTAGTACTTGTAGATTTGGCTGTAAATTTTTTTATATTTGATAAGTTGATAATAAATATTTCTATGTCAAAGTAAACACCAGATTGCAAAAAATGTTTAAAATAAGGGGACACCAAATTTGATCACAGCAACTTATCTAAACAACTTTTTTTTTTTCCTTTCCTTTTTTTTTTTTTTTTTTTTTTTTGAGGCTGGGGTTAAGTGACTTGCCCAGGGTCACACAGCTAGGAAGTGTTAAGTGTCTGAGATCAGATTTGAACTCAGGTCCTCCTGAATTCAGGCTGGTGTTCTATCCACTGCACCACCTAGCTGCCCTCTCTAAACAACTTTTAATCCTGAATAGTAGATATTGTTCAAAAGCAAAGACAATTCTCTAATTATAATTTCCTAGAAAAAGTTTAATTAGTGCAAATACTTGATACAGTGAAATAGCTAAAAGATTCATTGGCACATTCTCCAATAGATAAATGGTCAAAGGGTATAAAAAAACAATTTTCAGATGAAGAAATTAAAGCCATCTCTAGCCATGTGAAAAATACTAATCACTATTGATTAGAAAAATGCAAATTAAGACAACTCTGAAGTATCACTTCACATTTCTCAGTTTGGCTAAAATGATTGAAAAATATAATAATAAATATTAGAAGAGATGTGGGAAAACTGAGATACTAATACATTGTTGGTGGAATGGTGAACTGATCCAACCATTCTACTTGTGGCTTAGGGGAGGGTAGAGTTAGGAAGGGAGAAAAATTTGGAACACAATGTTATGCAAGAGTGAACACTGAAAAATATCTCTGTATGTATTTTGAAAAATAAAAAAGTTATTATTTAAAATGATTAATTAGCATAAATGGAAGACCATTGTAACACTTGTTTCATCTCATTCTAATGTATTGATGACCTCATTGATGTGAATATTTCCATCACTGATATGGATCAAAACTCTTTCATACCTTTCCAGTTTGGATGATGTTTGTTTATGTTTTTCTGTAAATCTTTCATAAAAGATTTATATAATATTCTGGATTTTTTCCTCATGTTTTTTTCATATTTTATGGATATAAATTAGTTCTTTGACTATATTATCATCATAGTTGTCTCAAAGTGGTTGCCATTTTCTTTTCTGGTAATATCTAGCTTTACTGATAGATTTTATTACATTCTTACATAATGGTCATCCTCAGTGACATACTACAATGTTCTAAAACAACTCATGATTTTTATGTTGCCCTCAAATTTTATTCTGAGAATATGTGAAAATAGTGTTCTCATAATTTTACCAGAAAAACATTGAAAAATAATTGTTGATTGGTGATATTTTTAAAACACCATTTACCTCACAAAGAAAAAATTAGCCTTTAGATTTTGATGTAAGATCTTGCTGAATGATATCATATGAGAGACTGCTTAGATAAAAAAAAAATCTGTCTACTATAGACAGCTGTGACATAGATGACAGCAGCAAATACTTTTGTACTATTATATTCTCATTGGCAACAAAGACTTTGTGAGGAAGTGTCAATACTTTTAACAAAGATTCAGTTGCAAAGAATAGCCCAGCATGACTAAACATCTATAAAACAAATCTGTTGGAAGTAACGAGTATATAAGTCTTCAAGGATTAATTCTCAGAATAACATAAAATACAGAATCTCAAATAATGAAAGGACTATGGATTTATTACTTTTATAGAAAGGAAAATGAGAGAATCCCAAAAAAGATATGCCCTGTTACTGGTTCTAATTTAATAATGTTTCAGAGGCAAATTTCTTTTGATTAAAGCTAATGATATTTGTATAAATTCATGTGCAATCTTTAATGAAATGAAAAATACTTGATAAATGTACCGTATGCTGTGTCTAAATGAGCTAATTTATCCATGCCTGTTCTCAGTGCCCTATATGTCTCCTGCCTTTAACAGACACTTGATTAGCTAAAAGAATTCTAATTAAACAAGAGTATTAAAACAAAATACCAAATTTATATGTGATTTTGGTTGCCTCTTCCAATGATCAAATGGTTATTTGTAGAGATCTTGTGCTAAATTTGGACAATAACTTTAACAAAAGAACCACAACATATAATTTAATCAGAAACATGGTATGTGATTTTTTTTTTGCCAGACTTAGAAAGAAAACTCATGTCAGCTCTCATTTACATAACATTTTAAGGGAGCAAAATACTTTACTCGCATTATTACTTGATCTTGAAAATGAATGTTAAAGCAGATGCTATTATTATCTCTATCTAATAAATGATAAAAGACTCAGATAGACTAAAACAACTAAAAGAAGGTTACCTAGATAGTGAATTTCTTAAGTGGGATTCAAATCCAGGTCTTTTTAATTTCAGATTCAACAATCTATCCATTAAAGCAAACTGCTTCACAAAAGAAAAGTATTTTAATTTGAGCTAAGTTTCTAGCAGAGTTAGGAAGTAAGTCTGAAAAAAAGCCAAAGTATGCTTAAAATGAACCAAGGCAAACTGTATGCATGATAAAATATTTTCCCCTGGATTCATTATTTCCCTTTTAAAAATACTATGTTATTATTAATATCTTTTATAAAAATTGAATTTTGAATTCCTTCTCTCTCTCTCATGTGTATCCACCCAAGGAGAAGGCAAAATTGTGATATCAATGATACAAAACTATGGAAAACTTTTTTTTTTCATATTAGTCATGTAGCTTACAAAGAAAAAAAGAAGAAAAGTAAAGAAAGTAGAAAAAAAATATGCTTCAATCTGCACTTTGAAATTCCAAGAGAGGAGTAATACTAAGATCAGAAAAGATAATGTTCAGTACTTGTAGACAACTTTTAATTCTAACTTTTAAATAATTTCATTCTTCCTAACAGGAACAAAGAATAGATTTAACTTTCATGGATGACATAAGAACATAGGGCATTTTAAATGGAATTCTAGAACTGGTTTTGTCTTTTAGCTTTTCCATTAATAATCAATTCATATTTAATATATTTTTCCTCAACCCATATTTCTGTGCATAAAAAGCCACCATCATTTGTATTTTTAAAAATTAATTCACTTGATAGTCTTGATCTTTTGTTCTTCCAGATGAATTTTATTATAATTTATTCTAGTTTTACAAAATTTTGGTTTGGCAAATTGATTGGTATGGCACTGAACAAATAGACCAATTTAGGTAGAATTGTCATTTTTATTATATTAATTCGGCCTAGCCATGAGCAATTAATATTATTTAATTGTTGAGATATGATTTTATTTGTGTGAGAAGTATTTTGTAATTATGTTCATGTAATTCTTGAGTTTGTCTTGGTAGGTTGACCCCCAAGTACTTTATTTTTTCTGCAGTAATTTTAAGTGGAATTTCTCTTCCTATCTCTTTCTGCTGGAATTTTTAAGTCATATATAGAAATGCTGATGATTTGTAAGTTTATTTTATATCTTGCTACTTTGATGAAGATGGGAATTGTTTCCAGTAGAATTTTGGATGATTTTCTAGGGTTCTCTAAGTATATCATCTGCAAAGAGTGGTCAAGGTTCTTTTCTGTTTCTTGCTTTATTTTGTGATCAATAATGATCTCGAGTTCTTCTATGGTCACAAATTCCTTTCTCTTCCACAGGTCTGAGAGGTAAACTATCCTCTCTTAAATATGATGAAATACATATTATATCCAGTATCTGTATACATATTTATATAGTTATCTGTGTAAGAAAAATCAGATCAAGAAGGAAGAAAAAGAAAAACTAAGAAAAAAATGCAAGCAAATAACAGAGAGAGTGAGAATGCTATGTTGTGTTCTACCCTCTGTTCCCATGGTTCTCTCTCTAGGTATAGATTGTTCTCTTCATCACTGCACAAATGGAATTGGTTTGAATCATCTCAGTGTTAAGATAACCATGTCCATCAGAATTTATCATCATATAATCTTGTTGCCATGGATAATGATCTCCTGGTTCTGCTTATTTCAGTTCATGTAGGTCTGTCCAAGTCTCTCTGAAATTATCCTGCTGGTTTTTTCTTATAGAACAATAGTATTCCATAGCATTCATATGCCATAATTTATTCAGTCCTTCTCCAATTGATGGGCATCCACTCAGTTTCCAGTTTCCTACCACTACAAAGAGGTTTACCACAAACATTTTTTCACATGTGAGTCCCTTTCCCTCTTTTAAGATCTTTTTGGGATATAATGCTAGGAGAAACACTGCTGGATCAAAGGCTGGGCACAGTTTGATAACTTTTTGAGCATAGTTCCAAACTGCTCTCCCGAATGTTTGGATCCGTTCACAGTTCCATCAAAAATGTATCAGTGTCCCAGTTTTCCCACATCCCTTCCAACATTCATCATTATCTTTTCCTGTCATTTTAGCCAATCTGACAGGTATGTCAGAGTTGTGTTAATTTGCATTTCTCTGATCAATAGAAAATCACTCTTTATATCTAAATCATTAACCCATTTCCATCTTATCTTGTTTAGAGTGTTAGGTGAAGGTCAATGACTAGTTTCTGCCATACTAATTTCCAGTTTTCCAAACAGTTTTTTTTCCTTGTTTTTTTTTTTTTTTTTAATCAAATAGTGAGTTCTTATTCCCAAATTTCGGGTCTTTGGGCTTGTCAAACACTAGATTGCTAAAGTCATTGACTATTTTATCCTGTGAACCTAACCAATTTCAGTTATTGATTACTCTACTTCTTAGCCAGTACCAAATGGTTTTCATGAGACTAGAAGAGTTCAGCGCAGCTTCCTGACTTTACTCTGTCATCTTAGCTCTATCTCTGGAACTCTCAGAGAAATTTTCTTATAATATTTTCATTTATCTGTTTTGAAATAGATAGACATACAAGATTTGTCCATTACTTTGGCTTTTACATATTTCATTTTCTTTCAAGTTTTTTAAAATTGCTTCTCTTCTTCCTAATTTTCTTACACAAACATTTTTTTAGTTTCAGTTGGTCATTATATTTTTCTGACATTCTACTAGTTGTGAGAAATTTTCCATTGTATTTTCTAAATTCTCCATTCTGTAGTTTACCTTTGTTATTTCTGCTTCGAGAGATTTGATTTCTGATTAAATTTCTATACTAATATCTTCCTTCAAAATATTATTTCCATTTTAAAATATTCTAAAGTTTCTTTATGTTTCTATGAATCCTAGGGAATGTATATATATATTTTCCCACTGAATTTTTAAAAAGTCATTTCCCTTCATAATATAACATATATATTTTTGTGATATGACTTGTAAAATCTTTTCCCCCCTGATGTTTGTCATACTGCTGCTCTATATTCTTAAGAATTATGCTTGTACATACTCTTATCTCTGATTCTTTTATTTTTATTAGCTCTTTCCTGGATTCTTTCCTCCTTTTGACTCTTCAGTCTTCTACTATGGAAACATAATTTTTTTCTCCTTCATAGACCCATGAAAGCTCTGTATCTGTGGACTACTTTCTTAGGAGGTTGTAAGGAGTCCAGCTAGTTCGCTGCCCAAAGCAAATTCAATGAAAACAAAGTTGACTATGACTAGCTCTATGACCTCTATGACTCAGTTTTTCTGGGAGTTATCTCCTTTATCTTTAAAAGCTAAATGAGCAAAAAGATGGTGAGGGGACTTAGATTATCTCTGAGATTCCTTCTTGTTCTAATAATTCTCTGAATTTTAGTCTTTTTTCAAATCTTTTTTCTGTATTCTCCCCAGTTAGCACAGTGCCTGACATACACTATGCACTTAGATAATGCTTGTTGATGCAACTTTCTAAAATAAGTTCAAACTTATTCCATCAAGAAAATCTTTTAGAATAAAAAAAATTGTTTGGATTAGATAATTTTGTTTATAACAATTGTGGTAAGGTACAAAAATATCTGTCATTAATTGTTCAAACATAATTCTTATGAATCCTCTTGAATAATACTTTTAGATACATTTCTGAGAAATAGAAAAATGTGATAATAAAATTTGGAATTTATCATTGCCTACTACTCCTGGAATTATGCATTGTTTCTGATTTTTAAATACGAAAGCCTGCTTCTCTGCAAGTGATAATTTCTACAGAACAATCCATATATAAATTTTGAAAGAGCCTAGAGGGAAGGGTTTTCCCCTATGTAGACAGATGAATTAGGATACTTAGCTGACAGGGTCATCACTACATTTCTTATTGGAAAAATGGATTTCTACTGCAGGGCGAAAAAATATTAAAAAGTCTTGAAGTATGCTGTAGCATTCAATGAATCATGTCATAAACTGAATAGTAAGGAAACCTAAGCATGTCTTTCAGAATATGAAGTGGGAAAGGATCCTGCAACATCTGATATTTAAAAAAAATATCGTTTAATGTGTCTTACTTGGAGAGATGGTCCATTTATGTAGGCTGCTTTTTTGTAAATTAATAATATTGATTCATACCCCTTCCAGTTTAGTAGTTATTCAAATTTGTACCTGATAGGTTAGTCATACCAAACTCATCTAGTTATTTCTATTTGAATTTGTCATCATATGGGGATTTAATCTTAAAGAGTATAGCCAAAATGAATATGAAATATTTATTTCCTTTTATCTATATATGGGTAAATGAAACTAGTTTCCTAAAGTCAAAAATAATTTATTTTAAATTCAGAAAAAGACTAATTGGGGGAAGATTTTTTAAAAATCTTAAAAAAATTAGATTAAAAAAAATACATGTAGATTACTAGTTGATTGGAAATAAAAGGAGAACTAGAAAAGACTAGAAATATAGACAGCTATTTCTGATATGAAAAAAAACATTGCTTTCCAAATACTTATTCTTCTTTCATTTATATTTTATTCTCAATATAATTTTTATCACTTCAATAATGTTTTTTTCTGCTGCTGTTTACCTTTTTTGGTCTCTTAAGGAGGTCCAAAACCTTTATTTATTTTTGCCACTATTTTTTTTCTTATCAATGACTATATGCATTTTGCTTTCATTTATGATCGGCAAAAAGATAGAAACTTCTTGAACTGAGAATCACAATTTTTAAAAAAATGAGTTCTTTTAAAAATATTTCTAAAACTTCTAACATCTCCTTTGTTACATTTTATCACCTTTGATTGACTTTGCCATTTCTTCAAGTTATCATCCCATTTTTCACTTTTGACTGCTAAATTCAATCATTATAATTTTTTTTTTACCAGTCCCCAATTGCTTAAAATATCTAGAATCTGCCTTCTTCCCTTATCATTTTACTAAAATTTCTTGCCAAAGATCTTAAATACTAAACCCAGGGGAAATTCTTAGTTCTTATGCATTTGACATTGTTGTTTGCCATCTTTGCAGGCTCATCTTTTCTAGTGCTCCTCTTGTCCTTGATGTGTGGGTATCTTTGAAAGAAGGCTGTGTTGTTTTTTTTTAGTTGTTTTAGTCAATTCTTGAGCACCAATTTATTGACTATATAGCTCATCCTTTAAAGAAGACATGTAAAGACTTATTGTATAGATAACTTTTTACCCTCAAGTGTTTAGTCTTTAAATATCCTCACCAAGTATAATATCTTGCCCATACCAAAAGGTTAAAAAATGAATTGTTTTGAAATAGTTATATATATATATATATATATATATATATATATACCTGGGCACTCAAAATGCCCAGGTAAGCACATTTTATAACCTTTTATATCATACTACTCCTTCATAGTGATTCAGGATTTTCATTATTGTTTTTTGTCAGAATGAAAATAAAGTTATTTCACCAAATTTATTATTATGCCTAATAATTGGTTATAATTATGGTTTACCTGTATGCAGCATTTTTAAACTTATAAAGTGCTTTCCTTGAGGTAAGCTGTTGAAAGTTAACATTTTACTGTAGTCAGCAGGAGGGAGAAGAAAACTATAGCAATAATCCTAGAAATACCTCCCAAAGTTAGTAGAAATAAAATGATAATGCAAATGGTACCCACTTCATAATAGATATAATCCACTATGATATAATCCATATTATATCCATTTTAAATGGATATAATGGAAACAAAAGTATAATCAACTAGCAAAGAAAGAATGGAAATTTTGGAATACTTTTGATGGCAGTAAAGAAAGTAAATGGGAATTATAGATCTCTACCAAGTATAATGAAGAATTGGTATATCAGAATACAGAGATAGCAGTGGGAAGTCAGTCACCAAGGATGATTCTAATTACAACCTAATATTATTAAGAATGATAATATTTAAAGCATTATATATGAACAACAACAACAAAAAGAAAAAAGCAGAGGAGACAAATTAAGGGACTCCTAGGCTTCTAATTGCCTTCTGATAAGATGAACTTGATTATTAGTCTATACTAGGTAAGAAAAGAAAGTTAATTTCTTTTATCTATAACTCCAGGACTATTATAAGCACACCCAGGTATGTAAGTAGCAGAAACTCTGAAACTAAGATCATTTATCTTTTAACTTTTTTCTTTAACTTGAATTCCATCATCTCAATATCTTATCTTACTTGAGGTTAAAAAGTGCTCTTTAATTATGCTCATACTCTTTCTTACTAGTTTGTATTTCTTCAAATAATTTCAGGAGCATACTTAGCAAAAAATTCAAAAAGTCTATTGGGAATTGAGCTTGTCAATTTTTTTTTTCAATCCATATTATATCCCTAGTAATGTATATCAGTTTGGGGCAAGATTGAAAAGACTAGGTGAAATTGGGGACCTATTAACCTCTGCTATATTCCCTATGTTTTATATTCCTTCCTTTATTATGCACTCATTCCAACAAAAATATCAATGGTTTTCCACATCTCTCCTCTGTGGTATGGAAACAAAGGGGTGGAAATGAAATAAGCATTTATTATGTACAAGATGTTGTACTTCACAAATATTATCTCATTTGATCCTTAAAACACTGTGAAATAGATGTTATAATAACCCTGTAAAGCAGATTCTATTATTTATTTATAATTGATATTTACGAAGTTATATGACTTCCCCATAGTCACATAGCTAGTAAACATCAAAGGCAGGATCTTCCTAATTCATAGATTTTATCTATGTGATTTAACTGCTTATCTATAGTCAGAATAGTTTACAATTCCCAGTCTAAGAATAATCCCAGTCTGGATTATTCTACCTGTGTATCATCATCTCCAAGTACTGCAAATAATGTATATATCTTGAGGCCCTGATAGTTGGTATATTTCACTGGAAAGGGTTAGTCTTTAGATTCAGCCACCTCTACCAGCTAGTTAGAGGTTCTTTATGGGACAAGATAATTTTGGCTGACTTCCAACATCTTGCAAATGGTATAAATATGCAATTTCATCTTCATCAGATAACTCTTCAGATTCTTTCCACAAGATTCATTATCTAGTTCTGACAGCACATCAGTAACAGGACAATGTGCCCTTCTTTGTGGAGCTCACTTGACAGGCTCTCTATCCTTTTTCTCATCTTGATTACCCAGGTGAGGTTGGAAGAGCTGGTGACCTCCACCTACTTTCATTATTTTATATTCCAGCCAGAACAAAATCTCTGTTGTCTTTACAAGTAGAAAAATGAACATCAAATCTTATATGATATATTCACTTCAAATATCAAACTAAACTATTTTTATTTTAATTTTAGAAATACAGGCTTTTGCATGCAAAATCATCTTATCATTTAGCTTTTAGAAAAATCCAAGCCTTTTGATATTGTCTCCAGTAATTCTCTTTGCTTCATCAATAAAGATTTATTACTCTGTCATAATTGAGATAAACATATTATTCTTTTCTTTCTTTTTCAGCTTTGTTTTTTTACTATAATTTTAATTATCATAAGAACATCTATTTTATACTTCATCTCTTTTGTTAGCAGACATTTTTACAAAAAGAAAGGTGAATTAAGAGAATTAAAATAAGTAGCATGATGTCTATTATGCATTTCAAGAAGCTATAGTTCCTTTTTAATATAGAACCATAGAATCTCATTTTGGAAGGGACCTAAGAAGTCAACTAATCCAAACTATATTTAAATATATTTTACTTCATTAACCTTCTTGACTAATGACCATTCTATCTCTGTTTAGAGATATGTAGGGAAACTCGTACATTTCCAAGTCAACCCTTGCATTTTAATTTGCCTCTAATTGTTAGGAAATCATACACATAAAGCCAAAGTCTTCCTCTCTGAAATTTCATTGCTACACTTCTGTCCTCTGAGACCAAGAAGAGGAAAACTAATTGCTCTTCTATTTGAGAATATTTGAAGATATCTGTGATTTTCCTACTTATTCTCTTCTTTTCTAACTACGACCTCCTTATTACCAGAAAGTCCAGAATATAAGAAGTACCAAGGATGAAGGACAGAGGCATACATTGTCTGACTGAACTCTTCTTTTTTTCTATCTAACAGGCAAAGACAATAGAGGTAAAGAATAATTTTTTTTTTATTTCAAAGTGAGATTTTAATTTATTTTTGTGATTTAGGTGGGATTTTAAGTGGGACTTACTTAAAGGAAGTTAGGGAAACCAGGAATCTTAGAGAAGGGAGAAAATTCTAGTCATGGAATAATAGCCTGTGAAAAGGGCATTAGTGTTTATAATTTAGTTAGCCTTGATCCGTTGTATAAATGCAATTAACAATTATCACCACTGAGCAATCTTATACTGGTTCTTGGTTGCACATTTTAAATAGGCTATATATATATATGCTATGTTAAAAGACAAATTGCATTAATTAAGCATGGTCTATTTTAAATCAGCTGCTGAACTTTATGCACCTGGTTTATTTTTTAAAGATGAAATGAAATATTATCTCAGTGCTTATTTAAGACCCCATGAGTTATGATGAGATCCCATTCTTTCTAGTCCTAAATTTTGATGGGGCAAAAAAGAAAAGAACAGAATTAAGTGATAAAGATTATAATCATTTCTGGATGCATATTTTGATAACCACATTTTAGCAGAAAGGACAAAGAAGACAATGAACATCAAGTTAGTTCAACAAGCACCAGACAGTTTCTATGCATGAGAGAGTATGATAAACACTTTGGGAAGTATTAAAGTGAATAAAAGTTGATTTTTTTTGGTCATATTAGCCAATCTGATAGGTGTCAGGTGTACCTCAGAGTTGTTTTAATTTGCATTTCTTTAATTAAAAGTGATTTAGAGTGCTCCCTCACATGCCTCTAGATAACTTTTATTTCTGCATCTGAAAACTTTTTGTTCAATTCCTTTGGTCATTTATCAATTGAGAATGACTTGAATTCTAATAAATTTGCCTTAGTTTTTTATATATTTGAAAAATAAGGCCTTTACCAGAGATATTTGATATAAAGATTCTTTCCCAGATTTGTTTTTCTTCTAATCTTGTTGCATTTGTTTTGTTTGTAATATATATATATATATATATATATATATATATATATATATATATATATATATATATATATATATATATATATATATGTATATATATATATGTTGAAAAGAATTGAAATTATATATTTTACATTTCATAATGCTCTCTATATTTTGTTTGGTGGTGAATCTCTTTCATCCCTATAGATTTGACTGGTAGACTATTCTTTCTCACTTGCTTATAGTGCCACTCTATGTCTAAATCATGTACTTTATCTATTTTGATATTCTTAGCATTTAGTTATTGGCCCATAATTATTTCATGTATAATTATTTTCCAGTTCTCTCAGCAGACTTTTTTTTTGGTCAAATAGTGAGTACTTACTCCAAAATTGGGGTCTTTCAGTTTATCAGATCGTAGGTTATTATGGTCACTGACTACTGTGGTTTACGTACCTAATGTAGTCCACTGATCCATCACTGTATTTCTTAACCAGGGCCAAATACTTTTGATGACTGCTGCTTTATAACATAGTTTGAGATCTGGTATTGTTAGGCCACCTTCCTTTGTATTTTTTTAGCCTTAATTCCCTTGACCTTTTGTTCTTCCAGATGAATTTTATTGTTCTTTTTCATAGTAATATCAGGTGTTTTTGGTAGTTTGATTGGAATAATATTAAGTAAATTAGTTTAGACAAAATTAGCCTATCTAGAGTAATTTATATGTTTTTCCAGTTGTTTAGATCTGACTTTATTTGTGTGAAAAGTGTTTTCTTATTGTATTTATATAGCATCTGTGTTTTTCTTGGCAGGTAACTCCCAAATTTTACATTCTTTGCAGTTATTTTAAGTAGAATTTTTCTTTAAAAAAAAAAAAACATGTTTTTATTAATTTTATAATTATAACTTTTTTTTGACAGTACATATGCATGGGTAATTTTTTTACATTATCCCATGTATTCCCTTTTGTTCCGAATTTTCCCCTGCTTCCCTCCACCCCCTCACCTAGATGGCAGACATTCTCATACATGTTAAATATGTTATAGTATATCCTAGATACAATGTATGTGTGCAGAACCGAATTTTTTTGTTGCACAGGAAGAATTTGATTCAGAAGGTAAAAAGTAACCTGGGAAGAAAAACAAAAATGCAAACAGTTTTACACTCATTTCCCAGTGTTCCTTCTCTGGGTGTAGCTGATTCTGTCCATCATTGATCAATTGGATCTGAGTTAGATTGTCTCTTTGTTGAAGATATCCTAAGTAGAATTGTTCTATCTTGCTGCTGAGTTTTTGGTCATATAAAAAATGCTGACAATTTATTTAATCCTAACTTTGCCTTAATTTACATTTCTCTAACCAATAGTGATTTAGAACATTTTTTTCATATAACAAGAAATGGCTTTAATTTATTCATCTGAAAATTATTGATACAATTTGACTATTGTCAATTGGAGAATGGCTTGTATTCTTAAAAACATGAGTCATTTCTTTGAAATCTTGAATATAAATTTTCCCCCCAGTCTTCTTACTCTCTTGTAATCTTGGCTGCATTGCTTTTGTTTTCACAAAAAAAATGTAATATAGTCAAAGTTATCCATTTTTCATTTCAAAATATTCTCTAGTTATTCTGTGATAATGAATTTCTTTCTTCACAGATCTGAGAGATAGACTCTCTTGTTCTCCTAGTTTGCTTATAGTATCACTCTATGTCTAAATCTCATGATTCATTTTGACCTTATCTTGGTATAGGATGTTAGGTATTAGTCAGTGCCTAGTTTTTGCCGTAGTATTTTCCAGTTGCTATGATCTCCTTGTTAATATTTTGTTTGATACTTTACCATCAATATTTATTAGGGAAATTTGTCTATAATTTTATTTCTCTGTTTTGTCATTTCCTGGTTTTGGTATCAGCACACACTTGTACTATAAAATGTATTTGGTAGGTCTCCTTCTTTCCCTATTTTCCCAAATAGTTTGTATAGTATTGGAATTACTTATTTTTTAAATGTTTGGTAGTAGTCACTTGTAAATCCATCTGGCCCTGAAGATTTTCTGTAAGGGAATTCATTAATAGCTTGTTCAAATTCTGTTACTAAATGAAATTATTTAAGTAATGTATTTCTTACTCTGTTAATCTGGGCAATCTATATTTTTGTAAGTATTCATCTACTTCTCTTAGATAAGTGAATGTATTGGCATACAATTGGGCAAAATAGCTTTTAATTAATTGCATTAATTTCCTCTTCATTGGTGTAAGTTCATCCTTTTCATTTTTGATACTATTAATTCTTCTTTCTTTTTTCTAATTAAATTAACTAAAGTTTTTTATTTTTATCATAAATTTTATCATAAAATCAACTCTTAATTTTGTTTATTAGTTCAGTAGATTTCTTTCATTTTTATTACTCTTTCCTTTTATTTTGTGCATTTCTAATTTGGTATTTTGTTGAGGGTTTTTAACTTGTTAATTTTCTAGCTCTTTTGGTTGCATGCCCAATACATTGATGTTCTCTTTTTCTATTTTATTTATGTAAGCATCTAGAGATATAAAATTTACCCTAAGGATATAATATTTCCCCTAAGAACTGCTTTGGCTGCATCTGATAAATTTTGATGTGTTGTCTCATTATTGTCATTTTCTTGGATGAATTTATTGATTGTTTCTATGGTTTGTTGTTTTGCCCATTCATTCTTTAGGATTAGATTATTTAGTTTCCAATTAATTTTTGGTTTATTTTTCCACAGCTATTTATTATAGGTAATTTTTAATTATTTATTATGATCTGAAAAGGATATACTTACTATTTCTTCCTTTCTGTGCTTGATCATGAGTTTTTTGTGTTCTATATATGGTCAATTTTTTTGTGTAGCTTCCATATATTCCTGAGAGGGGGAACAATATTTCTTTCTCTCACATTAAATTTTCTCCTAGAATATATCATATCTAACTTTCCTAAGATTCTATTTACCTTCTTATCTTTTTTCATGTTTATTTTGTCATTAGATTTATGTAGTTCTCATAGAGCATGTTTGAGATCCCTCACTAGTATAGTTTATAGTCATTTAACTTCTACAGGATTTTGGATGCTATTCCATTTATTATGCTATACCATTTGGTGCATATATGTTTAATATTGATATTACTTAACTATCTATGATATCATCTAGCAAGAAGTAGTTTCCTTCCTTATCACATTTAATAAGATCTACTTTTGCTTTTGCAAAATCTGATTTTAGATTCATTATCCCTGTTTTGTTTTTTTTTTACTTCAGCTGAAACATAATATATTCTACTCTAGCCTTTACCTTTACTCTGTATATATCTCTCTGCTTCACATGTTTCTTATAAACAGCATGTTGTAGTATTCTAGCTTTTAATCCACTCTGCTATCCTCTTCTGTTTTATTGGAGAGTTTATCCCATTCACATTCACATTTAAAATCACTAACTATTTCCTGCCATCCTATTTTTCCCAAGTTATACTTTTCTCTCTTTTTTCCTTCTTTTCCTCCTCACCGATGTTTTGTTTCTTCCTCAACAGACTTTCCTCAGTCTGCCCTCTCTTTTTTCAACCCCCTTATTAAATTTTTTCTCCTTTCTCCTTATGCTTTCCCTGTTATTATCCTCTTCCTGTCCTTTCTCCTTTTTCTTCCTATTACCCCATAGGATGAAAAGTTTCCATATAAAATTTAGTATGATGTTATTCTCTCTTTGAGCTATATTCAATGAGATTAAAGATTCAAACAATGTACATCCTTTCATTTCTTCAACTGTAATAGGTCATTTTTGCCTCTTCAAAAAGGCAAATTTATCCCATTTACCCCATTTAATCTTTTCTTTCCTCTTCTCTGAGTACAATCTATTTTCCACCCCTCATTTCTTATTTTTATCAGTACATTAAAGTTATCTTATACCAACACTTTAAGTACACTCCTAAGATAATTCTCAAGAGTTACACATATCATCTTCCCATGTAAAAATGTAAACATTTTCACTTTAAAATATAGTTATTTCTTCCCTTTTTATCTTTTTATGATACTCTTGAGTTCTGTATTTGAAGATTAAATTTTCAGTTCAGCTGTAGTCTTTTCATCAAAAAAATTGAAAACCCCCTATTTTTTTCCTTTCCCCCAAAGACAATGCACTTTTTTTTTTCCTTTTTTTTTTCTGGGTAGTTGATTCTTGACTCCAGTTCAAGCATTTTTGTCCTCTGGGACACCATACTCCAGATACTTTAATACTTTAATGTGGAAGTTGGTAGGTATGGGGTAATCCTGATTGTGGATCCTCAATATTTGAATTGTTTTTTCTGGTAGCTTGCCATACTTTCTCTTTGTTCTAATAATTCTAGAATTTAGCTATAATATTCCTTGGAATTTTCATTTTGGTATCTCTTTTGAGGGGTGATAGGTGGATTCTTTTAATGGCTATTTTACTTTCTGATTATACAATATCTGTGTAGTTTTTCTTGATAATTTCTTAAGAGATGTTTTCCAGGGTTTTTTATTCATCATTGTTTTTATGTAGTCCAATAATTCTTAGATTGTCTTTCCTGGATCTATTTTCTTTTTTCTTTTTTTTTCTTTTTCTTTTTTTTTTTTTTTTTTTTTTTATTTCAAATGTGTTTATTATTCTTTCCTTTTCATATACATCACAAAAGGCCAACATTGTTATTTGTAGCACTTTTTCTTTTTTTTTTTTTTTAATTATAGCTTTTTATTTACCAGATATATGCATGGGTAATTTTACAGCATTGACAATTGCCAAACCTTTTGTCTGGATCTATTTTCTAATGAGATATTTTACATTTTCTTTTTTTTTTTTTCATTATTTTGCTTTTGTTTGACTGCTTCTTGACACATCATTGAGTCATTAATTTCCATTTGTCCAATTCTAATTTTTAGTGGATGTTTTCAATAGATTTTTTAAACCTCCTTTTGCATAATACCAATTGTACTTTTAAAGGAGTTGTTTTGTTCATTGGATTTTTTCCCCCATTTCACTAATTCTTTTTAAGAAATTCTTCTCTCTTCCATTTCACTAACTTTATATTTTAAGGAGTTGTTCTCTTTTGCTATCTCATCAATTATATTATTCAAGGAGTTGTTTTCTTTTTCTCTTTCACCAAATCTATTTTTAAGGAGTTGTTTTCTTTGACCATTGTCTTTGTTTCCTTTTCCATATCTCCTCCAAAGCTCTCATTTTCTTTCCCCCTTTTTTATAACTCTCTTTTAAGATACTATTTGAATTCTTTCAAGAAAGCCTTTTGAGTTTGAGCCCCGATCATATCCCCCTTTGAGGCTTTTGGGGCAGTTTGCCTTTAGTGTCCTCAGGGGTTGAAGTCTGTGCTTCCTTGTCTTTCTATCTATAGTCAGAGTTCTGTTGGTGTTTTGCTCCTTTATAAAGGTTGAGTTTGCTCTTAGGGCACAGGGAATATTGTCCCAAGCTTCCTCTATAGGTGACAGAAGCTTTATACTTCTCTGGGCTAGCATTGTTAACTTCCTTCCCATGTTATTCTGAAGTTTAGAGACTCAATATTTGACTTTTCTATTTCCATTTCATGTCTCACAGGTAATCTGCTGATCTGCTGGCTTTTGAACCAGGACATAATAGACAACAATGATGTATTTTGGCTAAAAGCTTCCCAATAGATTTCCCAAAGCCTGGATGCCACATAGGCCTGGGTCCCTATGCTGTGCTTGCACTCAACTGCCTCTCCCCTCCCCAAGCTGATTGAAATATGCATTTTCTATAGTTTTTTCCAAAATATCTTTTGCTGGAAATTTGTTATACTCCAGATATTTGTGGGTTCTGTCACTCTACAATTAATTCAGAGGCTTGATCTGGTGTTGAACTGAAGAATGCCAGGAAAAACTTAGATAAAGACCAATCTATTCTCTGTCATCTTGTCTCCACCCCACTATTTTGATTTTTGATATTGAATTTCTACATTCAAATGAATATATAGTATTCCTTTTTGAACCAATATTAATAAGAATAAGAATAAAATTCAATCACCCACCACTCTACTGTAATAAATCTTTCATACATCTTCATATTAAATAATTTACCCCATTCTATCTCTTCTTATCTTCTGAAACTAGCTCATCTCTCTTTTTAAATGAAATATTAATGATACAATTTTAAGAATTAAAAGTATCATCTTCTCATGTAGATATATAAACAGTTTAACTCTATTGAATCCCTTATGATTTATTTTCCATTTTTATCTGCTTATGCTTCTCTTGGGTCTTGATATTAGGAATCAAATTTTTGGTTTAATTTTGGTATTATGAAAGCTTGAAATGTTTCTATTTTATTTTCTACCCTGATGTATTAGGCCCGATTTTTTTCTGGGTAATTGATTCTTGGTTGTAGTCCTACTTCCTTTGCCTTCTAGAATATCATGTTTCATGATCTCCAATCCTTTGATGTTGCAGCTGCTAAATCCTACGAAATTCTGATTATGGCTCCATGATACTTGAAGTTTCTTTCCGGATACTTGTATTATTTTTTTTTCTTTTCCTTTTTTATTGTACCTTTTTATTGACAGAACATACACATGGGTAATTTTTTGCAACATTGTCCCTTACATTCACTTCTGTTCCAACTTTTCTCTTCCCTCCCTCTACCTCCTGCTCTAGATGGCAGGCAGTCTCATACATGATAAATATGTTAAAGACTATCTTAGATAGATACACAATATTTGTGTACAGATCCTTACAGTTCTCCTGTTGCACAAGAAAAATTGGATTCAGAAGATAAAAGTAACATAGGAAGAAAGGCAAAAATGTGAGTAGTCCACATTCATTTCCCAGTGTTCCTTCTCTGGGTACAGCTGATTCTGTTCATCATTGATTGATAGGAACTTATTTGGATATTCTCTTTGTCGAAAATATCCATTTCCATCAGAATACATCCTCATACAGTATTATTGTTGAAGTGTATAATGATCTTTAGGTTCTGCTCTTTTCACTTAAGCATCAGTTCAAGCAAGTCTCTCCAAGCCTCTTGTTATTCATCCTGATGGTCATTTCTTACAGAACAATTATATTCTATAACATTCATACACCACAATTTACCCAACCATTCTCTAATTGATGGGCATCCATTCAATTTACAATTTCTAGTCACCACAAAAAGGGCTGCCACAAACATTGTGGCATATCCATATCTCTTCTTTAATATCTCTTTGAAATATAAGCCCAGTAGTAACACTACTGGATCAAAGAGTATGCAGAGTTTGATAACTTTTTGAGCATAATTCCAAATTGCTCTTCAGAATGGCTGGGTCCATTCACAAGTCCACCAACAATACATCAGTGTTTTCCTGCATCCCCTCCAACATTCCTCACTATCTTTTCCTATCATCTAAGGCAATCTGACACCTCTGTAGTGGTAGTTCATAATTGACTTAATTTGCATTTATCTAATCAATAGTGATTTGGAACTCCCTTTCATATGAGTAGAAATAGTTTAAATTTCGTCATCTGAAAATTGTCTGTTCATATACTTAGACCATTTATCAACTGGAGAATGGCTTGATTTCTTATAAATAAGAGCCTATTCTCTATATATTTTGGAAATGAGGCCTTTTTTAGAACCTTTAACTATAAAAATGTTTTCCCAGTTTATTGCTTCCCTTCTAATCTTGTTTGCATTAGTTTTGTTTATACAAAAGTTTTTTAATTTGATATAATCAAAACTGTCTATTTTGTGATCAATAATTATCTTTAATTCTCCTTTGGGCATAAATTTCTTCTTCCTCCACAAGACTGAGGGGTAAACTATCCTATGTTTCTCTAATTTATTTATAATCTTGTTCTTTATGCCTAGGTCATGAACCTATTTTGATCTTATCTTGGTGTACATTGTTAAGTGTGGGTCTATGCCTAGTTTCTGCCATATTAATTTCCAGTTTTCCCTTCAGTTTTTGTCAAACAATGAATTCTTATCCCAAAAGTAGACATCTTTGGGTTTCTCAAGCACTAGATTGCTATAGTTTTGATTATTTGTCCTGTGAACCTAACCTATTCTACTGATCAACTAGTTTTTTTCTTAGCCAATACCAAAAGGTTTTGGTGACTGCTGCTTTATAATATAGTTTTAGATCAGGTACAGGTAGGCTGCTTTCATTTAATTATTTTTTCATTAGTTTCCTTGAAATTCTTGACCTTTAGATGACATGATGGTATACTTAGAGAACCCCAAAGACTCTGCTAAAAAGCTATTAGAAATAATCCAGAATTTTAGCAAAGTCGCAGGATACAAAATAAATCCACATAAATCCTCAGGATTTTTATACATTACCAACACAATCCAACAGCAAGAGATACAAAGAGAAATTCCATTCAAAATAACAGTTGATAGTATCAAATATTTGGGAATATATCTACCAAAGGAGAGTCAGGAATTATATGAGCAAAATTACAAAACACTTGCCACAAAAATAAAGTCAGATTTAAATAATTGGAAAGACATTCAATGTTCTTGGATAGGCCGAGCGAATATAATAAAGATGACAATACTCCCCAAACTAATCTATTTATTTAGTGCTATACCAATCAGACTCCCAAGAAACTATTTTAATGACCTAGAAAAAATAACAACAAAATTCATATGGAAGAATAAAAGGTCGAGAATTGCAAGGGAACTAATGAAAAAAAAGTCAGAGGAAGGTGGTCTAAGTGTACCTGATTTAAAGCTATATTATAAAGCAGCAGTCACCAAAACCATTTGGTATTGGCTAAGAAATAGACTAGTTGATCAGTGGCATAGGTTAGGTTCACAGGGTAAGATAGTGAATAAAAACAGCAATCTAATCTTTGACAAACCCAAAGATCCCAAATTTTGGGATAAGAATTCATTATTTGACAAAAACTGCTGGGAAAACTGGAAATTAGTATGGAAGAAACTAGGCATGGACCCATATTTAACACCACATACTAAGATTAGATCAAAATGGGTCCAAGATTTAGGCATAAAGAACGAAATCATAAATAAATTGGAGGAACATGGGATGGTTTATCTCTCAGACTTGTGGAGGAGGAAGGAGTTTGTGTCCAAGGGAGAACTAGAGACCATTATTGATCACAAAATAGAACATTTTGATTACACCAAATTAAAAAGTTTCTGCACAAACAAAACTAATGCAAACAAGATTAGAAGGGAAGTAACAAATTGGGAAAAATTTTTTACAGTTAAAGGTTCTGATAAAGGCCTCATCTCCAAAATATACAGAGAATTGACTTTAATTTATAAGAAATCAAGCCATTCTCCAATTGATAAATGGTCAAAGGATATGAACAGACAATTTTCAGATGATGAAATTAAAACTATTTCCACTCATATGAAAGAGTGTTCCAAATCACTATCGATCAGAGAAATGCAAATTAAGACAACTCTGAAGTATCATTACACACCTGTCAGATTGGCTAAGATGACAGGAACAAATAACGATGAATGTTGGAGGGGCTGTGGGAAAACTGGGACACTGATGCATTGTTGGTGGAGTTGTGAAAGAATCCAACCATTCTGGAGAGCAATCTGGAATTATGCCCAAAAAGTTATCAAAATGTGCATACCCTTTGACCCAGCCATACTACTACTGGGCTTATACCCCAAGGAACTACTAGAGAAGGGAAAGGGTCCTGTATGTGCCAAAATGTTTGTGGCAGCCCTTTTCATAGTGGCTAGAAGCTGGAAGATGAATGGATGTCCATAAATTGGAGAATGATTGGGTAAACTATGGTATATGAATGTTATGGAATATTATTGTTCTATAAGAAATGACCAACAGGAGAAATACAGAGAGGCTTGGAGAGACTTACATCAACTGATGCTGAGTGAAACGAGCAGAACCAGAAGATCATTATACACTTCAACAATGATACTGTACGAGGATGTATGCTGATGGAAGTGGATTTCTTCAACATAGAGAAGAGCTAATCCAATTCCAATTGATTAATGATGGACAGAACCAGCTACATCCAGAAAAGGAACACTGTTATTTTTACCTTCTGAACATATATAACATATATAAGACTGCTTGCCATCTGGGGGAGGGGGTTGGGGGAGGAAGGGAAAAAATCTGAATAGAAGTAAGTGCAAGGGATAATGTTGTAAAAAATTACCCATGCATATGTACTGTCAAAAAATGTTATAATTATAAAATAAAATAAAAAAATTAAAAAAAAAAAGAGATAACTGAAATGGAAATTGAAAAAAAAAAAAAAAAAAGAAATTCTTGACCTTTAGTTCTTCCATATGAATTTTGATGTTATTTTTTCTAGGTCATGAAAATAGTTTCTTGAGAGTCTGATTGGTATAGCATTAAATAAATAGATTAGGTAGTATTGTCATTTTATTATATTTGCCCAGCCTATCCAAAAACACTTAATATTTTTCCAATTGTTTAAATCTGACTTTATTTTTATGCCAAGTGTTTTGTAGTTTTGCACATATAATTCCTGATTTTCATTTGGCAAATAGATCCCCAATTATTTTATGCTATTGGCAAGTATTTTGAATGGAATTTCTCTTTGTATCTGTTACTGTTGGATTTTGTTGCTGATGTATAAAAATGCTGAGGATTTATGGATTTATTTTGTATCCTGCAACTTTGCTAAAGTTGTGGATTATTTCTAATAGTTTTTTTTTTCAATAGAATCTCTGGGGTTCTCTAAGTATACCATCATATCATTTGCAAAGAGTGATAATTTGGTTTCCTCACTACCTACTCTAATTGCTTTAATATCTTTCTCAGTTCTTATTGCTGAAGCTAGTGTTTCTAATACAATATTGAATAGTAATGTTGATAGTAATAGTGGACAACCTTGTTTCACTCATGATCTTATAGGTACTGTTTCCAATTTATCCCCATTACATATAATGCTTAGTGATGGTTTTAAATAGATGATTCTGACTATTTTAAGGAAAAGTGCATTTATTCCTATACTCTCAAGTGGTTTTATTAGGAATGGATTTCGTATTTTATCAAATGCTTTTCCTGCATCTATTTTGATGATCATATGTTTTTTGTTAATTTAGTTATTAATATAGTCAGTTATGCTAATAGTTTTCCTAATATTGAACCAGCCCTGTATTCCTGATATAAATCCTATTTGGTCGTGGTGTATTATCCTGGGGATGATTTTCTGTAATCTTTTTGCTAATATTTTATTTAAGATTTTTGCATCAATATTCATTAGGGAGATAGGTATATTTTTTTTCTCTGTTTTCAACCCACTTGGTTTAGATATCAGTACCATGTCTGTGACATAAAAGGAATTTGGTAGGACTCCTTCAATCCCTATTTTTTCAAATAGTTTATATAGCATTTAATATAGTTAACATAACTATATTACATTATATTATTATACTGTATTATTACATATTATATAATATATAATAAAGTTAATATAACATTTAAATGTTTGGTAGAATTCAAATGTAAATCCATCTGGTCCTAGAGATTTTTTTCTTACGGAGTTGAATAATAGCTTGTTCTATTTCTTTTTCTAAAATGGGAATGTTTAATTAATTTACTTCTTCCTGTGTTAATCTGGGCAAGCTATATTTTTCAAGGTATTCTTCTATTTCATTTAAGTTATCAAATTTATTGGCATAAACTTTGGCAAAATAACTCCTTATTATTGCTCTTATTTCCTCTTCTATGGCGAGTTCTCGCTTTTCATTTTTAAAATTAAGAATTTGATTTTCCTCTTTCCTTTTTTTAATCAAATTTACTAAGGCTTTATCTATTTTTTTTTTTTTTATAAAACCAACTTAGTTTTATTTATTCAATAGTTTGTTTGTTTTTTACTTTCAATTTTGTTAATCTATCTTATTTTCAGAATTTCAAGTTTAGTGTTTGACTGGGTATTTTAAATTTATTCCTTTTCTAGCTTTTTTTAGTTGCAAGCCCAATTCATTGACCTTCTCTTTCTCTATTTTATTCAAATAGACCTCTAGAGATATAAAATTTCCTTTTATTACTGCTTTGGCTGCATCCCACACAAATTGGTATGACATCTCATTATTGTCATTTTCTTGAGTGAAATTATTAATTATGTCTATGATTTGCTGTTTCACCCAATCATTCTTTAGGATGAAATTATTTAGTTTCCAATTATTTTTAGTCTGTTTTCCCCTGGCTTTTTATTGAATGTAATTTTCATTGCATTGTGTTCTGAAAAGGAAGCATTTACTATTTCTGCCTTTCTGCATTTGAATTTGAAGTTTTTATATCCTAATAGGTGGTCAATTTTTGTATAGGTTCCACAAACTGCTGAGAAATAAATCTCCATTTAGTTTTCTCCAAAGATCTATCATACCTAACTTTTCTAGTATTCTATTTACTTCTTTGACTTCTTTCTTATTTATTCTGTGGTTTGATTTATCTAATTCTGAGAGTGTAAGGTTGAGATCTCCCACTATTATAATTTTGATGTCTATTTCTTCTTGCAGCTCTCCTAATTTCTCTTTTAAGAATTTAGATGCTACATCACTTGGTGTATATATGTTTAATATTGATATTGCTGCATTAGCTATTCTACCCTTTAGCAAGACATAGTGCCCTTTCTTATCTCTTTTAATTAGATCAATTTTTGCTTTTGCTTGATCTGAGACCAGGATGGCTACCCCTGTTTTTTTTTTTTTTTTTTTTTTTACTTCACTTGAAGCATAGTCTTTTACCTTTACTCTGTATGTATCACCCTGCTTCAAGTGTGTTTCCTGTAAACAACATATTGTAGGATTCTGGCTTTTAATCCAGTCTGCTATCTGCTTCTGCATTCTGGGAGAGTTTACCCCATTCACATTTATGGTTAAAATTACCAATTCTGAATTTTTTGCCATCTTGTTAACCCTTGCTTATGCTTTTCTCCTTTCTTTCCCATTTTCCCCCTCCCCAGTATTAATCTTGTGAGCATCACTTCATTGCACAGCCCTCCCTTTTTAAGATCTTTCCCCCCCACCTTAGAGTTCTTCCCCTCTTCTTACTCCTTTTCCTCACAATTTCTATATTCCCTTTCACTTAGCTTATTCCTTCCCTTTTCACTTTTCTCCTTCCACTTTTCAATGAGGTGGGAGAAGTTTCTCTGTAAATTGAATATGTCTAATATTTTTCTCTTTGAGGCAATTCTGATGAGAATAGGATACATAATATATTCATCCCCCTCCCTTCTTTCCCTCAAATATAATAGGTTTCCTTTGCCTCTTTGTTAGATGTAGTACCCGCACTTTATCCTTTTTCTGGTACAATTTTCTTTCTACCTTTAGTTTGTTTTTATATTATAACTGTAAAACCAAATTATACATGTATAATTTATGTATATTCAAAACAGAAATATAGTTCCCAAGATTTCTTTTTATCTTTTTATGCTTCTCTTGAGTCCTATATTTGGAGATCAAATATTTTGTTTAATTCCGTTTTTTTCATCAGAAATAGATGAAATTCACCTATTTCATTGAATGTCCATCTTCTTCTCTGAGAAAAAAAATGCTCATTTTGGTAAGTTATTCTTGGCCGCATACTAAGTTCCTTACCCTTTTGGAATATCAGCTTCCAGGTCCCTCAGTCCTTTAATGGGGATGCTGCTAGATCCTGAGTAATTCTTATTGTGACTCCTCTATATTTGAATTGTTGTTGTTGTTGTTTTTTTTTTTTTTTCTAGCTGCTTGTTGTATTTTTTCTTTAGTCTGATAGTTCTGGAAATTAGCCACAATATTTCTTGGAGTTTTGATTTTGGCATCTTCTTTCAATAGGTAATCGATGAATTTTTCAATGTCTATTTTACCCTCTGTTTCTGTAACAGCTGGGGAGTTCTCTTTGATGACTTCCTGAAAAATAGTGTCTGGGCTCTTTTTTTCATCATAATTTTCAGGAAGTCCAATAATTCTTAGATTAGCTCACCTAGATCTATTTTCCAGGTCTGTTGTTTTTTCAAGGAGGTATTTAATTTTTTTTTCATTGTTTCATTTATTTATTTTATTTATTTATTTATTTATTTATTTTTTTTTGGTTTTGCTTGACTGATTCTTGGTGTCTCATTGAGTCATTCAATTCCATTTGTTCAATTCTGATTTTTAATGAATTATTTTCTTCATTTACTTTTTTTTTTTTTTTTTTTTTTTTTTGTAATTTTCCAATAGAATTTTACATGAGCACTTTTGTTCTATGGATTTTTTCCATTTCACCAATTTTATTTTTAGGGAGCTATTTTCTTTTTCCAATTCACCAATTCTGTTTTCCTTGGAATTGTTTACCTTTTCCAATTCACTAATTCTGTTTTTCAAGGATTTGATTGCTTTATCCCCTCTATCTTTAAATGAGTGGGATGACTTATCCTGACCCTTTTACCAAGTTTCCCTTTCTTTTCCACATTTTTCTTCTAGCTCTCTTGTAAAAGCCTTTTTAATTTCTCCTATGAGAGTCTTGTGTGGTGGGGACCAAATCATATCCCCTTTTGGGATTCATTTGGAGACACTCTGTTTTTAGTCCCCTCAGTGTTTGAAGTCTGCTCTCTATCTGTATAGAAGCTATCTATAGTTGGAGTTTGCTTTAATTTTTTGCTCATCTTTACAAAAAAGGATCAAAGAAAACAAACAAAAAAGGCAAATGCAATCTGTTTTTTAGGCAGTGTGGCATTACCAAGCTCCTTTACAGACTACTGGAGGTTACAATGAAGTTTCAGTGGAACAGAAATGGCTGTACTGTCTTCACAGTGGCCACTTTCTGAGACTCAGAGTGTGCTGAGTCACTCTTGGTGTTGGGTGGATGTGTTCAGGTCCCGAGAGATCCCAGCATTTCAGGATTGAAGTCTTTACTCCCTGTGTTTATAGCTTCTCTGCTGATCTACTGGTTTTCTGACAGGGCAAAGAAGTTCACACTGGGTAAAGTTCTCCCCACAAATTTTCCAGTGTCTGGAACTATACCCTATCTCTCTCCAGTCTGCTCAGTGTGAGCTGCCTTCCATGCTCTCACTGTCTGCCTGCAGTCTGTGAGCAAAAACAGACCTTTTCTGGCCAATTTTAAGGATATCTTCTTTTGGTAATGTATTTGTGGGTTTTTTTCAGTCAATTATTAATTCTGAGGCCATATCATGAAAAAAAAAGTATTCCAAGGGCAAGAAAGAGCTTAGATAGATATATGTCTGTCCTCTCCATCATCTTGGCTAGAAGTATTAATTTAATTTTTTCTTCATCTGATAGTTCTAAATGTGACTATAATATTCCTTGAAGTTTTTATTTTGGTATCTGTTTTCTAAGATAAATGGTGGATTCTTTCAGTGCTAATTTTGCCCTCTGATTATGGGAAATCAGGGCAGATTTTCTTGAAAGATTCTCTCTAGACTATGTCCAAAGCACTATAAAAGTGTGCATGATTTTTGATCCAGCACAGTCACTACTGGGTCTGTATCCCAAAGAAATCATAAAAGTGGGGAAAAGGCCCACATGTACAAAAAATGTTTGTTGTGGTAAAGACATTGAAATTGAGTGTATGCCCATCAACTGGGATATGGCTTAATATATTATAGTATATGAATGTAATGGAATGTTCTATAAGAAATGATGAGCATGCTTACTTCAGAAAAGCCTGAAATACTTAGATAAACTGATTTGAGTGATATTGAGTGAAGTAAGCAGAACCAAAAGAACATTGTGCAGAGTAACAGAAAATTTATGTGATGATCAACTGTGACAGACATGACTTTTCTTAGCAATGTGGTGATCCAAGAAATTCCAATAGACTTGGAATGGAAAATGCTATCCACATCCAGAAAGGAAATTATAGAAACTTAATATGGATTGAAATGTATGTTTTCAACTTTTTCTTTGTTGTGGTTGTTTGCTTTTTCTTTCTTCTGACTTTTTGCATTTTGATTTTCTTTTTCTTGCACCACATGACAAATTTGGAATTATGTTTAAAAATATTGTACATGTATAACCTTTATCAGATCGCTTGATGTCTTGAAGAGGGTAGATATAAAAGAGCAAAAAAGAAAATTTTGGAACACAAAGTTGTGAAGTCTGGGCTAGCTCCCTGGAGGCCTCACGATCAGCCAGAGTCAGGATAAGCAAAAGTCCTTGGTCTTTAGGGGAGAAATGAAAGAAGCAGGCAAAGTGCCACAAGGCTTACCAAAGATCTCTTCTTGATTCTGGAGTCCAGAATCTCTTCCTATCGCCTCCTCTTCCTGCTGCCAAGTGACTCTTTCCTCTGTCTCTCCATCCTCTAATCCTTGCCTATGATTATCTTAACACCAAACATCAACTGTGAGAAGAGCCATTTGTCCAAATATATGCTAATAGAGTCATTGTCTCATATTGAATAGGTAATTAGCATTAAGTGCTCAGTTATCTGATTCAAATACACCTATTCAGAGTTTCATCCCTCTCCATCTCCTGCTTTCTTTTTTTTTAGAACACAGGTGGTCATCCCATCCCTGACTGCTCAAGGAGGTGAGAACCCCAAAAAGGAAGAGAAATGAAAAACACCAAAAGTGTGGAGATAAGCCAGATATTGTGAGCGGGTTTCTGGGCTAAAGGGTCTTACTAGAAACCCGTATAAACAAACACATCAGCATGGGAGGTATTACACAAGCACATAGCAATAAAGCACAAGCTAGAAGTAATGACTCTCCCCACAGCCAGTGCAGGCTCAATGTGGTGTAACAAACATGAATTGTACATGCAATTAGTGATATAACAAACACTATGCATCAACATGGTATTGTAAAAGATTTCCAGAAGTCCTAGAAGGAGGTTATATAAATAGCAATGACCCTTCCAAAACCAAGACATAGTCCAAAACCAATCTCTTGTTCATTACTTCATGTATTGGGGAATGAAATGACCCCTGCAAGTTTTTGAAGTTCTGCAACAGTCTTTTTATGTGTTGTGGAATACAATCATTCTTGTAGATTTTGATATCCTACAACAGTCTTATCATGTCCTGCATCAGTCTCATTAACAATTTTTGATGTCCTTGAGTTAATTGCTCTAACTGCCATGCTCTTTCAGTGGTGGGGCACAATCAGTGATGGAATCACCCAATGTTTCTTGAGTCTTTTCCTATGTTTCAAGGGTCTTCTCCATCTCTCTCCAATGGACAAGGTGAATATGGCTCATTGGTACCCATCTGATTATTTCTCCATCTGTAGAGATACAAGCAACCCCTCTCCCCCAAGGAGTTAACCTATCTTGTCCCTTCCATTCATCACTTTCTGGATCTCTCCACATCACATGGAGATTATCTAATGATAGTGGAGCTGCTTGCATTGGACACTGCCCTTCTGGTGGGTTATAAAACCTGTCTGCCATAGCTAGTGCATCTTTGTCAAAAATCAATTAATTGTATAAAGAACTAAATTTAGAAGTTCTTTAGGGTTACCTGTGCCTCCCCCTATCTTTTGTTTTTGGAGGAGTATCTTAATGTCTCTGTTTCTCCTCTCTACTATTGCCTATCCTTGAGGATTAAGGGGTATTCCAGTGGTGTATAAAATCTTATACTGTGCACAAAAGTGTGCAAAATGTTTAGAAGTATATGCAGGTCCATATCTGTTTTAATTGCTTGTGGCACACCCATAATTGCAAATGCATGTATAAGGAATTCAGTGAACACTTGGGATGTCTCTTTTGCTCCTGATATTGCAAAAGTGAATCCTGAAAAGGTGTCTACCACAACGTGGATAAAAAATAGATGACCAAAAGATTTATAATGGGTCACATCCATTTGCCAAATTTCAATGGGTCTCAAACCACAAGGGTTCTTCCCTGGAGGGAGTGTAGGAGCATGGAAAGGAAGGCAAGCTGTACAGGCTTTTACTATGTTCCTATCTTCCTCTCAAATTGCAAATGTAAAGCCTGAGCAGCCTGATGATATTTAGAATGAGATTCTTGGGCTGACTGAAATAAAGGAGTATTGGCAAACATAGTTAGAAGGCTATCATCTGTCTTTAAATTAACATCAAAAATAGGACCTGGAAGTCCATTATGGGAGTGGATATGCAAGATATAAATCTTACCTGGTTGCTTTCTCACTTGTTCTTAAAGTTCCTTAAAGAGTTGATATATATATATATTAGAAGCTACAAATTTTATTTGGGCTGTGGCAATTCTTTGTACCACACCTACTGAATAGGCTGAATCAGATATTATATTTATATCTCCTGGATAATAAAATAAGAGCTAGAATGATTGCATACAATTCATTCTGCTGAGTGGACTGAAACGTTCTTACTATTCTCTTTATAATTAAGTCACGAGAGTATACAACACAAATGTTATGTTTGGATGTATCTATAAAGATAGTTGGTCCTTTAAGAGGAACTTTAGAAACCTTTTGTTCAAGAATCTATTACCAATTATGTAATAGTATGGTTATCTTTAACGGAGACCTGTGTATAAAATTTGGAGCCATGGCCAATAAAATTTGCCACTCTGGGATGGTTCGCAGCATACATTAATTTGGGCATTGGTATAAAAGATGTGTATCTTGTCAGGTCTCTTTCCGGATATACTGGTATTGCTCACTTAATAGCCTTTAATAAAATTCTAGCCACAAGCACTTGGTAAGGAGTAAGGCTTTGTTCTGGTTGTGGTGGGAGGTTCACCCATTCTATCACACTATATCCTTAATGAAGGATGTAGCAAAAACTGATATTTTAAAGGGTTTTTGAGTGACTCTTTCAACCACATTGGATAAAGTCAGTTCAACTCCTTTCAAAGCCTCTTGAGCTTCTTTTATAAGCTGGTGTGGTGAGTTTAAAGCACTGTCTCCCCTTAAAATGTCATATAATGGTTGCGATTGATAGGTAGTCAAGCCTAACACTGGATGCATCCATTGGATATCTCCTATCAATTTCTGAAAGTCCTTTAAGGTATTTAGCTTATCTGTTCTTAAGGAAAGTTTTTGTACTGCAAGCACCTTAAGTTAGACTCATATCTCAAATATTGAAAAGGAGCATGTCTTTGAATTTTTTTTCTGAAGCTATATGCAATTTGTCGTTCCTTAGTGTTTCTATGGTCTTTTATAGACATGCTTCTAACATTTGTTCCTCAGGTGCACATCCCAATATATCATCCATGTAATGTAATAACATTACTTTTGGAAATGCTTTTCTTACTGGAGTAAGAGCATCAGCAGCATACATTGGCAAATATTAGGGGATGTTTTTCATTCCCTGTGGTAAAACTGTCCCTTCATATCTTTTATAAGGCTCAGCTAAGTTAACACTGGGCACTGAAAAGGCAAATCTTTCCATATCCTTCTTATCTAGAGGGATAGAATAGAAATAATCATTAATGTCTAACCCAAAAAGGCTATTTTCTAGGTATTTGAGTAGGAGATGGAACTCCAGGCTGAAGAGTTCCTATAGTTTCCATCTGTTCATTCACTTTTCTTAAATCAGTCAACATCCTCCATTTTTCAGATTTCTTTCTCACAACAAATACAGGGGAATTCCAAGGACTTAGAGAAGTTTTTGTAAGTTCACACACAGAGCACCAAAATATGAAGTCTGTGATAGCTCCCTGAAAGCCTCAGGATCAGCCAGAGTCAGGATAAGTAAAAATCCTTGGTCTTTAGGGGAGAAATGAAAGAAGCAGGCAAACTGCCACAAGGCTTGCCAAAGATCTCTCCTTGATTCTGGAGTCCAGAATCTCCACCTTTCTCCACCTCATCCTGCTGCCAAGTGACTCTGGCCTCTGTCCCTCCACCCTCTAATCATTGCCTAAGATTATCTTAACACTAAACATTCAGCCAGCATGAACTATGAGTAGAGCCATTTATCCAAACATATACTAATAGAGTCATTGTCTCATATTGGATAGATAATTAGCCTTAATTTCTCAGGTGTATTCAAATACACCTATTCAGAGTTTTATCCCTCTACACAAAGTCTTACAAAAAATGAGTATTTAAAACCATCTTTATGTATATTTTGAAAAAGTAAATACTACTGAGGAAAAAAAAAAAGATGCTGTCCAGGTCCTCCTTTTGATCAAACTTTTCATATAGTCTAAGGATTCTGATATTGTCTCTTCTGGATTTGTTTTCCAGATCAGTAGTTCTTCCTATGGGGTATTTAATAATTTTCTTCCAGTTTTCATTGTTTTGAATTTCTTTGATTAATTCAAGATGTCTCATAGAGTCATTAATGTCTACATGCCCAATTCTATTAAAATGTTTTTTCTCAATTAGCTTTTGCACTTTCTTTTCTATTTGGTAAGTTTATAAGTCTATTTGGTAACTCTTAAGGAGTTGTTTTCTTTTTCTAGGCCATTGACTCTTTTTCATTATTCTCTTTCATCACTTTCACTTCTTTTCCCAAATTTTCTTATACCACACATATTATTTAAGCTCCTTTTGGAGAATTTTCATGAGTTCTTTCTGGACTTGGTAGTCCCATTTTTAGAGGGGTTTTGCCCATAACATTTTAACATCATTACCTTCTTTAGAGTTTTCTGTCATGATCTTTTCTGCAGCCATAATAACTTTCTATTATTAATTCCTTTTTTTCTCTTTCCTTCTCTCTCCTTCCTTCCTTCTCTTCTATTTCCTCTTCCTTCCTTCCTTCCTTCCTTCCTTCCTTCCTTCCTTCCTTCCTTCCTTCCTTCCTTCCTTCCTTCCTTCCTTCCTTCCTTCCTTCCTTCCTTCCTTCCTTCCTTCCTTCCTTTCTTCCTTCCTTCCTTTCTTCTCTTTCTTCCTTTCTTCCTTCCTTCCTTTCTTCTCTTTCTTCACATCTTTCTTGACCTTTTTCCTTTTTTTTTTTTTTTTTTTTTTTAATTTGACCTCTACTCCCAGGGTAGAAAGACTGTTATATCAGGTTTCTTATGTCAGTGATTGTAAACCTCTACTGTTTTCCTAGTGCTGCACTGATGTTGCCCTGAGGTAATTAGGGAACCTTGGGTCTGGTGCTGCACTGAGTGGGTGGGGTAGGGTGGTGGTGACTGGTACTGCTGGAGACGGTAGAGCTCTGGCAGCTTAACTTGTGCAGAGTTGGAGTTCTGGTAGTGCTAAAACTGGTGGGATTTTTTTCATTTACCAAGGTCTATACTGAAAGAAGGGGTGGTCTGGCTGATGGTAGCTGCTGCCTTATTGCTTAGGGCTATGCTGAAGTATATGGCAAGGGCCAGATGCTGGCAGCTGCCTGTTTGCTTTGGCACCTGTAGGGTTGGTGGTTAAGTATTTGCCCAGGGTTAAATTGAGTCTCATGGAATCTGGCTGATGAAAGTTGCCTCTTTGCCTGGGGCTGTACGGGAGCATAGTTCTCAGATCTGTAGCCAGCCAGTTCCCCTATCTATGCTGAGGTATGTGGAACATCTTGGTCTTGATATTTGTCTGCTCCACTACAATGAAGCACAGGATCCACCCCTGTTTTGCTGAAATGGTGCTAGCTGGCTTGTTGGAGTGCTTCCTGTTCTTCACTTCACATCCCTTTTACCTAAAGGAAATAGATTTCTCTGTGATCTTCCAAGTTTCATCTAAATGATTGTTTTCCCCCTATCTTTTTGCTGATTCTGTGGGTGTAGAATCTGTTTTGGGTTGCCAGTTTATTGTTGTTTGGAGATAAATATAGAATAATTGTGGTTATTTACTGCTTATTCTGCTGTCTTGGCTCCTGAAATTGCAAGAGTAAAATTATTTTGAAAGCAAATTGAACGCTTTGAGATGCTAGATATCTGATTTTATTTTCTAAACTGTAGACATTTGTATTGTAGCAAGTATGATCTATGCTGTTGTCACATTGTCCCATCTATATAAACAGTAGTCTACTTTATGTAAAGTTATTTTTATACTTGGGCATAATTAGGGCTCTCTCATATTACCTTCACACAATTGTTTCATGTTCATTTCTGTTTATTAAAAACTCCCAGGTAACACATAGCCATGGACAACTTGTTTCTGTTCAGTCATAAAATCCCTCTTTTTTGCATTTCCAACAAAATAAAACAAAACAAAACAAACAAACAAACAAAAAAAAAAAAACAAAAGAAAACATCGATTAGTGAACCATATTCTAATGTCACTTTTGTTACTATTTCATATTAGGTGACTCTAAACAAATGACTTGATCCATCATTTATAATATGCTAACATTCTCAGGGAAGAAAAAGAGGACTGGTTTGTTTACTTAGATAATAGTGCATTGGTAGCAAAATTCAAGAAATATGCTATTGGAACCATCCCTTTGAGTCTTAAGAAAGGTTGATGATTGATTCAGAGTGGATTTTATATACCTTACAAAGAAATTAAAAAGATTAATCATAAAAGATGAAAGTAATTAAAAGAAAATTGACATGCAAATATAGACTTTTTCTTACAACTTGATTTTCTGTAATTCCTCTTCAAATGCCTCATCAAAGTATAGAGGAGATCTTAAATGCTTACTTAAAGATTGTAAAGTTAGATGAGAGTTTAAAGCTTACATAATCCAAAATCCTGCATCTCCAAGAAAAAAATGAGGCTGAAAAAATCTGTGACTTATCTAAGAATATGAGTTATAGGCATTTAATTCAAACTCTGGTTCCCTGACTCCAAATCAAGTACTCTTTCTACTGCAATGTATTTTTCTAGTTATGTGTGTCTTTTTGGATGTTTTCAGTTTTAAATCCATTTGTTTGCATTTACCTACAGTTTTTGCTGTCCTCAGAATGAAGGAAAAAATAGGCCCACAACAAAATTAAAACTCAGAGACAAAGTGCTACCATCTCACATCAGAACAATGTGCCTCGTGCTAGGATTGGCAGTGCTCTTCTTTTTCAATGAACAGAGGAATATTGAGAATAGTACCTGGGAGAAGAAAAAAAGAGGAGTTTACAATGCTATGTTAGATTTTCAAAGGAAAGAAGTATAAGAAAATTTTATTCATTTATGCTATAATTCTGTTAAAAAATAAAAGACAGCAAAATATTGATTGCATAGCATATTATTAAGTTATGAAAAAATAGAAAAAAGCATTATAAATTTCAAATGTGTATTATACAAACAGGAAAGATTATAATTATGAAATAATTATATGCATATTTATACTTAACATTTTTGGTAAAGAGGTACAACAAATATCAGAAAAAGGAGCTCATAATAAATATTAATTGTTATATATTTTTGTTGTCACATAATTTCTGAAATTCCTTTCTATGTAATTTAGAAAGCCTAAGTTCATATTTGAAAATAGAAACCTAATATGAAATGGTATAAGTGTGTTAATTTTGGTCACACACACTCGAGTTATAGCTTTCAGAAATCCAAAAATGTTTTTTCTTACTTTATTGCTAAGGTTTAATTTTAGGAATGATATTTCTTCAACAGGGAGGATAACCATATTAATTTCATGAAATCATGAAAAAAAAGGAAGTAGTGTCAAATGAAGTTATATTATTTTTGCTAAAAACAGCAAGGAGGTACAGTGCAAAGAGTGCTGCACTGGGAATCAGGAAGAGCTGAGTTTAATTTTAGTCTTATACACTTATTAGGAGTTAACATGGGGTAAATCAATTAAACTTCCTTTTGTCTCAGTTTTCTCAACTGTAAAGTTGGGATAATAGCAGCAGCCAACTCATAGGATTGTGGTAAGGATCAGTTAAAATGAAATGTTATTTATTGAGTGCTTACTACAGTGCCTAGCACATAATAGGTGCTTAAAAAATGCTTATTCCTATTCTACCATCAGAGTGGTATCATCTGTATATATGATATGCTTACCAGATAGGAGCAATGTTCTAGATATGATTTATCTTGGCCTTATAAAATTATTTGAAAAATATCTGTTGCTATTTTTATGAAAAAGGAGAGAAACACTAAATGATACTATAAATGGGTAAATTTGGAACTGATTTAATAGTTTCCTCAAACAGTAGTCTTTAATAATTTAGCATTGGCTGGGAAGCAGGTCTGTAGTGTAACACAAATGGTTCTGTGCTTTTTCCTGTAATGTTTAACATTTTCCATGAAGAATTGGATATAGATAAAGTTTATGATCAGGATCCAAGAATATCTTGATATACTAGAACACTGAGTCAAATATAAAATTATGAAGTTGTATGGAAAAATAACATAATAAAGTTCTATAGTTAGATTTTGAAAAGATCTGTTTCATAAATATGCAGTAGGGACGAAAGCAGAAGTTGTATGAAAAATATCTGGTTATTTGTTTTATTGGGGGACAAGTTTATTTGATTGAACTGTATGATATAGCAAACAAACATAATTCTGTCCTAAGTTGTGTTGAAGGGGACATAGTGATCAGAACTATAAAGGAGATTGTTCTCCAGTTCCCTTGTATTCTGCAATTGACAAACTAAATGTGCAACATTTTGTTGAGGTATAGACAACATATTTTTGAAGGTCATTTATTCTTTGGGGAATAATAAGTTGGGGTGATAAACATTAAAAACCTAGAGCTAAAACCATATTAAAGATCATTTGGTCATGAATTTACAGTTGGAGGCATCTTAGAAGCCAGAGTTATTCAGTGAAATTGAAGATATGGTACTCTTCAGTTATTTGGAGCACTGTTTTCCTTGGTTCCAAAGGACAATAAAAACGTTGGAAATTTGAAAAAGATAGATTTTGTCTCAATATTTAGAAAGAATTACTAACAGACCTTCCCCCAAACAAAATGGACTTCCTTGTGAGGCAGTATCTTCTCATTAGAAGTCTTCAAGCAAAGATTAATTAATCCCTTCTTGGGTGTATGTGGAATAAATTATTTTTAGGTAAAAACATAATTTCATATTTGATATTGTTATTCTGTAAAGCAAATAGCAAAAAATGTAACAATAGCTTTAATGATATCAGTTTAGAAGCAACAAGAAGAATAAAAAAATTAGCATTTATTGATACAAGATCAATAATCTTTCATGACAGTTTTCAAAAGTTAATGGTACGCTAACTTATTTCAAATTTCCCATTACATATCTATCATTTGTTAATTAAAAATGAACCTTTTTGGATCTCAAGTAGATGCATACTTTTATCTTCTACTAAAGCTGAATAAGTCAGATAAGTTCCACAGACATTTATTTAGTTCCTAACTTGTGCAACATACTGTTAACCATGGTAGGATTTGTCAGTTCATAAATTTAGAGGTAGAAGAAAACCTTGAAGTCATCCAGTCCAATCTGTCCCCTTTCCATCCTCCCCCACTCCCATTTTATTGATAAGAAGACTAAGGACCAAGAAAGTTAATTGTAACCTAGTATCATAAAGATGTTAACATCAGAAGTTGCTTTTAAACTCAAGTCTTCTGATTTCTGAAGCCATTTCCCTCCTATTATACCACAATGATTACTCTTAGAGGTATTGCTTTACTATCATTTTTTAACATTTGTGTAATCATAATGTATCTCTAAATATTGAGTGTAATTCAGGATTACATTGTAACTTTTTTTTTTCATGGGACACAATCAATGCATTGCTGTTTTAGTATTTTCTAAATATCAGCTGCATTATTACTATTTTTAAATTTACTTGGGACATAATAAATAGTTATACATAATAGATACAGTTTGACTACTACTTGGAAGTCTCAGTTTATTTTATTAATGATAATGTTCAATTGCCAACATGAGAGCCTAAAACTGATAGGGGCAGATCCTGGAAATAATTAAGTCATTTACTATTTTATTAAGCTATTTTATTTAATGCTTTTCTATTCCGATCTTCTTCCCTCCAGTGGTTTGGGACTGTAAAGTTCAGTTAGGGTAAGACCTTCTACTGAGGACAGTTTGTTATTTTCTATCAGGCCAAACATTCTACTTCATTTGGCAGAGATCTTGTACAACATCTCCTACAAAAGGACTATTTTTGAGGGGGCTTTAAAACTGAGGCAGAACACAAAAAATTGACTCTCCTGGTTTGGAACTAAGACTTATTGGCCTCTTAGTATGCAGCAGTTTACCAAGAGTAACTATATTATGTTTTATGCACCTAATCAATTAACAGAGAAGTTATTAGCAATCTGTATAACAAACATTTGGAATAAATTTAATATATTTTAAAAGAAAATATTGAAAGGCTCAATGTCATTTTATGAGTTTTGATTAAAATGTTCAACTGTATATTTCAAAAAATAATTCCTTCAAACTACATTTTAAATGTCCTGATTTCAACTGGTCATGTTAGAATCAAACACATAAAGACAATAGAGAGGTCTATAGTGGAGGTAGCTGTTTTAGGTCATAACATTTTATTGGATACAATCAGAAAAGGTGGTGTGGTTGGCAAACTCTACATTGAGTTTGGAAATTACTGCACTACCAGTATGTTCCAATCAATGAGAACCTCTCAGCCATGAACTTTTATTGATTTGTATTCTCCAGGGCAACATAAATGGCTTTCCTTAAGTCTTCCAATTTCACTATCGTTACTTTTTTTTTTCCTCTGAAAACTCTGCTGATAGAAGAATGACAGGTTTATTTATGTAGTCATTCTGCTGCTATCCAACTGCTTCATGGCTTGTAACAGGAATAGGTGTCACTATTCTGTAGGGAAGGTGACAGGGCTATGACTGACATTAAACAAAAACATTTTACCATCCTGAAAATTTTGAAAAATAGTGTTTTGAAGTTTTTTTCAAAGGGATTCACATCTCAGATAATAATAAAGATAAAAAGTTTTTTCTTTCAGAGTTTTCTAATATTTTTGAGCTAATTAATTCTCTCTCTCTGGCAATCAGGGTTAAGTGACTTGCCCAGGATCACACAGCTAGGAAATATTAAGTGTCTGAGTCCAGATTTGAAATCAGGTTCTCCTGACTTCAGGGCTGGTGCTCTACCCACTGAGCAACTTAGCTGTTCCTTTTGACCCAATTTTTAGACCTGTTCTACAGGTAGGGCAATATTGGCTTATTACAAAAAAGATGCATATTTTTAGATATAAAAGATAAGAAATAATCTTTCAGTTTTGAACACTAAAGATGGTAAACAAAGACTCCTATGTTTCAGAGATCCCTGAACATTTGACCTAATAGCATAATGTTTTCTGTTTTCCACAAGACACTTAACTGCACATGATGTTTTATTGTTTGTGTAAAATCAATAAGCAAATAAATATAGAAAGTAACAAGAAAACTATAATTAATAAAGTTTAATTCACTCAAAATGCATAAAAAGGAAGAGCTTCCCCCTTTCTCCCCCTTGCTGTTTTAATAGAGATCCATCTCAATTACTGACTTGTTGTAGACATTAGTTGAAATGATAATTCTTAGAAAGTTGATTAATGAATTAAAATTGATCATTTAGGAAAACAAGAATATTGGTTATATAACTTTCCTTAAAAGTGTGATATGGTAGCTTTTTTAACCAATTTCTAGTAGCCATGGGAGGGAAAATGGATGCAACTTCAAATTTCATTTGCTTTTCAGCTCTTAAAATTCTAACCATTATATCCAAGGAACAAAGCCCTGTTTAATCTACCTTAAAATGGTCTCTAAAATTTGCTCTTTTCTGTCAATTCTCATAACCATTATAGTAATCTATATTTTGACATGCACACAAAATAAGTCACTTACTACTGTCATAATTTAACAATCAGATTTGGGGGAAGACACCCTTGGTAAAATAAAGGATGTTCATGTTAAATCAATCTCTACACCTTAATGACTCCTTCCATAGTCACTTTGTACTAAAGTGGGAATGTGAAATAAAATCAAAATTGGGAGGCAATCTTAAGAATGTAAAAAAGGCCATAATGGCTCATACACATGGTCAATCCAACTCCCAATTCTATTCTGTTAATGGCACTAAATGAAATGTTGTGGAACAATAATACTAGTTCACATCCATACAGCTCTTTAAGATTTACAGAGTGCTTTCTTCACAACAGTGAAGTGCTTTTCTTCAGTGATTTTGCTAGTACAAAGATTAGAGTCTCCCTTTCAAAGATAAGAAGTCTCATGTAGAGAGATAGAGTACTTTACCCATGCTTCCACAACTGCAAGTTACGTAACTATATAATCCCCAACTGTAACTTGTTATAGGGTAAAGAAGTAAGGTAGTACTGGGGCTTTGTTCCTGGGCCTGGGGAATTTAGAGAGTGTGAAATTTATTCCCCATGAATGGAGGTGTGATTAGGAGCTCATACAATTTATCAATAAGTTCTTTCTATACAAACTTTTTGTTATAGTCCTGGGTCTTGAGAATATGGATGTAGCCATCTTTTCTTTCTAAAGGGTAGAAGGAATTGTCAACTGGACACCTTTTATTCAAGCCAGAATGGAAAAGTGATGATAGGAGCATTGTGTTGATAGAACTGTTTAATTGTGTAATTCATTATTGTTACCTATTCTAGAAAGTAACTAGAACTATGTCCCTGAAACTGAAAAATTGCGTTAATTTTTGATCCAGTGATAAAATTACCTAGAATTATATTCTAAGGACATGAAAGACAAAGGGAAAGGATACCTATATATATAAATATGTATAGCATTATTTTTGCTGTATCAAACTACTTAAACCAAAATATTTATCAGTTGGAGAATGCCTAACAAATTATGGTATGTAGCATAAAAAATATGAAAAAATGCAATTTCAAGGAAACATAGGAAGGCTTAAATGAAGTGATAGAGAATGAAGTGATGAGAATAGGTGAACAGTTTTATGAAAGCCAAAACCAGGGAAATGGAAAAAAGGAGAGAAGGAAAAGTTATGGAAAAAAGGAGAGAAGGAAAAGCTAGAGACAGACAGATAAACACACAGAGAGATAGTCTCAGAAAATATAACTGAAAGGAGACAATACATAAAGAGAAGATGGGAAGGGAATAAAGAGGGTACCAAACACAAGTAAAGACAATGGGTGATGAGGAACAGGTGAAGAAGTCTAAATAGTTCAGCTGTGAATTAAGTGAATTGTGGATGAGATCCTTCCCAAAATTGTTCTGGGCAGACAGACAGTTCATCATCTAGGAGAATGGAGTTTCATGATGATGGCTACCACAATAGATTTAATAAAAATAATTGAAAGCTTTAAAAATACTAATCAGCACAATCATAACTCAAGAGGACCAATGAAGAAACATCCTTCTGACAGAGTGAAGAGATATAAGCTGCAAAAAGCAACAATTTGTTTTCAGATATGTTAATCATAGTTTTGTTTTCCTTGAATTTGATTTGTTGATATAAAGGAAGACTTTTTAAAAATCATTGGAACTTTATCAATGAGAAAGAATATGTGCTATTGGTGTTTAAGTACAGAAGAATGTAAAATTTAAAAAATGATTTAAAAAACAGTGGGTAGTCTTTAATTTTATATATCTGTGTATAATACAGATGTGGATAACTATATATCTGGGGAAAAACATCAAGAATAGAAGAATGTATGGTTGCCATCTATCAAGTGATTGTCTCTATTATAACCTTAACTTTCTATCCATCCCGCTTTCTTAACTAACTCTTGTCAGCAGGTACCTTTTTCTCTATCCAGTGGGAGAAAGGCCCAAATAGTTAGGAGAAACAGCAATAGTCTTGGAATTACTCAGGGGTGTGACAAGAGGGCATCAGAGGTAATTGCCATAAGTTTGAAGTACACCAATATAACTATACTTCCCTACTATCAAAATTTCTTACATTGCTAAGGTCTTGACCTTTGGAACAGAAGTCATTTACTGTAAATTTCATCTTAGTTCTTTCTATTTCAAAACCCTTTGACATGAAACTCCATTCTTTTTTTCCTTCTCCTCATACTCTGTTTTGTGATGAAAGATGACCCTTCTTCTCAAGGCCAAATCCTAGACTTTTACCTTCAATACTATCGTCTCTCATTTTCTACCACATATTGTGCCCATAATCATCTTTCACTTTTGTTATTGTTGAATTTTATGTTAATCACCCACATCCAAGGTGTTTTAGAATGAGGTAATAATCCTTATAATTTTTTGAATTCTTGGGTTCATACAGATCATGAATCTGTATGAATCTGTAATCAAGATTATAGAATTCACTGTCCTCCTTCCTGTGTACTGCTCATGATAGCTTTGACTGTAAGATGTATAGATTTAGGTTTAGTGTAGGAACACACAAAGTAAGATATAATCAAATAAACACATCAAGTTCTTTCATTATTCTGAAAAATCATCTTCTATTCTTCATAATGAAAATATGGCCCTATTATCTTCAAATGAAACCTTTATGTGATGATTTAGCATTACTGGTTGCACTGAATACAAGCAAGACATTCTGATAAAGCTGTGAAGTATGGGCTAGTTCCTTGAAGGGCCTCAGGGTCAGCCAGAGTCAGGATAAATTAAAGTCCTTGGTCTTTAAGGAGAGAAGTGAAGGAGACAGATAAACTGCCATGACTCTTGCCCAAGATGTATCCTGGATTCTTGAGTCCAAAACCACCAGCCTCTCTCCTCCTTGTCCTTCAGCTAAGTCTTTCTCTACCTGTCATTATCTTAACACCAGATATTCAGCAAACACCCATAGTGAGAAGAGCCATTTATCCAAACATATGCTAATAGATTCATTGTCTCACATCATCAAATAGGTAATTAGTCTTAAGTGCTTGGTTGTCTGATTCTAGCATACCTTTTTGGAATTTCAGCACTCTACATAAACCTTGGTCTTGGACATTCTGAGATTTGAAGAACCATCTGTTATGACAGTACTGATATGTTTTATAGGTACTCGGTTATCTTAATAATGCTTAAAGAACAATCAGAAAGTTTGTGTTAGACACGGTTGGTTGTATAGAAGGTGATTTGTGAGAATATCATTTTAAGAATTGTATTATGTAGTTTCTAACAGCAAAGTTTCTAATATCATCATCATCATCATCATCATGATTATCATCATCATGGCATCTAATGCTTATATATACATTACAGTTTGCAAATTGCTTTTTTATATTTTATACCATTGGATTTGTTTTTAGTAAATATATTCACCAAAGCACAAGGCTTTATGCTTGGAAATGGAAATAATTTTATAGAAAGTTTTTATACCACCTTTTCAAATTAGGAAACCTTCCTATATATTTTATTCAGTGATACCTCTAAATCCACAGAAAATCAAAATGAAAATAATGCTAAGACTGATGTCATCTTCAGCTCTAAAATAATGGAAGGAAGCCAATAATTAGTCAGTATATTTTAACTATGATATATTGACTAGATTTAGATGATGTCAAGAATCTTTGGAGAATTTTGACCTACTTGGAACTTGTTAACAAAGGTGCCAGAAAGCCTGGCTAAAATATAGTTGTAATCAATCCTGGAGGAAACCAAAGACATGAATCAGTATCTTTAAATCTTTTTTTTTGTTTGTTTGTTTGTTTGTTTGTTTTTTAGTATCTTTAAATCTTCAAATAAAAAGTGCTCCCTCCTCAAAACTCCTGACTCAGAAAGCTAAAACCTTGGCAATGCTATAGATATAATGTAGACAAAAAAATGACCTCAAATATTAGTGCTTGCACAAAAATTGATGAAACTCATAGTCTTTGCTAAATTCAATGGGGCATCCAAAAAGTTATCAAACTATGCATATCATTTGATTCAACAGTGCTACTACTGGGCTTATGTCCCAAAGAAATACTAAAGAAGGGAAAGGGACCTGTATGTGCCAAATGTTTGTGGCAGCCCTTTTTGTAGTGGCTAGAAACTGGAAAATGAATGGATGCCCATCAATTAGAGAATGGTTGGATAAATTGTGGTATATGAATGTTATGAAATATTATTGTTCTGTAAGAAATGACCAACAGGAGAAATACAGAGAGGCTTGGAGAGACTTACATTAACTGATGCTGAGTGAAACGAGCAGAACTAGGATATCATTATATACTTCAACAATGATACTGTATGAGGATGTATTCTGATGGAAGTGGATATTTTTGACAAAGAGAAGATCTAATTCAGTTCCAATTGATCAATGATGGGCAGAATCAGCCATAACCAGAAAAGGAACATTGGGAAATGAGTGTAAACTTTTATACTTTTGTTTTTCTTCCCAATTCTAAATCTAATTCTCCCCATGCAACAAGATAACTGTTCAGCTCTGCACACATATATTGTATCTAGGATACTATAACATAATTAACATGTATAAGACCGCTTGCCACCTAGGGGAAAGGGTGGAGGAAGGGAAGGGAAAAGTTGGAACAGAAGTGAGGGCAAGGAATAATGTTGTAAAAATTACCCAGACATATGTTCTGTCAATAAAAAGTTATAATAAAAAATTCAATAAGGCATCATTCTCTAGCAACATTATCTACTTAATCATTTATTTTTATGTGTTAGGAGTTTGATTGCAAGTGTATATCTGAAGAAGATGCTTTCTAAAACAAAAAATAAGCTTTCAGTCTCTTCTAGTTTAGTTGCTTTTAAATCCCAATGGCATTTATCATCATAGTAACAAAGATGTGTTATAAATCAATATATAAATCAAAGAAGTAATGAAAGGAAGTGAGGCAAAATGACAGTGGGCATTTTCATTTGGGACTCACTCAATATTATGAGTTAAATAATTATTAATAGCATAGCAGAGATCCAAAAACATTTTACAAAGTTATAGGACATCACACATAGAATGATATAGAATTTTTGGTTGTAAGAAAAATTATAGGATATCACACATATAATGATATAGAATTTTTGGTTGTAAGAATCTTTAGTCCATCTAATTCAACCTAAATTAGAAAAAAAAAAAGAATTCCCACACAACATGTAGAATAAGGGATCATCTTTCAGCCTCCATGAAGATGGCAGTCCAAGAATTCAAGAGGCATTCTGTTCTCCTTTGACATCTCTAATTATGAAGAATTTTTCCCTTATAGCAAGCCTAAATTGGTATCTTTGCAATCTCTACCCTTTCTTCTTGGTAGGGTCCTCAGAGATTAGATAAACAATTGCAATTTAGTACATATTTGACTTGTGAAAAATAATTTATCTTCTGAGGATTTCAGTTGTTTTACCTGTAAAATGAAGGGGCTTAGGCCATAGGATGTATTAGGTATTCCACAACTGAAGATTGTATGATAAGTCTAACCTTTCCATATGATACATTGTTAAATATTTGAAGACAGCTAATGTGCTAAAAATACTCTTGTCTAAGGTAACCAATTGTATGGTCTATATTGTTGCGAACCTAGCCCTTTTAAGATTCCTTGTCTTATCTACCTTTGGGACAAGATATTCTTAGGGGAAAGGATCCATATCTGAGCCAGTTTGGGCTGTACCCAGCCCCCAGTTGGTTTGGGTTTTCAGCCCCCTTTGATATAAGATCTGGTCAAACTAGTTTGGGTTTGTACCCAGCCCCCCCCACCAGATCTGAGCTGGCTTGGATAAAGCCCGCCAAAAATCTGGCCTTCAAGGAATTAACCTGAGCTCAGCCCATTGTTTCTTCAAGCAGATAAAACAGAGCAAAGCTAGAATCATCTTGGGTCAGAGATTTGAAAGATGCCAGCCAAAATTCTTGCATCAGAGATTCTTTGTCCCTGCCACTTTCAGTGTATATCTTCCTCTATCTAATGCCTTTTATTAACCAGACCTTAACCTCGCTTCCAAACCTGGCAATAAACATCTTTTTACCCATCTAGGTTTTTGGCCTGTAAATTCATTTACAGGGGACTCGCTCTGCCACTAGACCTGATTTAACTTTGTATCCTTGTGCCTAATCCTAAGGGGGTTGCAGGGGAGCTCCATGTGACTCCTTGTACTCCAAATCCTGCCACTAGACCTTAATTAATCCTATTGAGGTATATACCTCATTATGTTACCTCATGATTTGGTTCATGTTACCTCATCATTTTGAGGTTCCCTATTACCTCATCATATATATGAAATTCAAGAACATTCAATATTCTGATTGACCTGATATGGATGCTCTCTGGTTTATTAATCCATTTCCTTTGGAAACTGAACATAATAATTTTTAAAAATCACCTCCTTATTTCCTGGAAGTTATATCTCTCAAAGTTCATTAATCCAACCTCCTTATTTTATGGTGAAGTAAACCAAAACTCAAGGAGAAAGTGATCCATTTTCGTGCAGATTATGTCAGAAGATAGATTAGAATACAAATCCTCTGTGTTTCTTTGATTCTAGAGTCAGTATTTTCTCCACTATTTGCTCATTCAGCTGCATTTGCTTTATTTCTACTTGAAACTCTATTATGATCAAGTAGGATCTTAGCCCATTAAATCCATCTCTCTCCAAAAGACATTGCTTTTTGGAAAAAAAAAAACTATCAATTTTTAAAAAATCATCTGCTTGTGTTTACTTTGGGAAAATAACTAATTTCTTCATTTCAGCTTTTACATAATCCAAACCATTCTTTAAAATGTTTCATTATTGCCACAAAATTGATGTGTAAATCAGAGGAAGCCTTTTCTACCTAGTAGTACATAACAGTTATACTTATTTGGTAAAATTTGGGTATACTGAAGAAGAAAAAAATTGGTCAAAAACTTAAATGAATTTAAATTGTAATAAGTGAATTTTATAGTAAAAATGGTCCTTTCACAGTATTAATTAGGGGAAAGCATGTATTTTTCAGTGGTTACAGAAGTGATGTAATCTAAGTCTAAAATGTTACTAGGTTATTATTTTAAACATTATACCATGATCATTTGATAAAAGTTTTTACAGGCATATTTGAAACTTACAGTTGAATCTTAGTACTTCTACTTACTAAGTTGTGACATTGGATAATAACAACAGTTATAAGAATAGTAATAGGTTTGCAAAACATTTTACAAATATTACTTCATTTCATTCTCTCAGTAACTCTTGATGGCAAATGCTATTTTACAGATTTTTTATTTTACAGATGAGAGAAGTGAAGTAGACAAAGCTTATGTGACTTTCATTTATAAGGTCATATGCCTAGCAAATATAAAAGGCAGGATTTGAACTCAGAGTTTCTTGATTTCAGGTACATTCTTTTATTTACTGTGCCACTTATCTGCCTCTATTAATAATAAAAATAACTGAATTTTCTAAAGTTCTCTATATCAGTTCTCCTTATTTTATTATTTTTCCCAATAGTATTTTTATTTTCCCTAATACATGTAAAGATAGTTTTTGTAAGATTTTGTGTTCCAAATTTTTCTCCTTTCCTTTCCAACATGCTCCCTCCCTAAGACAGCAAGCAGTTTGATAGAGGTTAGACATATACTGTCCTTTTCAACATATTTCCATCTTTGTTATAATGTTCAAGAAAAATCACACCAAAGGTGGGGGGAATGAAAAAGAAAAAAAATACAAAAAAATGTTAAAATACTATGCTCTGCTTCACATAGCTCTTTTTCTGGAAGCAGATGACTTTTTCCCATCCCAAGTCTGTTGGAATTGTTTTGGATCATTGTATTGCTGAAAAAAGCTAAGTCTACCATAGTTGATCACTACATAGTCTTACTGTTACTATGTACAATGTTTTCTTGGGTCTGCTCATGTCATTCAGCATCAGTTCATGTAAATCTG